>NC_134358.1:513879173-514200284 GCF_048569485.1 Anomaloglossus baeobatrachus
CCCTGCTGACTCCCCACTGCTGCTGCTTCCAGTCCTCGGTGCAGTGAATATGCGATGAGCAGCGGCAAGTGACAGCAGCAGCAGAGGCAGCAGCGCAGGAGAAGGTGAGTGTAGAAATTAATTTTATTTCACAGAAACGTGGCTTTCTCCGGTACGTGTCACACTGATGTCACACAGATCACATCCGTGCGGTCCGTGTGACACCCTGCTGCCTGGGAAACACAGACTCATCTACGTGTGGAATAGACGGACAAATGTATGCTACACACGGACACACGGTTCATTGGAAAACACGCACGTGTGCGCAAACCTATTCTTTTCAATGGATCTCCGTGTGCCCGTGTCTCCGGTACATGTGAAAACGGACGTCACACGTAACAGAGACACAGATGTGTGCAGGGGGCCTAAGAGAAATATTTACTAATATATGCAATTAATATTGTGACATCTGATGGCAGATCCCCTTTATAGAAATATAAATCAATCAATTTAGCCTCTTCAAAAAAACAGATTGTGGCCTTCAGTGAGTCACATAACATGGCTTATAGAAGATACAGTGGGCAAAAAAGTATTTAGTCAACCACCAATTGTGCAAGTTCTCCCACTTAAAAAGATGAGAGAGGCCTGTAATTGACATCATAGGTAGACCACAACTATGAGAGACAAAATGAGAAACCAAATCCAGAAAATCACCGCATCTGATTTGGCAAGACTTTTTTTGCAAATTGTGGTGGAAAATAAATATCTAGTCATCTAAAAACATGCAAGATTTCTGGCTCTCACAGACCTGTAACTTCTTCTTTAAGAGCCTCCTCTGTCCTTCACTCACTACCTGTAGCAATGGCATCTGTTTGAACTTGATATCAGAATAAAATACACCTGTCCACAACCTCAAACAGTCACACTCCAAACTCCACTATGGTGAAGACCAAAAATCTGTCGAAAGACACCAGAAACAAAATTTTAGCCCTGCACCAGACTGGGGAGACTGAATCTGCATTAGGCAAGCAGCATGATGTAAAGAAATCAACTGTCGGAGCAATATTAAGAAAATGGAAGACATAAAAGACCACTGATAATCTCCCTAGATCTGGGGCTGCACGCAAGATCTCACCCCGTGGGATCAAAATGATTACAAGAACGGTGAACAAAAATCCCAGAACCACATGGGGGGACCTAGTCAATGACCTGCATAGAGCTGGGACCACCGTAACAAAGGCTACCATCAGTAACACACTACGCCACCAGGGACTCAGATCCTGCAATTCCCGACGTGCTCCCCTGCTTAAGAAAGTACATGTCCTGAGCCGTCTGAAGTTTGCTACAGAGCATTTGGATTTTCCAGAAGAGTATTGGGAGAATGTCATATGGTCTGATGAAACCAAAGTAGAACTGTTTGGTAGAAACACAGCTCGTCGTGTTTGGAGGAGACAGAATGCTGAGTTGCATTCAAAGAACACCATACCTACTGTGAAGCATGGGAGTGGCAAATCATGCTTTGGGGCTGTTTCTCTGCAAAGGGACCAGGACAACTGATCCATGTACATGAACGAATGAATGGGGCCATCGTGAGATTTTGAGTGCAAACCTCCTTCCATCAGCAAGGGCATTGAAGATGAAATGTGGTTGGGTCTTTCAGCATGATAATGATCCCAAGCACTCCACCAGGGCAACAAAGGAGTGGCTTTGTAAGAAGCATATGAAGGTCCTGGTGTGGCCTAGCTAGTCTCCAGATCTCAAGCCCAGAGAAAACCTTTGGAGGGAGTTGAAAGTCCGTGTTGCCCAGCGATGGCCCAAAAGATCACTGCTCTAGAGGAGATCTGCATAGAGGAATGGGCCAACATACCACAAACAGTGTGTGCCAACCTTGTGAAGACTTACAGAAAATGTTTGACCTCTGTCATTGCCAAGAAAGCATATATAACAAAATGTTGAGATGAATGTTTGTTATTGAACAAATACTTATTTTCCACCATAATTTGCAAATAAAATCTTGCCAAATCAGACAAGGTGATTTTCTGGATTTGTTTTCTCATTTCGTCTCTCATAGTTGTGGTCTACCTATGATGTCAATTACAGGCCGACCTCATCTTTTTAAGTGGGAGAACTTCCACAATTGGTGACTGACTAAATACTTTTTTCCCCACTGTATTTACTTCCTTAGACCATGTGTGTTGTAACAACCCTCATTTAATTCTTTACCACTAAGCTTAATTAGCACTGCTATATTATTTCGAAAAAAAGTACATGGAAATCCTTTAATCAACCTGGAAACAGCTCTTGCTACTTTTACCTTAATGTGACTTCATTATTTTAATGTCTCACTAAAGCGGGCTTTACACGCTGCGATATCGGTCCCGATATCGCCAGCGTGGGTACCCGCCCCCATCTGTTGTGCGACACGGGCAAATCTCTGCCCGTGCCGCACAACATCGCCCAGACCCGTCACACACTTACCTGCCCGGTGACGTCGCTGTGACCGGCAAACTGCCTCCTTTCTAAGGGGGCGGTCCGTGCGGCGTCACAGCGACGTCACTGAGCGGCCGCCCAATAGCAGCGGAGGGGCGGAGCTGAGCGGGACGTAACATCCCGCCCACCTCCTTCCTTCGGCATAGCGGCCGGGAGGCAGGTAAGGAGAGCTTCCTCGTTCCTGCGGTGTCACACGGAGTGATGTGTGCTGCCGCAGGAACAAGGAACAACCTCGTTACTGCTGCAGTAACGATTTTTGAGAATGGACCCCCATGTCACCGGTGAGCGATTTTGCACGTTTTTGCAACGATGCAAAATCACTCATCGGTGTCACACGCAACGGCCTCGCTAATGCGGCCGGATGTGCGTCACCAATTCCGTGACCCCAACGAGTTCGCATTAGCGATGTCGTAGCGTGTAAAGCCCTTTTAAGATAAGGACCTCACAATTACTCACAGATTTCATTAGTTTAGTAGCTGTGGCTAACATTGTATGCCGTTCTAAATTTCTCTCTGATACGCCAGTTTCACGCACAGCAACTTTTGCGGTCCGAGCATGAATTGGATATGGGCCTCTTAGTTTGCACACTACAACATCACAAGCCGATGCTGCGATGCCGAGCGCGATAGTCCCCGCCCCCGTCGCAGCGGCGATAATATTGTTATAGCTGCCGTAGCAAATATTATCACTACGGCTGCTTCACATGCACTCACCTGTCGTGCGAAGTCGCTCTGGCCGGCGAACCGCCTCCTTATTAAGGGGGCGGGTTGTGCGGCATCACTGCGACGTCACACGGCAGGCGGCCAATAGGAGCGGAGGGGCGGAGATGAGCGGGATGTAAACATCCCGCCCACCTCCTTCCTTCCACATAGCCGACGGGAGCCGTGGTGATGCAAGTAGGAGATGTTCCTCGCTCCTGCGACTTCACACACAGCAATGTGTGCTGCCGCAGGAGCGAGAAACAACATCGGACCGTCGCGTCAGCGTAATTATGGAATTCGCTGACGCTACACCAATGATACGATTACGACGATTTTGCGCTCGTTAATCGTATCATCTAGGATTTACACACTACGATGTCGAGAGCGATGCAGGAAGTGCGTCACTTTCGACATGACTCCACCGACATCGCACCTGCAATGTCGTAGTGTGCAAAGTACCCCTTAGGCTATGTGCCCATGGGAGATCGCACCTGCGGATATATCCACAGGTACATCCACAGGTTTCCCGGAGCAGTTCCCTGGAATCCGCAGCTATCCCATTGCTGCGGGATTCCAGCAAAATATCTGCGGTAAACCTGTGGACATTTGTGCGACTTACCTGTGGAAGTCCCGCCCTGTATCTCCATAGTGGAGAAGCGGTAAATCTGCAGCTATTTCAGCAGGAATAATTGACATGCAGTTACGGGTGGCTGCGGGACATCAGCACCACGTTCCGCAGCCGTAGATATCCGCAGCATGGACACAGCACTCCCCAGGTCCCATAGGATAACATGGGGAGTGTCTGTACTTGCATAAATCTGTGGATTTATCTGGAAAATCCAGAAAATCCACGGATTTTCCACAGATAAATCCGCAGGTATTTTCTCCCGTGGGCACATAGCCTAAAGCGGGCTTTACACGCTACGACATCGCTAATGCGGAGTCGTTGGGGTCACGGAATTCGTGACGCACATCCGGCCGCATTAGCGATGCCGTTGCGTGTGACATCGATTAGCGATTTTGCATCATTGCAAAACAGTGCAAAATCGCTAATCGGCGACACGGGGGTCCATTCCCAATTATTGTTACTTCAGCAGTAACGAGGTTGTTCGTCGTTCCTGCGGCATCACACATCGCTGCGTGTGACGCCGCAGGAGCGAGGAAGCTCTCCCTACCTGCCTCCCGGCCGCTATGCGGAAGGAAGGAGGTGGGCGGGATGTTACGTCCCGCTCATCTCCGCCCCCCCGCTGCGATTGGGCGGCGGTTCAGTGACGTTTCAGTGACGTCGCTGTGACGCCGCACGGACCGCCCCCTTAGAAAGGAGGCGGTTCGCCGGTCACAGCGACGTCGCCGGACAGGTAAGTATGTGTGACGGCTCTGGGCGATGTTGTGCGGCACGGGCAGCGATATGCCCGTGTCGCGCAACAGATGGGGGCGGGTACGCACACTAGCGATATCGGGACCGATATCGCAGTGTGTAAAGTAGCCTTTACGGTATGTGCAGCTCAGATTTTGCTAAACAAACACTCAGCCAAAAGACTCAATGCAGATAAATACAACCTGCACCTCAGAAAAAGAACCAGAAGGGGAAATAAAAAAATGCAATATCAATGAGTATGAAAAAAAATAAAAAAATAAAAGGTGGTTAAAACATTTCTGTCAGCAGTGTACAACACAAAGTCACATAATATAAGAAATAACTCCCTGTGATAGACACCATAAAGATTGATATTGTTTCAAACAAAGAAGAGAAGAGGTTCAGAAGGCATCATTGGCATAGTTGAACTGGAAAACACATGTATGAAACTGACTTTAGTTTGGGAACACCTTATTGCTTTTGAATTACACTATTTGATTGAAATGTATGTCTAAAGCCTGCTTTACACCTTACAATTAGGTGTGCAATCTCATATGCGATGTGACACGCCCAGGTTGCATACGGGATCTTATGAGATTGTGTCGCAGGCGGAGGAGGGGACGCTGCGCTCTCCCACTGCTCGGGTCCGGCTGCCGCTGCTGCTGCGGCCTGCTGCTGCTCGGTGGCTCGAGCGATGGGCCGGATCCCGGGGACTCGAGCGGCGCTCCTCGCCCGTGAGTGAAAGGGGTTTGGTTTTTGGGATAGTTTATTGTCCGTGACACCACCCACGGTTGTGGTGATTGTATGGACAACACCGCTGCTCTGTATGGAAATCCCGGGAGCGGTGACAGGGAGCAGCAAAGTTGTTAGTTCTCCCCTCCGTGGGTAGGGGGTGGTTGTCCCGGGGCCCAGTGATGAGGTGGGGGATGCTGGGTGGCGGGGCCGGTGCAGGGCTTGGTGGGGTGCATGGACGCGGGGGCAGCGCTGTGCCTCACGGCACTGTGGTACTCACTGAGACGGGGACACAGTTCTCGGTAAAACACACGGCTGGAAAGACGGTTCCCACGGACGGCTGCTGTTGCTTATCCCCAGTAGTTGACGGTGACGGTCCCTTTTCCTGCACCTAAGTCTATGTTGGTAGCGATGGGTTCCCACCGGTAACCCGCTCCCCGGCTTGGATATGTGCCGGAGGAGCCCCTCTTTGCCCGCAGGCGCTGGCCCTGAGAAACTGGTGCCTTGGCGGTGGCGGTGTCTTTCTAATGGTTGGACTGTTGCCTTCAATCGGGACTTGGTTATTGGGAGACCCAGAGGTCCCCTTCACTGACGAATTTGGCAAATTCACAGCGACTCCTAGCCTTGCCGGGATCCGAAAGGCCCCTGCCAATGGTGCTGGCTTCTCTTCGTATACCGCTCCGGTACCGCCGGGCCACCACCCGTCAACGGTCCTTTCGGCAACCTCCAAGCAGCCTCTCCTGCAGACGGTCACCGCCGTCTGCTAACCTTGCTCTCTCAGTCCGGGGCACACACCCGGACCAGCTTCAGGCTTTCTCAACTGTCACTGTCTCTTCCACTTTACTCCTCTCACTTGCTCCTCTACCACTTCCTTTCACTTTGAACTCACAAACTCATCTGCCTGGTTTTCCCGCCTCCAGGGCTGTGAACTCCTTGGTGGGTGGAGCCAACCGCCTAGCCCACCTCCTGGTGTGGACATCAGCCCCTGGAGGAAGGCAACAAGGATTTTTGGTTAGCTTTGGTGTACCTATCTGGGGTGTAGGGTTTGGTGGTGTTGTGACCTGTGACGCCTGGCTTGCCCAGGGCGTCACAATTGCACGTAGGTCGTTCATTTGCTGTCACACGAGCGTTAGTAGTCTACGTTAAATTGATCAATTTTGTGTGCGATCCTTTAGATCATGTGTTCTGTGACGTACAGTTAGGTCCAGAAATATTTGGACAGTGACACAATTTTCACGAGTTGGGCTCTGCATGCCACCACATTGGATTTGAAATGAAACCTCTACAACAGAATTAAAGTGCAGATTGTAACGTTTAATTTGAAGGTTTGAACAAAAATATCTGATAGAAATTGTAGGAATTGTACACATTTCTTTACAAACACTCCACATTTTAGGAGGTCAAAAGTAATTGGACAAATAAACCAAACCCAAACAAAATATTTTTATTTTCAATATTTTGTTGCGAATCCTTTGGAGGCAATCACTGCCTTAAGTCTGGAACCCATGGACATCACCAAACGCTGGGTTTCCTCCTTCTTAATGCTTTGCCAGGCCTTTACAGCCGCAGCCTTCAGGTCTTGCTTGTTTGTGGGTCTTTCCGTCTTAAGTCTGGATTTGAGCAAGTGAAATGCATGCTCAATTGGGTTAAGATCTGGTGATTGACTTGGCCATTGCCGAATGTTCCACTTTTTTGCACTCATGAACTCCTGGGTAGCTTTGGCTGTATGCTTGGGGTCATTGTCCATCTGTACTATGAAGCGCCGTCCGATCAACTTTGCGGCATTTGGCTGAATCTGGGCTGAAAGTATATCCCGGTACACTTCAGAATTCATCCGGCTACTCTTGTCTGCTGTTATGTCATCAATAAACACAAGTGACCCAGTGCCATTGAAAGCCATGCATGCCCATGCCATCACGTTGCCTCCACCATGTTTTACAGAGGATGTGGTGTGCCTTGGATCATGTGCCGTTCCCTTTCTTCTCCAAACTTTTTTCTTCCCATCATTCTGGTACAGGTTGATCTTTGTCTCATCTGTCCATAGAATACTTTTCCAGAACTGAGCTGGCTTCATGAGGTGTTTTTCAGCAAATTTAACTCTGGCCTGTCTATTTTTGGAATTGATTAATGGTTTACATCTAGATGTGAACCCTTTGTATTTACTTTCATGGAGTCTTCTCTTTACTGTTGACTTAGAGACAGATACACCTACTTCACTGAGAGTGTTCTGGACTTCAGTTGATGTTGTGAACGGGTTCTTCTTCACCAAAGAAAGTATGCGGCGATCATCCACCACTGTTGTCATCCGTGGACGCCCAGGCCTTTTTGAGTTCCCTAGCTCACCAGTCAATTCCTTTTTTCTCAGAATGTACCCGACTGTTGATTTTGCTACTCCAAGCATGTCTGCTATCTCTCTGATGGATTTTTTCTTTTTTTTCAGCCTCAGGATGTTCTGCTTCACCTCAATTGAGAGTTCCTTAGACCGCATGTTGTCTGGTCACAGCAACAGCTTCCAAATGCAAAACCACACACCTGTAATCAACCCCAGACCTTTTAACTACTTCATTGATTACAGGTTAACGAGGGAGACGCCTTCAGAGTTAATTGCAGCCCTTAGAGTCCCTTGTCCAATTACTTTTGGTCCCTTGAAAAAGAGGAGGCTATGCATTACAGAGCTATTATTCCTAAACCCTTTCTCCGATTTGGATGTGAAAACTCTCATATTGCAGCTGGGAGTGTGCAATTTCAGCCCATATTATATATATAATTGTATTTCTGAACATGTTTTTGTAAAAAGCTAAAATAACAAAACTTGTGTCACTGTCCAAATATTTCTGGCCCTGACTGTATGCATTGGGCACCCTTTTTTTTATTTATTTATTGACTTGCCAAGCGTGTGTAATGTGTAGGGATGCGTTTTTACTATGTCATCTGCCATTCAGCTCTGCTACATGGCCGCTGACAGCAGACACAGACAGCCATGTAGCAGAGCTGAATGGCAGATGACAGCAGACACAGACAGAGCCGCACTGTGAGAATGAACTCGGGTTAACCTCACCCGACTTCATGGTCATGCTGCGGCTCTGTCTGTGCCGCGTCCTGATTAGCGGTCACCTGTGAAGGGCTCACCGGTGACCGCTAAACTCCTGAGTAACTGAATTGAGCAGCCCTCTCTCATATACTCACCGATCCCCGATCCCCGGCGCTGCACGGCATTCACACTGCTCCGGCGGCTTTTACTATTTTGAAAAAGCCGGCCGCCCATTAAACAATCTCGTATTCCCTGCTTTCCCCACCCACCGGCGCCTATGATTGGTTACAGTGAGACACGCCCCCACGCTGAGTGAAAGGTGTCACACTGCACCCAATCACAGCAGCCGGTGGGCGTGTCTATACTGTGCAGTGAAATAAATAGTTAAATAATTAAAAAAAACGGCGTGCGGTCCCCCCCAATTTTAAAACCAGCCAGATAAAGCCATACGGCTGAAGGCTGGTATTCTCAGGATGGGGAGCTCCACGTTATGGGGAGCCCCCCAGCCTAACAATATCAGCCAACAGCCGCCCAGAATTGCCGCATACATTAGATGCGACAGTTCTGGGACTGTACCCGGCTCTTCCCGATTTACCCTGGTGCGTTGGCAAATCGGGGTAATAAGGAGTTATTGGCAGCCCATAGCTGCCAATAAGTCCTAGATTAATCATGTCAGGTGTCTATGAGATACCTTCCATGATTAATCTGTAAATTACAGTAAATAAACACACACACACGAAAAAATCCTTTATTAGAAATAAAAAACACAAACATATACCCTGGTTAACCACTTTAATCAGCCCAAAAAAGCCCTCCATGTCCGGCGTAATCCAGGATGCTCCAGCGTCGCTTCCAGCGCTGCTGCATGGAGGTGACCGGAGCTGCAGCAGACACAGCCGCTCCTGTCACCTCCACACAGCAACTGAAGACAGCCGCGCGATCAGCTGAGCTGTCACTGAGGTTACCCGCTGTCACTGGATCCAGCGGTGGCCGCGATTAACCTCAGTGACAGCTCAGCTGATTGCGCGGTTGTCTTCATTTGCCGCGTGGAGCTGACAGGAGCGGCGGTGTCTTCTGCAGCTCCTGTCACTTCCATGCAGCAGAGCTGGATGCGACGCTGGACCATCCTGGATTCCGCCGGACATGGAGGGCTTTTTGGGGCTGATTAAGGTGGTTAACCAGGGTATATGTTTGTGTTTTTTATTTCTAATAAAGGATTTTTTTGGGTGTGTGTGTTTATTTACTGTAATTTACAGGTTAATCATGGAAGGTATCTCATAGACGCCTGACATGATTAATCTAGGACTTATTGGCAGCTATGGGCTGCCAATAACTCCTTATTACCCCGATTTGCCAACGCACCAGGGTAAATCGGGAAGAGCCGGGTACAGTCCCAGAACTGTCACATCTAATGTATGCGGCAATTCTGGGCGGCTGTTGGCTGATATTGTTAGGCTGGGGGGCTCCCCATAACGTGGAGCTCCCCATCCTGAGAATACCAGCCTTCAGCCGTATGGCTTTATCTGGCTGGTTTTAAAATTGGGGGGGACCGCACGGAGCAGTGTGAATGCTGTGCAGCGCCGCGCCGGGGATCGGGGATCAGTGAATATGAGAGAGGGGGGGGGGAGAGGGATAGACTGACATGGACAGAGAGTGAGGGACAGAGATAGTGACCGACTGACAGAGATTACTGAATGACAGACATTGTGAGGCGCTTCAGAACGCAGCTTTTCAGCTGCGCTCTGAAGCGGACCTTTTTTAAGCTGCGGTGCAGAGCGCACACCTGCGTACATAGCCTCAGACATCAAAATCGTATGATGTCACACGTTACAATTGACTAGGATCGTGCAACAAAACGCTCAATTCTAGACAAAGATACGATGTGTTTGCGATCAACGGTTTTGCGTTCAATCCTGATCGCACGTAGGTGTCACACGCAGATACCTCACAAACTATGCCGGATGTGCGTCACTTACAACTTGACCCCAACGACGGATTGTGACATATATTGAAGCGTGTATAGCGGGCTTAAGCTTAGCTGAACTTTCATGTTTTTGTGTGATTGTTTTTCTCCTTTGCCTGTTTTCTACCAAGTTCCTCTCCCTCACCTTTTTAACCATCACTTTCCATCTAAACATGTACTGAAAAACCTAATAAAAACAATTATGAAAACTGGATTTCGTTGTATGATCTGTCCATTATATATACCGTACCTCAATTAAATCTAAAAAGTGACAAGTACTTGCTGCCAAGGGTATCAAGGGCCATTTTCTGACATAGGCAAATACATTATTTTTTTCCTAAAATGAATGGGGAACCTATGTTTTATTGTAATAAACAATTCTAAAACTATGCCATAATTGTAAAACCAGTTTGTCACGGGGAGTATGGATGGCACAGAGGCTCCTAAGCTGACCCTAAGCCTGGGGACCCTGTGCTGTCCCTTATCCCGATGGTAGACTTGGAGGTAGTCAGGGTCAACCCACCAGCGTGTCCCTGTCTGCCATCGGGCCCTGACCTAATACCCCGCCAACCCTAGGCAGGACACAAAAAATAACACTACCTACAAGACAAAGACAAGGGGACAAACTGAAACTCACACAGCAGATATCCACAAAGGAGAGTCAAAAACACTGCAGGGAATAAACCAAAGGGGAAAGAGTAAAGGTGGTGTCACACACAGCGACGACGACAACGACGTCGCTGCTACGTCACCATTTTCTGTGACGTTGCAGCGACGTCCCGTCGCTGTCGCTGTGTGTGACATCCAGCAACGAGCTGGCCCCTGCTGTGAGGTCGTTGCTCGTTGCTGAATGTCCTGCTTCATTTTTTCATCGTCGCTCTCCCGCTGTGAAGCACACATAGCTGTGTGTGACAGCGAGAGAGCGTCGAAATGACGCGAGCAGAGAGCAGGAGCCGCGTCTGGCAGCTGCGGAAAGCTGTAACCACTGCAAACATCGGGTAACCAAGGGAAGACCTTTCCCTGGTTACCCGATATTTACCTTCGTTACCAGCCTCCGCCGCTCTTGCTGCCAGTGCCGGCTCCTGCTCTCTGCACATGTAGCTGCAGTACGCATCGGGTAATTAACCCTATGTGTACTGTAGCTAGGAGAGCAAGGAGCCAGCGCTAAGCAGTGTGCGCGGCTCCTTGCTCTCTGCACTGTGACATGTAGCTGCAGTACACATCGGGTTAATTAACCCGATGTGTACTGTAGCTAGGAGAGCAAGGAGCCAGCGCTAAGCAGTGTGCGCGGCTCCTGCTCTCTGCACTGTGACATGTAGCTGCAGTACACATCGGGTTAATTAACCCGATGTGTACTGTAGCTAGGAGAGCAAGGAGCCAGCGCTTAGCAGTGTGCGCAGCTCCCTGCTTTCTGCACATGTAGCGACGTTATGATCGCTGCTGCGTCGCTGTGTTTGACAGCTAAGCAGCGATCATAACAGCGACATACAAGGTCACTGTTACGTCACAGAAAATGGTGACGTAACAGCGATGTCGTTGTCCCTGTCGCTATGTGTGAACCCAGCTTAAGTCACACCAGGGAGCTATCATGCAACAAATCGCTGATCACCTAATGAAGGATCACCATGGACAATGGGATATCAAACTGCAAACAGAGACTATCTTCGGCGGTCTCCTACTACACTCCCTAGCCTTAAATAGGAGGATACCAGCTGTGGAAGGAAATCAGCAACATAGCTCTCAGCACGCTGCTAAAACAAGGATTAACCCCTGCATGGCTGAGAGGAGTGAAGCAACTGAGCCCACGCCCAGCCAAGTGAGCACTTAAGAGAGACCAGGTTGCCTGTCAGACTCTGCAATGTGAACAGAGTCTGACGCAGTAGAAGTAATTCACGTGTGCGTATATGGAAGGCAGTTAGTCATATATTTTTATTTTTAAACATAGGTTTTCTATTCTATTTACTGTACATAATTATGGGGATAAACATCTTGCCTTAGCTTCTGTGGCTTTAACCACTTAACGACTGCGGGCAGTAATATTACATCCCTGTGGTCATAGTGTTAATCCCCATTGGCGGCTATCAGTGCACGTCAGCTGATTTGTACAGCCGATATGTGTGCCTTGCAAGCACAAATGGAACGCTATCCACCGGTAACCTGTTAGCCCCTTAAATGATGGTGTGAAAATGTGACAGCGCCATTTTAATGGTGATTGCAGTAATTGCATACTCACCAGCCTCCACCAGAGGTCACGTGACGTGATCACGAGAATCCGATGGTTGCCATGGTAGCAGAGGGTCATGTGATGCCTCCTGTAGCTCATATGACTAAGGTCCTGTAACCATCATCCAAGGACTGCAGGTTACAAGAGGTGAGCATTTCTCCAATTCTGAGCAGTGCTGCTCTGATCAGGAGAAATGAATGAGCGATCAGACAGCTAATCCTTATAGCCCCCTACAGGAACTAGCAAAATGAAAAAAAAAAAGTAAAAAAAGTTTAAAAAGTTTTAAAAAATAAAAAAACCTAAAAGTTCAAATCACTCCTCCTGTTTCCGTTCGACACATAAAAAATTAAAGGGTTAAAAAATATACACATTTGGTATCACCGGGTTCAGAAATGCCCAATCTATCAAAATATAAAATCAATTAATCTGATTGCTAAACGGTGTAGCAGCAAAAAAAATTCCAAACACCAAAATAATGTTTTTTGGTTGCTGCAAATTTTGCGCAAAATGCAATAACAGGCGATCAAAAAGTAGCATCTGCGCAAAAATGGTACCATTAAAAAAGTCAGCTTGAGATGTAAAAAAACCCCATCACTGAGCCATAGATCCCGAAAAATGAGAACGGTACAGGTTGCGGAAAATGGCGTAAAACGTGTGCCACTTTTTTTGGAGAAAATTCTGATTTTTTTTAACCCTTTAGATAAAAGTAAACCTACACATTTGATGTCTATGAACTCGCACCGACCTGAGGCATCAGACAAACACATCAGTTTTACCATATAGTAAACAAAGTGAATAAAATATCTCAAAAACAATTGTGCAATCGCATTTGGAATTTAACATTTTTTTTGCCTTTTTCCAGTATACTATATGACTAAACTCATAGTTTTTTAAAAGTACTACTTGTTCCGCAAAATACAAGCCCTCACATGGCAAGATTGACTGAAAATAAAAAAGTTATGGCTCTCAGAAGAAGAAGAGCAAAAAAAAAAACAACCAGAAAATGGAAAATCGGCCATGGTTGAAGCAGCCATACGAACCTCAGACAGGAATAGACATGAATGTCCCACTGTCTTCTGCAGGACGGTTTCCTAGTCATGCTCTGTGATCTGTGCAGAGGTCATCCTGCAGGGAGGAAAAGAAAGTGAGTTGTTATCATGTGCTACTGGGAATGGCTGAATTTTTTTTTATATACACACTTTTAGCAAAATTGCTGGTATCTGTTTGTGAAAGCAAGAAAAACCCATAATTGTGTCTGTAATAACTTGAAACTGACAAAAGTCATTTTAAATTTACTGAATATCAACAAATGAAAAACAGACAATGCTTTTGAATTGGGGTTTAATTAAAAAAACGAATTAAACAGGCCTGGACAAAAATTATGTTACCCATAACTTAATATTTTGCTGCACAGCCCTTTGAGACTATTACTGCAAGCAAACGATTTCTGTAATGAGACTTCTGCACCAGTCAACAGGTATTATGGTCGGCTCCTTATGAGCAAACTGCACCTGGTGTCTCAGATGTGAAGGCGCATTCTCCAGACTGCAGGTTTCAGCTCTTTCCATGAACGTTTGATAAGTTTTAGGTCGGGCCTCATAGAAACCACTTCAGAATAGCCTAATGTTTTGCTCTTAGCCATTCTTGAATGTTTTTAGCCATAGTTTGGTAGTTATCCTGTTGGGGACTCATTACCTGTGACTCAAACCATGCTTTGTGACACCACATTTTGCTCCAGAATGCCTTCATAGTCTTGAGAGTTCATTGAACCCTACACAAATTCAAGAGGTCCTGTGCCAGATGCAGTAAAGCAGCTCCAAAACATAACTGAGCCTCCTCCATGATTCACAGAAGGTGCAATGTTCTTTTCTTTGTAAGCTTCATTCTTGTGTCTGTGTACATAGAGCTGAGGCGACTTGCCAAAAATATCCAGTTTTGTCTCATATGTGATAATGACATTCTCCCAGAAGATTTGTGTCTTATACATATGCATTTTGGCAAACTCCAGTCTCGCTTTCTTATTATTTGCTTTCATTAATGGTTTCCTGTTAGGTCATCTTCCATTAAGTCCACTTTTACGATTGATGGTGCGATCTGACACTGATGTCCCTTGACCTAAGAGTTCATCTCTAATCTCTTTGGAAATTGTTCTGGGCTCTTTGGTTACCATTTGTATTATGCATCTCTCCAATTTTCCTCTTGCAGTCACGTTCAGGGAGGTTGGCTACGGTGGCATAGACCACCTTGAAAATGCTCAATAATATGTTCAACTGTAGTAACAGGAACATTAAGCTGCTTAAAGATGGTCTTATAGCCTTTACCTTTAACTTGAGTGTCTATAAATGTATTTGTGATCATCTGAGACAGCTCTCTCCTTAGCGTTCTTTGGTCCATGTTCAGTGTGGTACACACCATGATGCCAAACAGCACAGTGACTACTTTTCAACCATTAAATAAACAGATTGAATGATTACAAGTTTGTAAACAGCTGTGATGCGAATTACAGGAGACACCTAAAGGGCGCTTTACACGCTACATCATATCTAACGATGTGTCGGCGGGGTCACGTCGTAAGTGACGCACATCCGGCATCGTTAGTGACGTAGTTGCGTGTGACAGCTACGTGCGATTGCGTTTGATCGTAAAACCATTCATCGCATACACGTCGTTCATTTGCTAAAAATTGCACGTCGGGTTGTTCAATGCTCCCGAGGCAGCACACATTGCAGTGTGTGACACCCCAGGAACGATGAACAGATCTTTACCTGAGTCCCGTGGCTCCCGCCGGCTATGCAGTAGGAAGGAGGTGGGTGGGATGTTTACGTCCCGCTCATCTCCGCCCCTCCGCTTCTATTGGCCGGCTGCCGTGTGACGTCGCTGTGACGCCGAACGTCCCTCCCACTCCAGGAAGTGGATGTTCGCCGCCCACATTGAGGTCGTATGGAAGGGTAAGAACGTGTGACGGCAAATAATCATTTGTGCAACACGGTCAACAAATTGAATGTGTCGCACATACGATGGAGGCGTGTCACATCGCATACGATGTCGTATGCTTAATTGTAAGGTGTAAAGAAGGCTTTAGTTTAACATGTGCCTATGGTCAAGTTATTTTCAATCTTTTCTAGGTCTGCCATCAATTTTGTCAAGGCCATTTTTATTATTTTATTTTATTTTTTTCTGTTGAATCACAATTCAAAAGCAATGCTTGATTCTCGTTAGCTGACATTCAGTAAATTTAGCCTGAAAATAAATTATTTTTGTCAGTTTCAAGTTATTTCAGTGACCATTGTGGGTTTTTCTTAACCAGAAGGGTACGAACAATGTTGTGCATTTGTGTACCTTTTATTGTTATCCTCCCTATGATAATAATGAGGGAACAGGAAACATCAGCATATTAGTAGGATTAGTGGGCAGATATTTAGATTTAGTTTTAATAGAGATTGTGACACAGAAAGAAAATAACATTACAAAAAATAAAAAAAAAATACTTAATAGAGGTAACCTGATGAAAACACCAAGTCATTTCCTCATGACACATCCCTTTATTATTTATCCTATTATGATTATTTATGTGTTTTAAAGTAAATTTGTCTATACGCATAGAGACATGAGACCTCTCTTAAATTGAATTGTGTTATATTTGCTGTCTTGCTAAGTGCAAATTACATTTTATACATTTCATACTGGGAAGAGACTAGCTGCAGGGGCTGCTAATGAAAATACTAGACAGGAAGTCTGTCCGTAAATAAGCGCTGGTAAAATGTTATACCCAGCAATATCCAGGTAATTGATTGATACAAGTAATGCAAACAGAAAATGTGTGATGATGAATCTGATCTACCACTTTTCTGATATGTAGAAAGATTGGTGTATACTGATAAAAGGCCAATATCTCACTGTCTTATGACTATACTAAAGCTGGTCATACTTGTGAGATACCTTGTTTCTCGAAAATAAGACACTGTCATTTTTTTTTTGTCCTGGAAAAAGCGCTACAGCTTATTTTTGGGTAGAGCTTATTCTTGGGGAAACACGGATGAGGGTAAAGGTTACCCCTCAAAAAATGCAGATCCCCCTTCCCAGGAAGAGTCATATGTGACGCCCTGACAAAATCAGGGTGTCACAGATGACTGCACCCCTCTTCCAGGTGCAGGATTCCCTCCTCCTTGGCCCTCCATCACAACTCCACATCCATGGTACACAACATCAGCCGGCAAAGCCTAGTCACCCCCCATGACAATAGGAACACACCAGTGGGCGGGGCCAAGCGGATGGTGACGCCCACCTAGGGGTTCTGAGGTGTGATGGGAGGGAATAGAGTTAGTCGAGTGGAGGGAGTTGAGTTACGTGGCAGAGGAGGAGAGAGACAGTTGAACAGAGAGTGAGAAAGAGAGAGGAGCGTGAAGTGACCGGGTAGTCAGGGGTTGGAGCTCCTGGACTATCGCACTACTGACAATTGGCTAGGTGGCCGTCAGCAGACAGGGCCACAGGCAATGGAGATCCGGTCACGGGAGACCTTAAGTGGACCGGGGCAGGGTTGTAGCCCGCCGGTATCAATAGCGGGAATCCGCTCCGGAGGCTGTGAAAGACAGGGTACCTGGACCCTAGGGCAAGGATAGCTTCACGCACCTTACCAATTGACCAGCCGGGGACAAGATTTCAGGTCTTGTCCCACAGGAGGCCCAGATAGAGCAAGACGGAAGCCCAACAAGGGAGATAGGGCTCTGCAATTGCCTGCTAAGATCCCATGGGTCAGTTTTCGAGGGCCACAGCTCCCAACGCACAGAATCACCGGGAATAGACTTCCCCGTTTCATGCGGAGTAGTCAACAACAAGGACACAACACTAAGTGCAGGAGGAAGGGACTCCTGTTTGCTGTACCAGGGTGTGGGATCCGAACACACCTGCCGGAGGTCACTGGTCACTGGCAAGTTGGTTTACCCTTTAAACTCTGTGTGGATTATTCAGAACTGGGAGTACACCAATACCATCCGGTCCAACCCTGCAGATTGCGCTCCGCAGCACCATCCCACCTACATTGGGGCCCTGGGACTACAACCCCCCTACCCGTGGAGGGGATAACATCCAGCTGCCCCACTCAATCAGCCCCGGGCATCGCCTCCAGTGGCAGCAGCGGTGTCACCAACAATCACCGCACACCATGGGTGGAGTCACTTACAAAACCTCCCCAATATAAGAATTCCCCTTTTCTCTTGCGGGCGACGGACGGGTGCTCAGGCCCAGGTCTGGCTTCCCCTTGAGCCACCGCCACTCCTCCGGATCTGAGCGTCTCGAGCTGCCCCCCTGCCGTGGTCTGTCCTCTGCCCGCAACACATACTTACCAGACCTTGAGCGGCTACGAGGCTCCCAGGTCCTCCTGCAATCTTTGGCGACCACTCCCAGCAGGTATGCTCCACGCTGCCTCCTCTGCTTTGGCCGACACACTCACACATATCAGATTGCTCACACACACACTCATGCACACTCATACACACACAATCACACATCAGATCACACACACACACACTCACCACATCCAGTAATATTGATTGCTTCCGGCTGGCAGAGGAAAGTGGGATGCAATTCATTGGAGCGCGAGGACCTGCAGGGGGAATGCACAGAGGACCTGCGGCTGGAAGGCATCGCTGCATTAAATCTGCAAGTCCTCTAAGTGTTCCACCGTAGGTCCTCAAGCTCCACTGCACTGCATCCCATAATTCTCTGCCAGCCGAAAGCAATCAATATTGCTAGATGTCGTGAGTGCAATCTGATGTGTAATTGTGTGTGGGTGTGCGATCTGATGGGTGTGGGTGTGCGATCTGATGGGTGTCGGTGTGCGTTCCACTGCAGGTCCACTTGTTTTGAGTCAAGTGAGTATGATTACGGGGTCTTTTGTCTTCTTTCTTCTCTCTTTTGGGGATGTCCACTTTCTATAATGAAATGTCCTGCAGCATTAATTCAATTTTTTAGCTGCATGGACACTCCATTATTGAACCGAAACTAGGGCTTATTTTCAAGGTAGGGCTTATGTTGAAGCCATACACCGAAAATGCTTAAAATTCCTGCTAGGGCTCATTTTCGGGGTAGGGCGTATTTTTGGGGAAACATTGTAATTGTTAAACAACATTCTCATGAATAAACTGTCTTAAGTAGACTATTGCCGGCCACGACTGTCAATATCGACAGGTTCAGCTGACGATCTAATGTGTATGATCTTCAGGAGAGATGTTAATCAGGCATGTTCAATTTCGCCGATCGCTTTGGTCTACCGGTAATAAGCCATAGCATACATTTGTTCAAAACAGAGCTAACATACATAACATTACATTGCCTCCTTAGCTGAAGGAGCAGCTTAAAGGGGTTATCCACTACTAGGACAACTCCTTCACATTTTCCATGTTTGGCCTCATTAAAATAGAAATGCCTCTACTCACCTTCCATGCTGGCGTGGTTCTAGTGGTGTTGGCGCTCAAATTGCCTGGGGCTCACACGACGTTGTGATATTACATGAGCCACACATCCAATAACCATTGACTTCCCTCTTCTCGCCTTCAGAAGTGTGAGTAATCAACGGAAAGTGAGAACTGCAGCTGGCTGCTTTCTTCCTGTTGATTACTCATTTATCTTATAGTTACAGAGCTACTTAGGTTGAAAAAAGACCTTGGTCCATCTAGTTCAACCTTTCTCCACCAGTTCTACATTTGATCACTAAGTCATTTATAACCAACAATGTTTTGTGTACTGAGGAAATCATCCAGCCCTTTTTTAAAAGCTGTTATAGTATCTGCCATTACTACCTCTTGTGGTCGGCATTCCACAGTCTGACTGCTCTAACTGTAAAGAACCCTTTCCTATTTAAGTGTCGGAATCGCTTTTCTTCCACTCGCAGTGAGTGCCCCCTGGTTCTTAGTATTGTCTTTGGAAGAAATAAGTCATGTGCCAGTCCTTTACATTGACCACACATGTATTTATACATATAAATGAGATCTCCTTTGAGACGTCTTTTTTCTAAGCTAAACATATCTAACTTTTTCAACCTGTCATCATATGGAAGGCCTTCCGTTTCTTGTAGTAGTCTAGTTAGCCGCCTTTGAACTGACTCTAACTTCTGACTGTCCTTTTTAAAATGTGGAGCCAAAAACTGGATCCCATATTCCAGATGTGGCCTTACAAGTGACATGGGGGCGGCACACTAACATGCTAATGAATACGCAGAGTCAGAGGATGGTCGCGCTCACCTCTTCTGGCATCGCGTCTAACTCCTGGATTTTGGCTCAGTGTGCATGATCCCAGACTTTCGGTCATGTGCATTATGAAGCCGGGTGTACGCGTCCTGGCTTCAAACTCGTGAAGTGCGTATGACCGAAAGTCTGGGTTCATGAGAACTGAGCTGAAATCCAGGAGTCGGACGCGATGGCAGCAGAGAGGTGAGCGCAGCCATCCTCTGACACTGCGAATTCATTAGCATGTTAGCACACCCATAGTGGCGTGCTTACATGCTAAGGGGCCGACTAGGCAATGGAACTAACGCCCTTTCGACTAGTTGCTGGCCTCACTAGCATATCGTATGGGACCTTTAGAAATACTTTTTCTAAAGATCTCTTTATCTATGCTAGTGTATACAGGGACGGTTAGGCAGGAATTTGCAATATGCACCCAGAACTGTTCGTGGTTCTGAAAGCATATTGTACCTGACAGGTTAATTTTAAGCAAGCAGTGAGAAAGGCCTTTTGTCAGGTGCCCATGCCTACTTGATGGCAGAGCATGCCCAGATTACCCTTTTTAACTGTCAAAGCTAAATTGCTTGCATGTATGATGCAGTAGTGTGCCTGCAGAACTGGCAATAGGAGTGTTGCGAATACGTCGGTTGGATGCGCCATCCCAGACACAGCTAAGCCCAGTTGTACACTTGGTTACATTTCCCTGCAGTTGATGCTGCAGGAGAAAATGTATGGCCTAGTGCCAATTCTTCTCATGAAATCCCTTTAATGCTTTGTTACTTAGAAAAAAAATATTATATTATGTGTTTCTTTGTGCATCTGACAAAGGCCCAATGTTCTAAGTTTTTTTCTGTATGGATGGAATAAAGAAAAACTACATTTTTTTTCATCAAATCCTCCCGAGGCTTGTACTTCTGGGGATAACATTTTACTATAGAGGCGTAAGAAAGTAGTCTCAAGTTAGAGGTACATGGTAGTGCATGGGCTTCTATACATTGGATGGCATTTTTAGCTGTCAAATTAGCCAAATTTAGATTGAATTAAATTAAATAAATTGTAAAAATAAAAAACTGTTCCGATCTTGTCTTGCACGAGACGTCTTCTGATAGCGATTGCACTATCTTTCCCTTAAAAGAGCAGATCAAATAGATATCCCCTGACAGCAGCAGCATGCTATATCTGAAAGAAGAGACTCTTTGAGAGTTCTGCTTTGTGAACTTCAGAGGAGACATTTACAGTAACATTAAATGACTCCAGCGCTTGGTATTTTAATTAGACATGGTTTAATCTTACCTTTTTTCCATCTGTAGTCACTGAGGACTGTTCTTCTAAACATGTCTTATTGCACGGCTTAGGGGAATGAAGTCTATCAATTGTTTACATGCTCTGGCATTTAACAAGGAAAATCAATGATTAAATCAAATGATAGCCAGATCTGGATGGTACTAACACAGCCTTAAGACATGACAGAGCATCTTCTGTAGCAATTTCTCGGAAGAACTCTCATTGACCTCTGACAGTGAAATCGTTTCACTAACCTCTGCCCTATGTAGCAGCGATACACATTTTAATGAGTTTTAAATATCCCAATAGACTTTGTTAAAGAGATAAAATATCAATTACAAACTGTATTTTTTTTTTCTGTTTACAGGACGTTAAGCACACAAATGAGGATCCAAAATCAAAACAAAAAATGTTAATCATGTACATGTATAAATATCAGCAAGACAAAACAATCACTGATCTCGGGGAGACCAGCCAGAGAAAACACTGCCGGCAGCCAACGAGGGCGCTTAACACAATGAAATCCTAGGTGCATTGCCCCCTGGTCTTGGTAATTCCCTTGTCATATCTTTAAAGTCGTCAAGAGCTGGATATTGACTAAAAGGGCCACTTAATATGGTGGTTATGGTAGTCTCCTAAAAAGAGCCACTCCTTGGGTAGATCCTTCCTGGAGGGATATATGGCTATTTTCCATGTCGAGACTCCTAACAGAGGCTCCACGGACCTTTTTGATACCTGGCTTTGGTAATTCCCTTGTCAAATCTTTAAACTCGTCAAGAGCTGGATATTGACTAAAAGGGCCACTTAACATGGTGGTTATGGTGGTCTCCTAAAAAGAGCTACTCCTTTACTAAGTTCTTCCCAGAGGGATCTCTGGCTATATTCCGTGTCGAGACTCCTAAAAGAGGCTCCACGGACCTTTTTAATTAGCATGTATAAATATCAGTATTATGGGCCATAAAGAAATCCTAAAGTTATGAAATTTGGGAATATAACTTATTATTCATATACTTCCAGATTAGCTATTCTTGCTACAAGTCAAATGATGGGTCTCTCCTCTACCGGTGATATGCCTGATCATGTGCTGTATCATGCACTTTATTTTCTCCCATCTGTACCTTCCCTCAATTTACGCCTCATTATAAGTGATATCATATAGATCGGCAGGCCGAACCCTTCTCTTTTTCAGCACTGAACCACACAAGTGCTGTGACCAACATGAATTTCAGATTGCTCACGATCATGGCGCCACTTATGACAACATGTACAATGGGGAAGGCCCAAACAGGAGAAAATTACTTCCATTATGTACAGCATTTGGCTGGGGTCACACTTGCTTGTGAATCTCGTGAAAATCGCATCACATCGCCTGGATCGGCCGGCCGCTCTCCTAACAGAAGCCGGTGAGCTTCATGTATTTCTATGCAGCTGACATGCTCCTGTCTGGAGAGTGGCCAGCCGTGTCGGATGATGTGATCCTATTCTTGCGTGAGTCACACCCAAGTTTGCCTCCAGCCTTTGATGCAAGTTGCCAGAAAGTTGGCTAGTTAGAAAAAATGGCAGATCCGTGAGGATGTGATTAAAAAGGTATATAACAAAAATACACAACATTAGGATATAAGATCTTTTGAACCACTACTCCAGTGCTAGAGTGTCACTTTTAATGTAAATCCCCTGCTCGTAGCATTATACTCACCCTCCGGTGTTTTCAAACTTTTTGGCGCCACTCTGGTCCCACGTGGTATCTTGTAACTGTAACGTCTGACTGGCCTTTAGTCAGACGTTATGTCACAAGCTCCCAATGCATCTCTACGAGAGCCGGAACATGACCAGAATGAAGCTCTCCTAGACTTGTATTGCATTGTGGCCTTCGACATGCTCCATGAAACACTGGAGCTTCCGGTTGGTCACAAATCGCTGAGATCAACCGGAGTGGCGGCGATAGAAGATGAAGCCACTGGAAGATGAGTATAAGTTGGGACAGGGGACTTAGATTTAAAGCACCACTCCAGTGGTGCAATACAAAAAAAAAGTTTGGAGTGGTGTTTTAAAACAAAAGTTATTCCTGGACATTCCTTTAAAAGATGACCTGTCACTTGCTATACACATGTAATTGTTTTACTTGTGAAAAATGTTCTCCTCTATCTTGGGTGGTAGAAGTTTGGTTCCTGCACCTCTCAATTTTTGAGATAGGGCCCTCTCTTCCTTGTATATCTTGTACAAACATTTTAGGTAGGTGTGAAAAATACTCTGAAAATTAGAAATGCTTTAAAAAAATGGGACACTTAATACTTTATTTTTATCAATTATCAAAATTCAAAGTGAATGAGCAAAAGAGAAATCTATATTAAATCAATATTTGTTGCGACCACCCTTTCCCTTCAAAACGGCATTAGTTCTTTGCAAACGTTGCAATGAGTTTCAATGAAAACCATTTTTGGACACATTTCTCCAAACAGGTGAGTCCCATTGGTTGCTGCCAGTTTTGAGGTGATGGCACTGCTGGACATCTTCCAACTTCAAAGTGAAGTATAATGTGTTTTTCATTTGCCGCTCTAAGTTTCATTATCCAACTCTGCTATAGTCCTCAACATTGATTATTTGGCCGGGGCCACATGGGGGACTAATGCGATCCTCACATGACACTCGGCTCCCGCTGGCAGCACAGTGGGAGCCGAGTGTCATGCGAGTGTCACTGCGACTGAGGTCCGATCATGCGATCGGACCTTAGATGCGGGGGGCGGGCCGGCACTGAGGAGAGGATGGCCGGCACTGAGGAGGGGCAGGCCGGCGCTGCGGAGGGGAGGGAGGGATTTATCTCTCTTTCTCCTCCGTAGCTGGCTATTGCCATTCTCCCCTGCACTCGCCGTACACTGGTGTACTGCGAGTCCAGTGCGATTTTTTTCTCGCCCTATAGACTTGAATGGGTACGAGAGAAAACAGGAACGCATTACAGTCGCAGCATGTGTGGAGCCCAGCCCAGGTCTGCATTACCTTCAGGGTCTTCAGGGACTCCACGTGGAGGGACAGTCTGGTCACAGGTAGGTTGTCTTGTACCGCTCCGCGCTCAGCCGTAGCCGAGCCGCTCGAGTCCGGGCTCGTTTGGTGGTTGGCTCGAGCGCCTCTGGACCCGGGGGTCATGTGGCTCTGCAAGGGGTTGCTGGCGATATCGATGGGGGTGGTTAGGTAGGTGTACGGCCGGAGCCATGGTTGAGTTCGTGACGCCACCCATGGGACGTGGTGAAGGTGTAGACACCACCGCTGCAGTTACGGGGGCAACCGGGGGAGATGGTCGTGCAGCAAGATGTTAACCTCTCCATGGGCAGGGATGGTGGCCCCGGGACCAGTTTGGGGAGTGTAGTGGCTGGGTGGTGCAGGGCGGTGCGTGGCCGGCTGGCACAGTTGTACTCACGATTATGGACACACACAAGTCTCTGGTAAACAAAGTTGATGGTGATCGGTGCCCGCAGACGGCTGCGTCTTGTCCCCCACCCGGATTGGTGGTCTTGGCCTTTCTCCTGCACCTTGTTATGTTTGTGTAGACTGCCTGTGCCTCAGCAATGGGAGTCCGCTCCCTGGCTGTGTATGTGTCGGTGGAGTCCGTTTGCCCGCAGGCGCTGGCCCGTGGGATCTCTCTGCCTGTGCGGTGGCTTTCTATCCCCCTCGGTGGGCTGTTGCCTTCAGTCGGGACTTGGGATGGGAAAGGACCTAAGGTCCAGACCTCAATCTGTAAATTTGACGTGGTCCAGTGGCTTCTGGGCCTCGTTCTGGGTCTGAGTACCCCCCTGGTGCTCCGGTTTCCAGTCGGTTCCCCGGTTCGGTATCGGCGGGCCACTACCCTGTTCCAGTCCCTTACGGTTCCACCTGGCCGCTTTTCCGGCTCCTGCAGGCCAGACCACCGCCTGCCTCCTAGCCAAGGCGTGCGGGCTACGACCCTCACACCTGTCAGTTTACGCTGCAGACCTGTCACCACAGGCCTGCTGTACTCTACTCCTCAACACTACAAAACTGATCTGTCTGTTTTCCTGTCTCAGGCCCTCTGGACTCCTCGGTAGGTGTGGCCAACCGCCTGGCTCTGCCCCCTGGTGTGACCATTAAGCCCTGAGGGAGGTGACTAGGTTTTAATGTGGTTGGCTGCTGTTACCTTTTTAGGGGACGGTGTTATGCGGGGCCTATCTGTGACTACCTGGCTAGTCCAGGGCGTCATAGTCTTCTTAGGATTCGTGACGCCACTCTCGGTATTGCGTTCAGGGAACTGCCACTGCATATTAGGGGACACCTGGGGCTGATGTTGAATGCAGCTAGATGTAGTGGCCTCCCGAGAGTGAGGCTAGCCACAGGGCCTAGTTTGGGTGTGTGGAACCACAGGTCGCAGAATGACTCACACGCACAACTAGAATATCTTTCAGGGTTTTTACTCACGTCAGGTGGCAAGGGTGAGTAACCTGAACGATGCTTCGGTAGACCAGGAAGAACCAGGTATCCCTTAGCCTGAAATAGGGGTGACTGCTCACTCGCCTTCCTAGCCCTCGTGTTTTGAGGTGAGCCCGACTTGAAGTCTTGCTGGGATCACCCAGAGAAGTCGCAATCGCCGTTCTCCCCTTTCTGGGCCATTTGTTTGCAGCGTGGCCAGACGATTCTAGCTGCTGCTTTCTGTCGCCTATGCGCCCCCTCGTTGCTGCGTGACTCCGGACTCTGTGTGTGGTTGGTGGTAAGCTTGCAGTGCTCTCACCGGCAGGTGAAGCAGGCCAACTGAATCGGCCCCTGCTCTGGGTACCTGTACCCCGTGCGGGCAGGGTCTCCTGGCAGTCCTCGTACTCAGCACCTCTCAGAGCTCCGGCCTCAGGTGGTTTTCGGGCGGCATTACCAGTTGCCCTTCCTCCCCCGTCAGCAGCCACGAATGGTGCAGTGTCTGGAAGGGCTCTGCTCCACTTTGCTCTGCCCTCACCAGACGCGAATTCTCTCCTCCACGTCCTCTCACTGACTGCTTCTGCACACTCCCTGTTCCCAGTGACACCACCCACCACTAGTTGGGAGGCGAGGGCCACGCCCCCTCCCTGAGTCTGCTCAGGGGTCCCCTCTAGCAGTGTGTGTGCCCCTGGTTACTGAGTGTTTCGTGTGTCCACACCCTATTTAGCCTCTGGGATTACCTGTGTTCTACTGCCCCCAGCATGGGTGCAGTACTCAGTGGTGCCTGACCAGGTCAGGGGCGCCACACATGCTGCGATTGTTTTCTCGGTCAGTTTAGGGCTGAGAAAATAATCGCTCATGGGTGCTGACACATAGGCTAATATTAGACTGCTTTAGCCTACATCCATAGAAGATCTGTGGCGAGTTTTCCAAGATCTTTGGAACAACCTTCCTACTAAGTTCCTACAAAAACTGTGCAAGGCACAAGTGTTCCTAGAATATTGAATGCTGGTTTGAAGGTAAAGAGTGGTCAGTGTCACTTCAAATATTAATTTTATTTAGTTTTCATTTTTCTTCATTCACTTTGAACTTTGTTACTTGATAAAAAATAAACTATCAATGCTTCAATTCAAAGTGTTTTTCATTTTGCAGTATTTTTTAACCACCTGCCTAAAATTTTTACACATTACTGTAGATTGATAGATAGATAGATAGATAGATAGATAGATAGATAGATAGATAGATAATTGAAGGTTACAAAAAAAAAGTGTTGTTTTCAAGCTTACTTCCCTATCATTAATCTTAAATTTCTACAATCTAGGTACTTGTGAAATTTTGCTTGCCTCACACTGCAGGTAAAGACATGTATTCATAGAGCAGAGAGGAGCAGTGTTCCTGATACCGTCTCCCTACATCTCTAAATAATGCGTAAGAAAGACCCAGCTGTTTAGCCAGAACATGTTAGAATATTTTACATTCCTTACTCCTGTACTGGTTTTTGTGTACATTATTAAATCCTTTTGCACCTCTGCATCTTACGTAAATGGAGTGAGTATTAAGCTCGGAAGACTGGCCATCAATCATTGCTGAGCACACTCATTTACAACGGTTTCAGTGACAAGTACACGCTTTTATTTTACAAAATGCATGATTTGACAGCGGTTTGGGCGGGGGTTTTGTAAGTTTTCCAAACTTGGCTGTAGAGGCTCAAACACGGGTCAGGAAAAGCATGATTCATTAAGGCAAAAGATGATTTTGACTTTATAACGGTTTACTAGAAAGTAAAAAAAAATTAAATGAAGTGAAAAGTATAATAAACTGAGAACTTTGTGTTTATATACATATATTTTTTCCATGACTACTGTATATTAGTGATGAGCTAGCACTAATATGGTTGCGTGATTGTTACTTGAATCAAGCAGGTCAGATGCTTGGATGGGTTTGATTCGAATTACGAGTATAATGGAAGTCAAATGGGAACTCAAGCATTTTTTCAGAAGACCCCAACAGTAGTGTTGGGGGGCAGGAAAATTACTGAAATGGATGGAAACAGCATGGGGGAGACGCCTAGATTCCCAAGTCACAACTGGGAACTAAATAAATTATTAATTTAAATGATGTCGGGTGCCCCCCATTGTTAGTAACCAGACAAGGTAAAGTAGACAGCTGGAGGCTGATATTATTATGCTAGCAAGGTCCATGGATATTGGCCCTTTCCCAGCCTAAAAATAGCACCTTCCAGAATTGGCACATCTGATGTGATTCAGGTGCTTTGCCCAGCTCTTCCCGATTGCCCTGTGCATTATGGTAATATTTTCTGGGTTGATGTCAGCTTTGTAATGTCAGCTGGCATCAACCCCAAAGCCCAGGGGTTAGTAATGGATACACATCTATCAGACACCCCTATTAGTAACTACAAAGCTCATCAGCATCACCGCGTATCGCTGAGTGCAGTATTAAGCCAGCGGCTTTGATGGAAGTTGTCCTACTACACGGCGCCTGTAAATAGCTGTACTTTACTGCTATTTACAATCGCCGGAGTTGCATTCGTGGATTGTGGACTATGATGGAACTTCGTGGGAGCATATGTGATAATAAATTGGTGAATAAAGGATAGTGTGGGGGAGTCATATTTCAAATAAACTATTTTTTCCAGTGTGTGACTTTTTTTCTTTTTACCTACTGGGTTAGTAATGGGGATGTCTGATAGACACCTCTTCATTACTAACCCATGAACTTGATGGCAACTGACATTAAAAAGCAGCCCCAAAAATATTACCAATGCTGAGAATGACACTTCATAGGTCACTCCTGGTCAGGCTGCACTCTACGATATCCGGTGACTGTGATGAGCGATGAAGACGTCAGTAACGTTACCGCTCATCACCACTCTCGCTGGTTCACACAGAGGGCAACTCGAGACTCGGAGTGTCTGATGAGTAGTGATGTCAGTAATTCAGTGACATCACTACTGATCAGACCTTCTGGACTCGTGCTGCCCTCTGTGTGACCCAGCGAGAGCGATGGTGAATGGCAACATTACTGACATCATTACTTTTCATCAAAGATTCATGGATGCCTTGGGAACACCATGGACTACATTGCAGCTGCAGGAATTTTTTCTTAGTAATAAATTGGCGAACGAGGAACAGGCTCTTGTTTTTATTTCTTTCCCTCACTCTTTTTATGTCTTTCATGTTCCCATTTGTTGAATATCTCATATTTGATGAATATTTTGGAGCTGAATGGCTTTTTCTTTTTTATTTTGTAATAAATTGGGGAATCAGGGTAAGAGTTGGAGAGTGTTTTTAAAAATATTTTTTTTGTGTGTGTTTTTTTGCTCTATTTACTTACTACTTTAGTAATTGGAGTGTCTGATAGAGGCTTCTCAGTTACTAACCCCTGGGCTTGATACTACACAGCTGACATCAACCCCAAATACTATTACCCCGATTGCCACATCACCAGGGCATTAAGGAAGTTCCAAGACAAAGCATCGGAATTGGTGCAGCTAATATGATTGTCCAGTTCTGGTGTGGCTGCGGGCTAGTATTTTTTGGCTGGGAAGGGCCAAATAACTATGGATCTTCCCAACCTGATTATATCAGCTCATAGCTGTCTGCTTTACCTTGGCTGGTTATCAAAAATAGGAGGGACCTCAGATTGGTTTTTAGATTATTTATTTATTCATTAGGTTAACCTAGGCTAAAAACAACTTTTAGTGCCACATGAAAAGACACTAAAGGGTGCAAGTGCATAAACCCTGCTCTAATCAAAGCGCTCCCTCCCACATCCATTCTCCTAAAACTGCTTCCCCTCCAGTCCAATCAATGTCTCCTTTCCTCAAAGTCTCTCAACTGCCAAAAGCTTATGGTCACTGATCTCATAGTTAGATTTAGCTTGAGGAAACTCCTGAGAATAAAAAGCACAGGGATGAAGGTAACCATTCTTTTTCTGTGAAAGAACGGCCTCCATACCTACAGCAGAAGCGTCTACTTTGACCACAAAAGGTAGCTCAATATTGGGTTGACTGAGAAAAGGAGCTTAAGAAAAGGCTGTCTTGAGGGCAGAAAAGTCATTCTCTGCCTCAGCTGATCATAAAAAAAAGTCAGTCCCCTACTTAGTTATGTCAGTTAACGGTTTAGCTATGATTGAAAAATTTGTAATGAATTTTCGGTAATAATTTGCAAAACGTAAAATCTCTATAAGGCTTTAGATTAATTGTTTCAACCCAATCAAGGACGGTCTGCACCTTAACGGGATCTGTTTGAAACCATGAAGCAGAAACCAGATGACCTAGAAATTGAACCTGCTGCACTTCAAAAACATATTTCTCTAGCATAGTAAATAAATTATTGTCAAGGATCTGGAGGACCTGCCAGACTTGCTCCATTGGTTCTCCTGAGAATGTAAGTAAATCAAAATATCATCATTACAGATCACCACAAATCAACTCACAATATACACAAAAAATGTTGTTTATGAAATTCTGAAAAGCAACTGGAGTGTTGGTCAAATCAAACAGTATCACGAGACTTTCAAAAGTGATTTTCCATTTGTCAACCTGTTGAACTTGTATAAGGTTAAATGCCCCCCTCAAGTCAAGTTTAGAAAACTATTTAGCTCCTGCTAACTGACTAAACAGGTTTGGTATAAAGGGTAAAGGATAAGGATTGCGGACCGTAATTTTATTAATCTCTCTACAGTCCAATCATGGGTGCAATCCACCGTTCCATGGCAATAGGAGAGGTGGACGGATGTATTTGACTCTTGGTCAGACTCTTCTGAATATACTCTTTTAAGGTCTCTTTCTCAGGAAGAGAGCTCTCTCTCAGGAAGAGAGAGATTAAATAAACGAAACATAGGCATTTTTGTTCCTGGTAAGAACTCAACAGCACAATCATATGTCCTATGCAGTGGGAGAACTTAACCCTCAGACTCAGAAAATATGTCATCAAAATCCTGAATGTAACCTGGAAGGTGAGACCTTACAAGAGCTAAAGGTCTGGATAAACAACTAGAAAAACAATAGTCACACCAAGACTTAACCTCCTGAGTCTCCCAACTAAAACAGGATTGTGCTTAACTAGCAAAGGCAAACCCAACACTTGAGGGGCTTGCCTAAGGTGCACAACAGGTTTTCACCAGAGCCTCTGATGGTGATGGTGGATTTGGCTGCAGGTAGCAACCAGGTGCCACTCAGAGAGACCTGGGGCTATGACAGCTGGCCCGAGGGGTATGGACACTGCAGTCTCTGAAAAGGCAGGTGCAGCTGAGATGGCTGATGCGGCAGGCTCGAGTGGTATGGAACAATGCAGCAGGAGAGGCCGGTACAGCATGTTTGGCTAATATAGAATACTGCAGCATCTGTAGCTGGTTCTAAAAAGCAGACAGGTCTAAGGAACACAGCAGCAGCACATAGGTAAGGGACCTGAACAACTAGCAACACATCTCTAGGATTAAACCACATTGCCCATGCACCTCCCGTAAGGGAAGTTTGCCTCTTAAATACCCAGTGCCTCTCATTCACAGGCTGAGAGGCACTTCCAGGTTAGGGCACGCTGGTCCTTCAAGAATAGGTGGGCGAGTGCTGCCTTTGTGTACGCCCAAGAGATCTGTGTGGAGTGCGCAAGCCCTGGGAGCCAGCAGCAGAGACCAGGGATGTAGCAGCCACCACTGAGAGGCTGTAAGGGTATGTGTGGAGGCGGCAGGACAGTGTGGGGATGTCGGTGGTGGTGTTACAGCACCCCTCCCTTTACCCCCTCCCCCTATTCCAGGAATCTCTTAAGGAGAAGACTTATCTTCATGACCAGGATGTTGTTTACCTTGATGATGTCTTCTTCACAGACCGGGGAGCCACAGAGTACTTGGGTTCTTGAAATAGTGGCTCAGGACAACACGCTTGAGGAGTGACACATGGAAGGAGTGGGAGATTCACAAAGAGGCCAGAAGCTTCAGCTCATAGGACACAGAATCTGTCGGCATATTGAAATGGAAATATATAGAAGAGAGCCAAACCTTGTTTTCAGGCCAAAACGAAGAAGGGAAGAAGGGTAAAGGTGTCTCTTATCCGCATGCCTCTTCATACGAGTCGAAGACTGCTTCAGGGATGACTCGATCTCCGCCTAGGTTTTGGAGAACCTCTTGATGAGCTCATGTGCCACGGGGTTGCTGGAGGAGAGAGCCACAGGGAAAGGGATTTTGGGCTGCTGTCCATACATTACAAGGAACGGAGAGTTAGTGGAGGATTCACTGAAGTGATTATTGTAGGAGAACTTCACCCATGGAATAAGCTTGACCCAATCGCTGTGGTGCTCATTGAAGAAGTACCGCAAGAAATTCATCACGATCTGGTTAATCAGCTCCATTTGGCCATTGGACTGCGGATGGTAGGCTGACCAAAAATCCAGGGAGACATACAGGAGCTTACAGGTGGACCTCCAGAAGTGAGCTGTGAACTGGATGCCTCTGTTGGACACAATATGGAGAGGTAGGCCATGCAGGCAGAAGATGTGCTAGATGAAGTGCTCAGTGAGCACTGGCGCAAAAGGCAAGCCACACAGGAGAGTAAAATGAGCCATTTTGGAGAACCTGTCCACTACCACACAGATGACAAAGCAACCCGAGGACTTCAGCAGGTTGGTGATGAAGTTTTTACAGTTAGGTCCAGAAATATTTGGACAGTGACACAATTTTCGCGAGTTGGGCTCTGCATGCCACCCCATTGGATTTGAAATGAAACCTCTACAACAGAATTCAAGTGCAGATTGTAACGTTTAATTTGAAGGTTTGAACAAAAATATCTGATAGAAATTGTAGGAATTGTACACATTTCTTTACAAACACTCCACATTTTAGGAGGTCAAAAGTAATTGGACAAATAAACCAAACCCAAACAAAATATTTTTATTTTCAATATTTTGTTGCGAATCCTTTGGAGGCAATCACTGCCTTAAGTCTGGAACCCATGGACATCACCAAACGCTGGGTTTCCTCCTTCTTAATGCTTTGCCAGGCCTTTACAGCCGCAGCCTTCAGGTCTTGCTTGTTTGTGGGTCTTTCCGTCTTAAGTCTCGATTTGAGCAAGTGAAATGCATGCTCAATTGGGTTAAGATCTGGTGATTGACTTGGCCATTGCAGAATGTTCCACTTTTTTGCACTCATGAACTCCTGGGTAGCTTTGGCTGTATGCTTGGGGTCATTGTCCATCTGTACTATGAAGCGCCGTCCGATCAACTTTGCGGCATTTGGCTGAATCTGGGCTGAAAGTATATCCTGGTACACTTCAGAATTCATCCGGCTACTCTTGTCTGCTGTTATGTCATCAATAAACACAAGTGACCCAGTGCCATTGAAAGCCATGCATGCCCATGCCATCACGTTGCCTCCACCATGTTTTACAGAGGATGTGGTGTGCCTTGGATCATGTGCCGTTCCCTTTCTTCTCCAAACTTTTTTCTTCCCATCATTCTGGTACAGGTTGATCTTTGTCTCATCTGTCCATAGAATACTTTTCCAGAACTGAGCTGGCTTCATGAGGTGTTTTTCAGCAAATTTAACCCTGGCCTGTCTATTTTTGGAATTGATGAATGGTTTGCATCTAGATGTGAACCCTTTGTATTTACTTTCATGGAGTCTTCTCTTTACTGTTGACTTAGAGACAGATACACCTACTTCACTGAGAGTGTTCTGGACTTCAGTTGATGTTGTGAATGGGTTCTTCTTCACCAAAGAAAGTATGCGGCGATCATCCACCACTGTTGTCATCCGTGGACGCCCAGGCCTTTTTGAGTTCCCAAGCTCACCAGTCAATTCCTTTTTTCTCAGAATGTACCCGACTGTTGATTTTGCTACTCCAAGCATGTCTGCTATCTCTCTGATGGATTTTTTCTTTTTTTTCAGCCTCAGGATGTTCTGCTTCACCTCAATTGAGAGTTCCTTAGACCGCATGTTGTCTGGTCACAGCAACAGCTTCCAAATGCAAAACCACACACCTGTAATCAACCCCAGACCTTTTAACTACTTCATTGATTACAGGTTAACGAGGGAGACGCCTTCAGAGTTAATTGCAGCCCTTAGGGGTGCTTCACACACAGCGAGCTCGCTGCCGAGATCGCTGCTGAGTCACGCTTTTTGTGACGCAGCAGTGACCTCATTAGCGATCTCGCTGTGTGTGACACTGAGCAGCGATCTGGCCCCTGCTGCGAGATCGCTGCTCGTTACACACAGCCCTGGTTCGTTTTCTTCAAAGGCGCTCTCCCACTGTGACACACAGATTGCTGTGTGTGACAGCGAGAGAGCGACAAATGAAGCGAGCAGGGAGCAGGAGCCGGCGTCTGGCAGCTGCGGAGGCTGGTAACTAAGATAAACATCGGGTAACCAAGATGGTTACCCGATATTTACCTTAGTTACCAGCCTCCGCAGCTCTCACGCTGCCTGTGCTGCCGGCTCCGGCTCTCTGCACATGTAGCTGCATTACACATCGGGTTAATTAACCCGATGTGTACTGTAGCTAGGAGAGCAAGGAGCCAGCGCTCAGTGTGCGCGGCTCCCTGCTCCCTGCACACACAGCTAAGCGGTGTGCGCTGGTAACTAATGTAAACATCGGGTAACCATACCCGAGGTTTACCTTAGTTACCAGTCTCCGCAGCTTCCAGACGGCGGCTCCGTGCAAGCGCAGCGTCGCTTGCACATCGCTGCTGGCTGGGGGCTGTTCACTGGTCGCTGGTGAGATCTGCCTGTTTGACAGCTCACCAGCGACCATGTAGCGATGCAGCAGCGATCCTAACCAGGTCAGATAGCTGGTCGGATCGCTGCTGCATCGCTAAGTGTGAAGGTACCTTTAGAGTCCCTTGTCCAATTACTTTTGGTCCCTTGAAAAAGAGGAGGCTATGCATTACAGAGCTATGATTCCTAAACCCTTTCTCCGATTTGGATGTGAAAACTCTCATATTGCAGCTGGGAGTGTGCACTTTCAGCCCATATTATATATATAATTGTATTTCTGAACATGTTTTTGTAAACAGCTAAAATAACAAAACTTGTGTCACTGTCCAAATATTTCTGGCCCTGACTGTAGATATGTTATGCCAATGAGCGGATGGCACCAGTAGGGAAAGTAGTCATCCAGCAGCAGCAGAAAGCTTCTTAGGGGTCTAGTTGCGAGCATACGAGGGAGAGGCCAAAACAAACTCCATAATGTCTTGACGAAATGTTGGCCATGAGTAATGCTGAGATATCAGCTGAATAGACGTCTGTCTGGCATTGCTCGTAAACTTGGAGGAATGGCCCCACTGAAAAACACGCATCCTGTCTCCTTTCATGATAAACGTCTTTCCAAGAGGAATTCGGGACATGTCTATTGGAGCCATTATGAACAGCTTGGAAGGCTCTGTAATGTGTTGAGGCTTCTCTTGGTAGGCCGACATAAGGGACCTAGAGAGGGCATCTGCTTTGACGTTCTTTTCAGCTGGACAGAAATGGAGAACAAAGTGAAAGTGGGCAAAGAACGGTGACATTAGGCTTGATGTGGGTTTTGTCTCTGAGCTGAATGTTAGAAGGCCAAGTTTTTGTGGTTGGTATAGATGACTACATAATGCACTGCCCCCTCCAGTAGGTATCGCCACTCCTCTAGAGCCATCTTGATCGCCAGTAATTCTTGGTCACCAATCGATTCATTTCACTCAGAGGCAGAGAAGGCCCTGGAAAAGAAACTGCAGTTTACCATCTTAATGGAAGCTGATTTCTGTGTGAGGATGGCTCCAGCATCCACTTACAAGAAGAATTGCCTGTTTATCTCCGATCTATGCAGTGCCGGAGCTGGTGAGAAGGCTTGCTTGAGGGAGGCAAACACACTTTAAGCTTCAGGAATCCACATCTTGGGATTCACTCCCTGGTGGGTCAAAGCCGAGATAGGAAGAATCTGAGAAGAGAACTGCAGAATGAATTGGCAATAATAATTTGTGAACCCCAGAACCGTTGAATTGCTTTCAGACCATCAGGACTTCAAAATAATCACAGATGCCTTAAATTATTTTACACAGACAAAGCAAAAAAGTGCAATATTTTTACTGACTGTCCTGGAATTTCTGGACAGTGGTTAACCCTGTGCCACACCTGAACATGGGCAGCAATACAAAACAAACCTAACAGCCACGGGGGATGTCATAGGCAGATTGAAAGGCAGTCTGGGCTACCACCTGAGGCCCAAAGCTACAGAGGGGCCCATGACCAGATTGCCCTCATTATAATATTTTTTCTACCACCATTGACATCACTTATCGCCAGAGAGGAGTGTTCTTGATGCTCCGCAGCTGGCAATAAAAAGACAGAGTATAGCTTCACCCTGTTGGCGTCCATGATGTTGTCATCACGCTAGCTGAGTCATTTACCATGTACACATTGGCAAAATAGGAGGAAGATGAAGGAAACAGTTGTAAGGGATCGCCAGAAGAGGTAAGATCTTTTTCTTTAAAGTGAATGAGCGTTTGATCAGAGTATATTCCAAGTGTCTTATGTTTTTTTATACGTAGAAAAATAATAATATATAATATTAAATAAAAAAATTTCCACCTTCTCCATTCTGACAGTCTGAGAAAATCAGATCGCACTTACATTGCCAGAGACCTCTCACAAGTCAATAACATATGAATGGCCCCATAGACTATCACAGGCATGAGTGCTATCCATGAAAACTACAGATAACACTCGTAAGAGAAAATCAGACTTGTGACAGAGCCCTTATTCTTTGAATTGTGGGGCTGCTGCTTCAAATTTATGGATTTTTTTTTTTTTAATCTGTGACCAACAATACACAAGCATACGTCAATTAGCTATTATTAACCTTAACTTATTCTCGGGCTGTAATGGTGTCCATTGTCTTGCGCAATATTGAATACATCCAACAAGGCTGTCTTCTTCCCAACACTAAAGGTCCATTTTACACTGTAGGATTATTGTGAAGACGTGTTTCTAAGAACATTAATTTTATAATAATCTTGAAGTGTTTACAAGTTACCGATCATCCGATGATGTATGATTACATGTGCTTACATACCTTTCTTGGCACATATGTTGAATGGAAAGAAAAAAAATAAGTATACATATAGCTTTAAAAGGATTTTCAGGGCCAGGCCTGAATTTCAACAGTCCCTCTATCTGAATGCAGTTTGCCGATTCCTAACATTGTGCAACATGCACACTTTTCAGGATTCTGCTCTGCTCGCTGATTCAAGCAGATGACATGTGACAGCTCATATGCGGTTCTATTGAAAAAAGCAGGAAAAGAAGCCAATCAATATGTGACCACCAGTATGTAAATTGAAAATGAACGGTCACAAGATGATTATAACAGAACGGAATCCTGACATTGTGCATATTACACACTGTAAGGATATAGCAAAATACATTGAGATTGAGAGACTTAATGCTCCCCTTAAGTGGTACGTCTGGGCTTTTTAACTGAAAGGACAATAAGGGGGAAGGGTTTCACTTTTTTTGTTCGCTAGTGCAAGAAAGTGAAGTTGGGGTGGGGTGGTTCATATACTTATTTGTCTTTGTCTTGGAGAAAGGAGGAAGAAGGAGAGAGATGATCTCTTAGGACAAAAAAGGAGATTTCTTTTAATTTATATGTGTTATGAGACAGAAATGACAATAATGAGGTGAAAATTGCCTGGAGATATTTTAGTTTTTGTATGTTTAGTGTTCCTCTAACAACCTCTCGTACTCACATCCTTAACCATATCGCTGAGCAGCAGATGTGAGGTATATCATTACTTGCTTACATTTACATCATACATGAAATATGGAAAATTAAAACATTAGCCCTTCCTTAAGCATGAGCCAGATAAGCATCGTCCACCTGGTTTCACTTATAAATGAAGTCTTGGCTATAACATGGATTTTCTATATGGACGATTTATCATGCCTTAATTTATAACAGTTATTTTATCGGCATGCTGATACCATGTGATCACATAATGCAACAATTTAAACATTCCTCAAAAACCACATGAAAAGGAGAACATTGTACTCAGACCTATACGGTATGCTTTCTGGAGATGCCCATATACCTTCAGTAGCCATCAGCCAAGAAACAGATAGCTATTCCTCTCGGCCGTCTTATTAGTGATGAGCGAACGCTACCACGACCGGGTGCTCGGTACTCATGACAAGCAGTTGGATGCTCGGACAGGGTCGACTCGTGTACTGACTAAAATGGAAGTCAATGGGAACTCAAGCATTTTTAACAAATATAATCCAGAAAAATGTTTGACTTTCCTATTAACTTCCATTATAATCAGTACACGAGTCGAGCCTCATTCAGACGTCCATTTTTCACGGATAGAACGCTTATCTATTATAGTCTACTGACAAGCCCATGTTTGTTCTAGGATAATGTATTTCCATCTGTAGAACTATTACCGACGTCCCCGAACTGTCTTGTCCCCTTCTCATGGTGGAGACACTGGAACTCTCACCCTCCTGGCCATCCAGTAGCTTCTGTGCCTCCGGGTCCCTGCTGCCGGCTCCCAGGACCTGCACACGCCACGCAGGTCTCCTGGGAGCACTCTTAAGGTGTGCACGGGGGCACCTAGTCTTAAAGGGCCAGGATGCCCAAAACTGGAAGTGCCTCTCAGACGTAGGCTGAGAGGCACTAAGTATGGCTAGGTATTTAAGGCATATTTTTCTTATGGAAGGTGCCGGATCAATATGATCTAACCTTAGAGATGCGTTGCTTGTTGTCAGGCCATTTCCCATTTGGTCTAGTCCTATTCTGTGTGTGTTAACACTTGTCTGTTCCAGTAGTGCCCACTGTATCTGTTATACCTGCCAAACTTGCTGTACCTACCGCACCCACTGTACCATCTGTGCCTGCTGTACTAGCTGAAATGGCTACATCTACCAGTACCTGCCATTGCTGCTGCATCTGATATACCTGCCGAGTCAGTCATATCTGCTGCACCTGTTTATGCTACCCGTCCGGTCTGCACCAGACCACATCAGAGACTGTCTGTGTCCTATTCCATCCCCCGGGGTAAGTTTTCACAGTACCATGTGTAGAACCTGGAGTAGCCACCTGTGGCTACTGAAGCAAAATCCACCCTTAACATCAAAGGCTCTGGTAAATACCCATTAGTCACTTAGTTGCACCCCTCCAGGTTGAGCTGGTGCTGTGGCCCAGTGGTTCCACTCCTGCTCTCACCCGCGAGCATTACACCATCCATGTGCTGTCTATGTTTATCATTGCTTTGACAACAACTTCTACGATCACTTTCACGGCTGTGGCCATTCCAGCAGTGTCCACAGCTCTCCCTTGCTTGTGTGTCATTTGTTATGTCACAAGATCCTTGCAGCCAATCAGTGTCCCCTTCATTCTCCCTTCTTGCATCTTTTGTTTCCTCCAGATGTCAATTATGTCCTAAGGAAGAACAGTAGAGTCAGCGGTAATTGTCCACAGGGATCACATTACATAACAATATCATGTGATCCCCAGGAGAACCAGTGCCGACACTACTGTAACAGCACCAGCACCGGAAGTGAGTATTGGTCTTGTTATTTACTGGGAGGGAAACATAGGGATTGATTAGGGGCTGTCCAAGTAGTGGAGAAGCTTTCATAAATATGTTTTTTTCATAGGAGAAAATCACTGAAAAAGCACTAATGATAAACACTGACACGCTGACCAAATACTGATGAAAACTGGGCTGTATTTTATTGGCCTAGCAGAAAAACACTATCTGAGCACCCATGTGCCTTTAACGGGAAGATGAGAGGTGCCAATCACCTAAAATAGAGGTCAACCGACCATTCATTCAGTTATCTCTCCTACCCCAATACACATAAATGTTCAATACAAGTATGCATGTATTTTCAATAGGGAGAGAGCAGTAATCCACTGCCAGACATCTATGCATATATCTATGGCTATCTCCTGGAGAAACAAAAAGATCAGGCATTGTAATTCGGCATGCCTGATCCTTCTCTTCTCTAACATCATCTGTCAGGGACAGTTGGGTCCTTCCTATATGCAATAAATGGTTCACCGGTATTTCTGTAATCTCAGGTTCAGCTAACTTTAATCCAGTGTGTTTAGGAAAAGTATGACGCTTCTATCAACCGGTGTCAAGGAGTCATCTCCCCTGAAAATATAATGATCGGGTAGGGAATGTATCAAACTCCATACTTTTTTCCTCCAACACTCTCTGACGTTGGAGCATCCACAGGCCCCATGTACAGTAGATGGTGTCACGCTCTCCGGGTCCCCTGCCACGCTCTCCGGCTCTCCTGCCTCGCTCCCCGGCTCCCCTGCCACGCTCCCCGGCTTCCCTGCCTCGTTCCCCGGCTCCTCTGCCAGGCGTCCCTCGCTCCACAGCCTCCAGGCCCCATCACCTGCGGTCCCCAGGCGGCCCGGTCCCCGCTCCCGGCACCCGTCGGCAGCTCTGCTCCAGCCCGGCTCTCCTACTTCCTGTTCACCGCTCCCTGCCCTGGCTTCTGGCACCCGGGCCTCGCGCATGCGCATTAGGGCGCGCGCGCGGTCATTGACCCTCTCTTAAAGGGCCAGTGTCCTCCAACAGGATATTGAAGGATCAGGTACTGGGGATATAGGGGGATCCTTTCCAAGTGGGCGGGGCCTGTTCTTCGTGTTTTCTAAGCTAGGAGTCAGGTCTCCTTGTGTCTTGTGATATACTCACCTATCTCTCTCGTAGAGCAGCTCCTGCCTCGCCAACCGGTCCTGACCATACCCGAACCCCGAACGGTGACGGCCTGCCATCCCGTCAGTTCCTACCATCTCCAATCCCTGTGGTGACCCACCTTCTCGCTCCATTGGTTCCGGACTCTGCCTGACGTCATCTCGGCCTCCGAACCTGAGCTCCGTCACCCGGACTACCATCAAAGACCCCGTGGTCCCAGGGACTTCTTCACTCCACTCCTCTGAACGGACTGTCCTGCTAGTGCTCCGGCTACCGGGCACCTTGCCCTCGGTGAGGTGTTCAGCCCAGTGGATCCACCTCCTTGGTCTGCCCGTCCACCTGGCCCTAACAGATGGGTGGCAAGTCCCTTCCAAATCAACGGGTTTGGACAATTTTGCTGTCATTTTTATGGGCACTTACTGTATACGCTATGAAAAAGAAAATATTTTTCAGTGGTTCCATGAAATAAAAAAGTTTTTTTATTGAATATCAATCCATAAAATAAACTATCAGTATGGGGACAAACCTTGTTGACCGATCATCCGGGTGTGTCCCCATACTGACAGTTTATTTTATGGATTGATATTCAATAAAAAAAAACTTTTTTATTCCATGGAACCACTGAAAATATTTTTTTTTCAATGTGCTTGTCCGCTTGTGACCAACGTTCTTTCAGGTGGTTCATATTTGCGGACGCGGCAACATGAACATCTTGGTGAGGGTTTATTTTCTTACTTATATGCAATATTGTAGACTATGGTTCCTAAATATACATCTCTCCTGCAGTTGCAAAAATAAAAATTTTAACAGGCTATAATGCTACGTGCTGTAGTTTTGCTGCACACGTTGGAAACCATGGATGTAGACAATAGCACAAATATACTATATTGTATATAACAATGAAGTGAAGAATCAGCTCACCGTCAGAAAAAGAAATGCAGATAGTCTCCTCTTTAGTGATGCTTGGAAATCTCCAAACCGGTAACCTCGAGTGGACGTAACTCATGAAGAAATGGGACCATAAAGGTATGATGAATTTCAGGAGTGGTAAAATAGTGTAAATTGTTGGGAATCTCACATTCCTATGACTAAGGACTCTTAAGGGTACTTTACATGCTGTGACATCGGTAACAATATATTGTCGGGGTCACGTCGGTAGTGACGCACATCTGGCGCCGTTACCAACATCGCAGCATGTAACACAAATGAGCGACGATCAACGAGCACAAAAACGTGAAAAATCATTGCTCGTTGACACGTCGCTCATTTCTAATATCGCTGCTGCGACAGGTACGATGTTGTTCGTCGCTCCTGCGGCAGCACAAATCGCTGTGACACCGTAGGAACGACAAACATCTCCTTACCTGCCTCCACCGGCAATGCGGAAGGAAGAAGGTGGGTGGGATGTTACGTCCCGCTCATCTCCGCCCCTCCGCTTCTATTGGCCGGCCGCTCAGTGACGTCGCTATAACACCGAATGCACCTCCTTTTCGGCGGTCACAGCCACGTCGCTCCACAGGTATGTGCGTGTGACGCTGCAGTAGCGATAATGTTCGCTACGGCAGCGATCACCACATATCGTGCAACCGACGGGGGCGGGTGCTATCGCTCGCGACATCGTTTGCTAGCGATGTCGCAACGTGTAAAGCACTCTTTAGAGGTCTGAAATTCATAAGCCAGTAGCCATATGTCATTACTATTCCCCAGGCGTCTTTTAAAATCATTCTATTTGAGTGTTTGCCTTTTTCTGTGGTGCCAGATTGAAAACTTTTCTTCTTTGTTATATTGTACTGGCATGATTCCTTATAACCACACTGGTGATATCCACTCTTCACCGGGGTTATCTGCATTCACTGAATTTTACTGAACAATCTTACTTTTCCAGCTTCTGCAGTTTCAGCAATATATTTGTTTTATATTTTGGCGTTGTTTTTTTTCATTGCTCTGGGTTACGAGTGTTCTGATTTATTTTATATACTGAGTACACTTGTATCAAGACAGCGATATTATTTCATATCCTAAGGCAACCAAGATAAACATCTCCGCATGTAAAGATATGTCTGAAACTATACAAAGCTCTTCGATGATATCTTATAGTGTCATCTATGTTCATCAGCGCTGCTTTTGTATTGTTCAATATTTCTTGCACATTTTGTAGTACGTTATTGCTATGCAATGGTTGAAAAGCTTTACATTGTTATACTGTATATACGAGTACTTATATATATATATATATATATATACATATTATATATATATATATATTACAGACCAAAAGTTTGGACACACCTCCTCATTCAAAGAGTTTTCTTTATTTTCATGACTCTAAAAATTATAGATTCACATTGAAGGCTTCAAAACTATGAATTAAAACATGTGGAATGAAATACTTAAAAAAGTGTGAAACAACTGAAAATATGTCTTATATTCTAGATTCTTCAAAGTAGCCGCCATTTGCTTTGATTACTGCTTTGCACACTCTTGGCATTCTCTTGATGAGCTTCAAGAGGTAGTCACCGGAAATGGTCTTCCAACAGTCTTGAAGGAGTTCCCAGAGATGCTTAGCACTTGTTGATCCTTTTGCCTTCACTCTGCGGTCCAGCTCACCCCAAACCATCTCGATTGGGTTCAGGTCTGGTGACTGTGGAGGCCAGGTCATCTGGCGTAGCACCCCATCACTTTCCTTCTTAGTCAAATAGCCCTTACACAGCTGGAGGTGTGTTTGGGGTCAATGTCCTGTTGAAAAATAAATTATGGTCCAACTAAATGCAAACCGGATGGAATAGCACACCGTTACAAGATGCTGTGGTAGCCATGCTGGTTCACTATGCCTTCAATTTTGAATAAATCCCCAACAGTGTCACTAGCAAAGCACCCCCACACCATCACACCACCTCCTCCATGCTTCACGGTGGAAACCAGGCATGTAGAGTCCATCCGTTCACCTTTTCTACAAAGACATGGTGGTTGGATCCAAAGATCTCAAATTTGGACTCATCAGACCAAAGAACAGATTTCCACTGGTCTAATGTCCATTCCTTGTGTTCTTTAGCCCAAACAAGTCTCTTCTACTTGTTGCCTGTCCTTAGCAGTGGTTTCCTTGCAGCTATTTTACCATGAAGGCCTGCTGCACAAAGTCACCTCTTAATAGTTGATCTAGAGATGAGAAGGTGTGTCCAAACTTTTGGTCTGTACTGTGTATATATATATATATATATATATATATATATATATATATATATATATATATATATATATATATAAAATATATATGTAATAGCTATTGAACCAGTTCTACGCCTGGGTGTCGATGTTTTAGCATCGCCGTGGGACTTTGTAGGTCGGCCCTTCTTTATCTATTCATCCCCTTTATTTAAATTTTGAGTGTCGGCCACAGCCTTCATCCCTATGGCTGGCGTGTGTGCAGTGCTATGTTTATGTTGTAGTTGAATTTTTCACTAAAATAGGGCCGGAGTCAGCGTGTGCACATACCACCAACTCCAGCGCCATTTTTATTGAAGACAGTGTCTGTGAATATCATCTGAGACAAAGTAGTGACTGGTGATATTCACAGAGACAGTATCTTCAATAAAATTGTGCCGGTGTTAGCGGTATGTGCACACGTTGACTCCGGGGCCATCTTATTAGGAATTCAACTATAACGTGAACATAGCACCGGCCTAAGTGCTCATGCGCATGTACCTGCTGAATATTCTCCAGCGATTTGACAGCGCATGTGCCCATCAAATCGCTGCAGAAACACTGCATAATGAATGCAGTTTTTTTGTACAAAAAAAGCCGATTTCATGCGCTATGGCTGCTGCCCCCACCATAGACAGATTGGGAGCTGCATCCATAGTGCACAAATTAATTGACATGCTCATTTTATGAATGCACGGATTTGAGTCAAAATTTTAGCACCCAAATCGCTGCGTTCATAAAAGCAATGATTAGATAGATTGTACAGGGAACGCAGGACGCATGCATTTATGCTGCAGTGCTATACGTAGCCTTAAATGCATGCAATTACGCAACATGCGCATGAGTCCTAATAGTTTGTTCCCAGCTTGGGACAGAATGACACGTTCAGCATTATATAATGAATATAGTGAATGAATGAATGAATTACTGAATGATAAATATATATATATATATATATATATATATATATATATATATATATATATATATATGTATACAGTTAGGTCCAGAAATATTTGGACAGTGACACAAGTTTTGTTATTTTAGCTGTTTACAAAAACATGTTCAGAAATACAATTATATATATAATATGGGCTGAAAGTGCACACTCCCAGCTGCAATATGAGAGTTTTCACATCCAAATCGGAGAAAGGGTTTAGGAATCATAGCTCTATAATGCATAGCCTCCTCTTTTTCAAGGGACCAAAAGTAATTGGACAAGTGACTCTAAGGGCTACAATTAACTCTGAAGGCGTCTCCCGCGTTAACCTGTAATCAATGAAGTAGTTAAAAGGTCTAGGGTTGATTACAGGTGTGTGGTTTTGCATTTGGAAGCTGTTGCTGTGACCAGACAACATGCGGTCTAAGGAACTCTCAATTGAGGTGAAGCAGAACATCCTGAGGCTGACAAAAAAGAAAAAATCCATCAGAGAGATAGCAGACATGCTTGGAGTAGCAAAATCAACAGTCGGGTACATTCTGAGAAAAAAGGAATTGACTGGTGAGCTTGGGAACTCAAAAAGGCCTGGGCGTCCACGGATGACAACAGTGATGGATGATCGCCGCATACTTTTTTTGGTGAAGAAGAACCCGTTCACAACATCAACTGAAGTCCAGAACACTCTCAGTGAAGTAGGTGTATCTGTCTCTAAGTCAACAGTAAAGAGAAGACTCCATGAAAGTAAATACAAAGGGTTCACATCTAGATGCAAACCATTCATCAATTCCAAAAATAGACAGGCCAGAGTTAAATTTGCTGAAAAACACCTCATGAAGCCAGCTCAGTTCTGGAAAAGTATTCTATGGACAGATGAGACCAAGATCAACCTGTACCAGAATGATGGGAAGAAAAAAGTTTGAAGAAGAAAGGGAACGGCACATGATCCAAGGCACACCACATCCTCTGTAAAACATGGTGGAGGCAACGTGATGGCATGGGCATGCATGGCTTTCAATGGCACTGGGTCACTTGTGTTTATTGATGACATAACAGCAGACAAGAGTAGCCGGATGAATTCTGAAGTGTACCGGGATATACTTTCAGCCCAGATTCAGCCAAATGCCGCAAAGTTGATCGGACGGCGCTTCATAGTACAGATGGACAATGACCCCAAGCATACAGCCAAAGCTACCCAGGAGTTCATGAGTGCAAAAAAGTGGAACATTCTGCAATGGCCAAGTCAATCACCAGATCTTAACCCAATTGAGCATGCATTTCACTTGCTCAAATCCAGACTTAAGACGGAAAGACCCACAAACAAGCAAGACCTGAAGGCTGTGGCTGTAAAGGCCTGGCAAAGCATTAAGAAGGAGGAAACCCAGCGTTTGGTGATGTCCATGAGTTCCAGACTTAAGGCAGTGATTGCCTCTAAAGGATTCGCAACAAAATATTGAAAATAAAAATATTTTGTTTGGGTTTGGTTTATTTGTCCAATTACTTTTGACCTCCTAAAATGTGGAGTGTTTGTAAAGAAATGTGTACAATTCCTACAATTTCTATCAGATATTTTTGTTCAAACCTTCAAATTAAACGTTACAATCTGCACTTGAATTCTGTTGTAGAGGTTTCATTTAAAATCCAATGTGGTGGCATGCAGAGCCCAACTCGCGAAAATTGTGTCACTGTCCAAATATTTCTGGACCTAACTGTATATATTATGTAAGGTTGCACCCCGCAACCTGGGGGGGTTCCACTCACTTGCAGCGGTGCAGGGTAACTTAGGCATACACAGGCAACACAGTCTCTCAAAAATGTAGCAGTTTATTAGTAACCAACATAAACTGCACTTCCAAAACACAATGAAGCCTCCCCTGGCTTAAAGGAAAATATAACATCCACATACCGTGGGCTTCCAGTCCAATTAAATGTCCATAGTGGATTCTCCACACTCTGGCTCCAGCCAGCGAACACAAGTCACTGTGGTTGCTTCCTGCAGTCTCCAGCCCTCTCCAGCCAGGCTGCAGTATTTTCCCCAGTCCTCACCTGGACTGATTTCCAAACGTCTCTCTTCAGTCTTCACACAGACTGAGATCTCCAGCACACATCCTCCATGTGCAGCACTCTCAGGCTTCTCTCTGTTTCTAAAACTAACAGTCTCTTAAACCCAACCGGATACACCCATAGGTGGAGGTATGTGATTCTCCAGCTCTGTCCATCACACTGGTCACAGTTTAAAGGGAACCTAACCCTTAATTACAACCCAAGTTCTGTGGAACTACAGGTCCCACAGTCACACCTTCAGTTCAATATCACAGGGGGATCCTTTTCCACTGCGACCATCCACAACATTGGTGGTCGCTACCTCACAATATATATATGTACAGTACAGACCAAAAGTTTGGATACACCTCATTCAAAGAGTTTTCTTTATTTTCAGGACTATGAAAATTGTAGATTCACATTGGAGGCATCAAAATTATGAATTAAAACATGTGGAATGAAATACTTAAAAAAGTGTGAAACAACTGAAAATATGTCTTATATTCTAGGTTCTTCAAAGTAGCCACCTTCTGCTTTCATTACTACTTTGCACACTCTTGGCATTCTCTTGATGAGCTTCAAGAGGTAGTCACCGGAAATGGTTTTCCAACAGTTTTGAAGGAGTTCCCAGAGATGCTTAGCACTTGTTGGCCCTTTTGCCTTCACTCTGCGGTCCAGCTCACCCCAAACCATCTTGATTGGGTTCAGGTCTTGTGATTGTGGAGACCAGGTCATCTGGCGTATCACCTCATCACTCTCCTTCTTGATCAAATAGGCCTTACACAGCCTGGAGGTGTATTTGGGGTCATCGTCCTTTTGAAAAATAAATGATGGTCCAACTAAATGCAAACCGGATGGAATAGCACGCCGCTGCAAGATGCTGTGGTAGCCATGCTGGTTCTGTATGCCTTTAATTTTCAATAAATCAATCCCCAACAGTGTCACCAGCAAAGCACCCCCACACCATCACACCTCCTCCTCTATGCTTCACGGTGGGAACCAGACATGTAGAGTTCATCCGTTCACCTTTTCTACAAAGACACGGTGGTTGGATCTAAAGATCTCAAATTTGGACTCATCAGACCAAAGCACAGATTTCCACTGGTCTAATGTCCATTCCTTGTGTTCTTTAGCCCAAACAAGTCTCTTCTGCTTGTTACCTGTCCTTAGCAGTGGTTTCCTAGCAGCTATTTTACCATGAAGGCCTGCTGCACAAAGTCTTCTCTTAACAGTTGTTCTAGAGATGAGAAGGTATGTCCAAACTTTTGGTCTGTACTGTATAACATATTTACTGTATATATGTGTGTGTTGGAAAATAACAGAGAGCATCAGTGTGCGGTGGTTGGCGCAGGTAACATCAGTGAAGTGACCTCGTGTGTGTGTGTGAGTGTGTGTATAGGCAGATAACAGTACAGCAGCATGCACCCTCGTGGTTGGCGCAGTGACGTCAGTGACCTTGGCCGGCCCTATCATTGTTGTACTTGCTTTAGCAGCTCCTCCACCTCTTGATGCATGGACATCCTCCTCTGAGACACCACTGCCGGCCTCTGCAAACACACAGCACTGTGCAGCCTCCACAGAGACCCAATGCTCCCTGGTGCAGATGCCAAATCCCTGCATCCTGCAACCCCGGGCCACACAGCCCATACCCTGCACTACAGCGCACTGGTCAGCAGCCGCCATACAGATGCAGCCATCTTCAGGTCACGTGATGTCCGCATGCTGATTACCTCCCTCACATGAAGTGTGTGGTGTGGGCAGCGGTTCCTTGCTTCTCCCCTCTCTCATCATGATGCTGGTGTGGATAGGTGGCGGTGACAGACGGCACGTGCACAGTACTATGTTTTTAATCCACTAAGTAATCTGCTACAACCACATGAGCCCTAGGACCGGTGTTATACTTTGGGGCAGTGCAGATCTACGGGTTTTTTTCTCACGCCGATTCGGCATAAGAAATCAATTGAAGGAGAATAGAGAAAGTTCTTGGACATGTTAGACAACAAAAGCAGTTTAACTCATTCTGAGGGATGAGGGTAGCACTATATTTTTCTACTGGTTTTGTGTGAAAAAAATAGATATTCCTTAAATATTAGTAATGTAAAGAAAAGAAGTGTTACTTATAGGACCTCCCCACCTACCATGTGCCATTTATAATATTGGTGTCTTCTCAAGTGGAAGAAGGCCCTGCGAGTGACTAGTGAGCAAACCTCCCAAAATTTGATTTCAGTAGTGTCACTACACCTCGCGCCTTCATGACACTGTGTGTCGCTGCACATCAAGACATCGTATGAGTCCTAATCATGACAACATCACGACAAGCATTGGGTCGCAATGTCAAGACGCCAAAAGCTTAGTTAGTGCAAGAGTCGGAGAAAACTTTGGGGAACCCATGGCATCAAGAAGACAGATGGACGAGAGTGATGGCTGGATGGAAATGACCAAGTGGAGAGCTGCCTACATAAGGTGATGACCAAGCTGAGCATTCACTTTTTTTTATATTGTTAACTCCTTCCTGGTCCATTTGAATGCAGAAAAATGGCGACTGGCCATCACTGTGTTAGATTTGCATAAATCATATCGCAAAAATAATGGATTCTAATGAATCAAAATATTTTGTGAAATTTTAGACTAATTAGATTATAGTCTCAGAGTGATCGCTCATCTCTGATTGTGACTCCTATCTCTGCAACCCCGATAGGTACGTTCATGACAGGGATTAGAAGTTTGTATCTAATTACTGAAAATAATAAAAATAATAATTAGAGGTTTGATAAATTACACGCGTGAACACTAAAACATATAATACCGCCTCATGATCTATGTATATTGGTGACGACAGGACTAGAACAAACAGTATTACCCTGGCAGTCAACGAGCAAATTGCAAAGCCCTTAAAATAACGACCTCCAGGTTTCGCATCAAACAGAGAGCTCACATATGAAACACATTAAGAGGAGGGCTTTGGTTTTAGTATCAGGCAAGAACAAAGAGAGATAATGGCGGCCTCTTCAGTGGCCTTGCTGTCCTTTAAAGTTGTCATATTTTGTTACCATTAATTGATAGATTGCCAAAACATCCTTTCATTGGAGGTACATACCAGTAGGAGATAAGCCCTCAGTATTATAGATGGATGATGTAACACCATCATCCTTCTCCTCGCTTTAATTAATCCATACAACACTGAAAAGGCTGATGAAAGTGATAGAAGAATGCATCACCGGGAGGGAGAAGTTTAACAAGAAATCTCTGCATGAGCTTTCCATTCTACCTATAGAAACTGACAAACCGTTTCTCCAAAGACATTTATTAACAATACCTCCAGGAACTTTTTTGGTCTTCCGTATATAGGATTAACTAACCCAAGCAATTCACAGGAGCCTATGCTTATGCTTTTAAGACTGACAACACAGGAGGTCATACTTTCAGTACAACCACAAATGGCTTCTCTCCATAACTGCTGTGACCTCATGTATGCAGAAACCTTATTGATGTGAATATCAGTGAAAACCTTTGGTTAGGACTAGTGATGAGTGAGCACTACCATGCTCGGGTGCTCTGTACTTCTAACTAGTGATGAGCGAGCACTACCATGCTCGGGTGCTCGGTACTTGTAACTAGTGATATTAGTGATGAGCGAGCACTACCATGCTCGGGTGCTCGCTACTGGTAAACACTGATGAGCGGGCACTACCCTGCTCGGGTGCTCAGTACTTGTAGCTAGTAATGAGCGAGCCCTACCATGCTTGGGTGCTCAGTACTCATAACTACTGATGAGCGAGCACTACCATGCTTAGGTGTTCGGTACTCATAACCAGTGATGAGTGAGCACTACTGTGGTGCCCCTGAGTACACCAGGGTGCCACAGGGAACTGCATCCTTCCCCCAGGGTGCAGGGCCTACCCTCCATGGTTCCAAGTTCCCAGAAACTGGTGTCACCTCCATCAGCACCACAAATCCCCACCAACACCTCACATCATGACCTGTCAGACATACCAGTGGGTTGGTCTAGCTGGAACTTTACCACCCACCTAGGGGTCAGGCAGACTGGTGGGAGAGACAAAGTGAGTTTAGTGAGAGCCCTCAAAGAGAGAGGAGCTGGGGAGTGTTAGCTTCCGAGGGAGCTGAAAGGACCGAGGTTGGGTGGCAGACGGTAGTCCGGGACCAGAGGAGTCAGGGACCGGTAGCAGTGACATTGGACAAGGGTGTGACGGACATAGTCTTGGAGCACTGTCGGCACCAGAAAACCCAAAAGAACTGACTGGTACCGAGCACGATTCGGTATAAGACCCTAGGTCAGGAGCCGATTCAACGTCCTGGCAATTAACCTGCAGAGGAAGGGGACCTTCAGGGACCTTCCCAGAGAGCTCAGAGACTGAGGACATCAGCACAACGCGGCGGACAGGGTTTTCCAAACAAAGCAACCCACTGAAATCCCAAGTGCCAGCCCTTAGGAGCAAGACTTCACTTAAAAGCTGAAAAACAGGACCTTACAGCTTCAAGCTATAGGGACCCACCTGGACACAAAACCGTGCACGGAGGCAGGCTCCGGATCATTAAGTGACACCGGTGGGACCGGGTACTTGAACGGGCTCCCAGCAGCGCCAGCGGCACTCAGAGACTTTGGTTTACTTACAGTGTGTGTGTCTATTTTATAAACCTCATCCAGCAACAGCAACATGATTACCCACAGTGAGTACCCTGGTCCCCTGCACCCTGTCCTCCCAAATAACCACCAAACACCCTGAGTCCGGGGCCTTACCTACCAGTGGAGGGACTGACACCTTGCTGCTTCACACCATCTGCCCCGGTACTCCCTCCAGCAGCGGCGGTACTCCCATTACCGCAACCCGCAGGTGGCGTCACGAACTTCTCCCCTGTAAATATCCCCTTTAACGGATCAAAGTGCCCGCCAAGCCGGGTCCAGACCCCCTTGAGCCACGATCCTGGATCCAAGTAGCCCGACTAACACCGGGGTGGTACATGCTCAGGTAACGAGTAGAGAAGAACGGACCTAAACTTTAAAGACTTTACAAAAAAAAGCAGAATTTTAGTTCACAGTTCGGCTGCATTATGTATGCCAACGACTGGAGTGAGCATCACTGTGCTCGGCTACACTTGGCACTTGGTCCAGTGCGAGCTACTTTCAGTGTTTGAATGACTTGCGCTGGGGGTAAAATCAGTGTTATTGGGTGTAGTTTGTAAAAAAAAAAGAACATGCCCTCCCCTGAAAGTGTTCTGTTTATGGCTGGCTGCATGTGGGCAGAACCCAAACTTCCACCGGTATGCTCATCTCTAGTAATGAGGAGTTGATGCTCGGATGGGCGCGGCTCGAGTAACCGAGTACAACGGAAGTCAATGGTGAACTTGAGTATTTTTCCATAAGATTTCCCGAAAAGTGCTTGAATTCCCCATTGACTTCCATTATACTTGAGTAATCGAGTCGCTCCCATTTGAGCATCAACTGCTTGTTACAAGTACCGAGCACCCGAGCATGGTAGTGCCAGCTCATCACTAGATACTAGTACTGAGCACCTGAGCATTGTAGTGCCCGCTCATCATTAGTTACAAGTAGCGAGCACCTGAGCATGGTAGTGCTTGTTCATCACTAGTTAGGACTTATTGACATGCACTTGTCCATTTTTCATTTGTAAAATATGGATCTTTTTCTTCTGTATAATCTACTGATTTTGTATCCATTTTTGGGCCATGTCCTTTTTTGTTTTCACTTAAGCTGGTCATACACATTAGATGGCTGTGGATGAACGATGCTTTGGCTGATCATTCATCCGACAGTCATCTTAGCAGACTCTCCTATACAAAGAAGTTCATGTGAGAAAGCCACTGACTAACACATCAGCTGTGGCTTGTCTCCAGGAGAACAAAGCAATAGACAGTCGAAAACTGGAAATGGCATATAAACGTCTCCCTCATCCATCAGTTGGCCGATGCCACATTAGACGGTTGGCCAAAATGGCCTATATCAGCGGGTCCGGCCGATATTAGTGTAATGTGTAATGGGGCTTTAAGTGTTTTGGTTTTTTTTTTTGCTATATTCGTGGTTTTCAAATTGGTAATTGGCAACAGTTAATGATCAGCCATATACTATAGAACACATAACTAGTGATGACTTCCTAATGCACAGGTGTTTGAGAGATTGATAGACAACAATGAAGTTCCTGGCCCGGAAGGAAAATATATTCTTCCCAAGGCAGATGGATAGAAATGTCTATCAAATCCTTTGTGAACAACTTTATAAATAACCAATGTTTAATGTTTTACATCTTATCTCTAGTTTTATAGTCGTGCATAGTTTTATCTCCCTTTTTGGCTTGTTTCAATAGCTGGATTTTCAGTCAGTGTTCTGTCCATTTGCACAGCAGACAGCACACTGACCCAATAAACAACCTATGATCCAGTACATTTCAAGAAATTTCCACACGGATCAATTGTCAGCATAATCATAATGAAGGAAAAAAAAAAACAAAAGAAAAATTTCCAGCTTCTGCATGAAGGAGATGAAATATATGATTAGCTTAAAAATCCATAAATCCATATTTTATTGGGTTAAATGGTTTTAATTGACCCAATAAAATATAGATTTTTAAGCTAATAATATATTTCTTTTCCTTCATGTGGAAGCTGGAAATTTTTCTTAGTTTTTTTTTTCCCTTCATACTCACCTGGATTTATCCGTGCACCACACTCAATTGGATATCCTGATACATGGACTGGTGAGAATTTGTTCTTTAAAAATAATGCAGTATGCACTAGTTTGGTTACTTTTATGTATAAAAACAGTAAAAACAATAGGGAGCATCTCCTTAACCCATCTGAGATGTGATTGAGTACACATTACACTATACCAGTCTGTCTTGTACTGTTAATGATTGTTGTACGTATACCCTCTTTCACTTGTAAAGCGCCATGGAATAAATGGCGCTATAATAATAAATAATAATAATAATAATAATAACATTGCCAGTCCCAGCCCATGACAAGCCTAATTTTTACAATGGCCATCTGAACCCAGCTTAAAGCAATAAGAAATATTTCCTGTGTGATTTACAACTGCTTTAAAGAGAAATTGCCCATGGGTAGAGATGAGCGAATCTAAACTGTTAAGTTTGGGGTTCGTACTAAACACAGACTTTTAAAAAAAAATCAGTGTGGGAGATCAGGTGCTGTAGGTATACTGACCACTCGATCGAGCATTGAGGAGCTTGGGTATGCTTGGTGCTTGGCCCAGTGTGAGCCACTTGCAGGCACTGGATGGCTCGCACTGGGAGTAAAAACAATGTTTTCGGATATAATGTGATCAAAAAAATAAAAAGAAAAAATCCACCCTTCTCCTGTGGGCGGAGAACCAAACTGCCCAATCATTTACTTCTAATAGGGTTCGGCCTCTGGGATCAAGTTCAGGTCAAGTCTGGGTCCAATTCTTAACTTAGTTAAAGTCCGGCTGAACCCGGAGAACCCAAGCTTCCATGGGTCCGCTCATCTTTACCCATTAGACAAGGTTCTGTAAAGATGGCCATACACATTTGTTAAATATCAGGAAATGCATGCCGTTCTATTGGGGAGAGGATACTAACCAGTGACCGTAAAAATCTGATGACGGCATATCCCCAGGTAGAACAAAAAGATCGGACACTGAAATTCATTGTTGCTAAATCTTCTCTCCAGAGAAGTTATCCGTCGAGAGATAGTCGAGAGATCATCATACACATAAGGTAAATATCGGGATAGGCAGAAGATACTAATCGAGTGACAGATAAATCTGGTGGTGGCTTATTCCCAGGTAGAGCAAAAGGATCAGACATTAAAATTCTCAAACCTCCTCTCTCTAGAAATTATTTGTCAGGGGAGAGTTGAGAGATTATCATACACATAAGGTAAATATTGGGTTAGACATTTGTGCTATTTGGGTAGAAGACACTAATCCAGTGAGAGACAAATCTGGTGGTGGCTTATCCCTAGGTAGGATCAAAAAAATGATCCAAAGAAGGATCAGACATGAAAATTAAACCTTGCCGAACTTCCTCTCCCCAGTAATGATGTCAGTGGAGATTTGAGAGGTCACCATACGTGTTAAAGGATTGTCTTGTCCCATTGGTTTATTTACCGATGTTACAATAATATGTGTTAAGGGGTCTAAACTCTTGATCTGTGAAAAATAACTAAAAGAATGAATTTATAAAATTACTCGAGTTTTTACATAAATTAATTTTACACCTAAAATCTAAATAACTAGTCATTGATTACTAACTTATTCCTGTATATTTGTATCTAGGAGACGAATGATCAGGAAGACAATTTTGCAGGAACTGTTTAACTCTATGATTCAGTTTCCTACACACCTGAGTAAACTCCAGACCTATGACTATCCTGGGGATATATGATTCTAGCTTCCTGCTTCAATCCTTGATCTTAAAAGTTGAGCAAACAGCGTGCCATGAAATTAAAGCTAATGAGTCGTTATGTTGTAGCTTATTTTATGAGGGAAGCATTTAAATGAGGAAAGCTCTCATCGTTTTTGTTGTGTTGAGAATAAAGATAAGATGTCCCCCACTGGTTTCATTTGAAGGATTATTCCCATCTTAGTTCTTCACCATATGAGGTTGGGTTATGGAGATTGCCGAATGCAACTGAGCTATGGTAAAAGTTTGCTGCAACATCAATGGGAATTACAGAAATAGCATGACTGAGGCGTGCTTGGCTGTTTCTGTAGTCCAACATCTTGGGGCCAACATTGGGGTCATGGGCGGACACGTCATTGGTGCAACCTGTGCAGCCGCACATGGGCTCAAAAAGGAAAGGGGGCCCATTTCTACCTCCAAGGCAGGTGACATTCTGCATCATGAAAAACTCTTGAACTACAAGGGGCCCATTTGTTGTTCTTGCACAGGGGCCTTTTTCTCTTTGTCCACCAGTTATTGGGGGTTGGATATTCCTGTAGCATCCAAGAATGGCTCACATGGGTATAACCCTTTAAGATATATATATATATATATATATATATATATATATATATATGTATCTCTCTCTCTCTCTCTCTCTATATATATATATATATATATATATATATATATACACAGTGCCTACAAGTGGCATTCAACCCCCTGCAGATTTAGCAGGTTTGATAAGATGCAAATAAGTTAGAGCCTGCAAACTTCAAACAAGAGCAGGATTTATTAACAGATGCATAAATCTTACAAACCAACAAGTTATGTTGCTCAGTTAAATTTTAATACATTTTGAACATAAAAGTGTGGGTCAATTATTATTCAACCCCTAGGTTTAATATTTTGTGGAATAACCCTTGTTTGCAATTACAGCTAATAATCGTCTTTTATAAGACCTGATCAGGCCGGTACAAGTCTCTGGAGTTATCTTGGCCCACTCCTGCATGCAGATCTTCTCCAAGTTATCTAGGTTCTTTGGGTGTCTCATGTGGACTTTAATCTTGAGCTCCTTCCACAAGTTTTCAATTGGGTTAAGGTCAGGAGACTGACTAGGCCACTGAAACACCTTGATTTTTTCCCTCTTGAACCAGGCCTTGGTTTTCTTGGCTGTGTGCTTTGGGTCGTTGTCTTGTTGGAAGATGAAATGACGACCCATCTTAAGATCCTTGATGGAGGAGCGGAGGTTCTTGGCCAAAATCTCCAGGTAGGCCGTGCTATCCATCTTCCCATGGATGCGGACCAGATGGCCAGGCCCCTTGGCTGAGAAACAGCCCCACAGCATGATGCTGCCACCACCATGCTTAACTGTAGGGATGGTATTCTTGGGGTCGTATGCAGTGCCATCCAGTCTCCAAACGTCACGTGTGTGGTTGGCACCAAAGATCTCGATCTTGGTCTCATCAGACCAGAGAACCTTGAACCAGTCTGTCTCAGAGTCCTCCAAGTGATCATGAGCAAACTGTAGACGAGCCTTGACATGACGCTTTGAAAGTAAAGGTACCTTACGGGCTCGTCTGGAATGGAGACCATTGCGGTGGAGTACGTTACTTATGGTATTAACTGAAACCAATGTCCCCACTGCCATGAGATCTTCCCAGAGCTCCTTCCTTGTTGTCCTTGGGTTAGCCTTGACTCTTCGGACAAGCCTGGCCTTGGCACGGGTGGAAACTTTCAAAGGCTGTCCAGGCCGTGAAAGGCTAACAGTAGTTCCATAAGCCTTGCACTTCCGGATGATGCTCCCAACAGTGGAGACAGGTAGGCCCAACTCCTTGGAAAGGGTTTTGTACCCCTTGCCAGCCTTGTGACCCTCCACGATCTTGTCTCTGATGGCCTTGGAATGCTCCTTTGTCTTTCCCATGTTGACCAAGTATGAGTGCTGTTCACAAGTTTGGGGAGGGTCTTAATTAGTCAGAAAAGGCTGGAAAAAGAGATAATTAATCCACACATGTGAAGCTCATTGTTCTTTGTGCCTGAAATACTTCTTAATACTTTAGGGGAACCAAACAGAATTCTTGTGGATTGAGGGGTTGAATATTAAATGACCCTCTGAATAAACTTTTCACAATTTAAAAAAAAAAAAAAAAATAACATTCTTTTTTGCTGCAGTGCATTTCACACTTCCAGGCTGATCTACAGTCCAAATGTCACAATGCCAAGTTAATTCCGAATGTGTAAACCTGCTAAATCTTCAGGGGGTTGAATACTACTTGTAGGCACTGTATATAGATAGATATATAGATATTTAGATATATATATATATATATATATATATATATATTATGGACAGTTTAAATAAGAATATAAGAATGAAGGGTTTAAATAGATGGTTTGGGGTTCTTAGTGATGCCTCTAAAACTGTTATGGAATAGACGTTCCAGGAAAGAGGTTTCCCTTTCAGAAGGACTATGGCAGCTCTGTCCAGCTCCCAGACTTGGGACTTATCTCGTCACTGTCATTTAGGCTGAATTCACATGTCCAATAATTTGGAATGGATCCTGCAGAGATCCATTGGCAAAAAAGTTCTGCAAACACAACGTTTTTATCCATTGTTAAGTAACTGATGTCAGCCGGATCGATTTTTTTAACATGGGAGTCTAAGGAGAACGGATTTGTTAACGGATTTCTATTTTGCCATGCATTTGTAACGGATCTGTTTTTTTCTTACAGGATCCGTTTCAAATGGGAGATAAATGGTAATTTGTTAATCCGTTCTCCATAGACTCCCATGTTGAAAAAAAACTAAAAAAAAAACAGATGCAGCAGAAATCATTTTGCCAACAGATCTCTACAGGATCCATTCTAGTGGATGATTACAGGACATGTGAACTCAGCCTTACTCATGACAATGATGCTTTAAAGTTCACTTCAGGAGAAGTGCTGGGTATCAGTTTTTGGGCATGTCCGTTTTTTATTTTTTTAAATTTCACATCTCAATACCTATTTGGAAAAAAAAGTTAAAAACTGGCAATTTTCATTCTTTCCAGTGAGTTTTCTTATAAGCAGAATTGCTTTTCCATAGAGATTTTTAGTGGTCATCTCATTATCACCACAGGCAGGATTACAATGAAAGGTAACACAGAATCATACAATTCACAATGGTCACAGCTCACATCCTCTCCCTCCCTACATAATTACGTCTGCACAAATCTCTGAGCATGCCCACAACACTCTCCCAGACAAATCAATGTATCATTGCCACTTTACACGCTGCAACATCGCTCAAACGATCTCGTTGGGGTCACGGAATTTGAGACATACATCCGTCCGCTTTAGCGATATCTTTGCGTGTAACACCTATGAGCGATTTTGAATCATCGCAAAAACTGTCAAAATCGCTCATCGGTGACATGCCCCCCCTATTCTCGAATATCGCTGCTGCTTGGTGTATGAAGTAGTTCGTCGCTCCTGCGGCAGCACACATCGCTATGTGTTACACCGCAGGACGAGGAACCTCACCTTACCTGCGGCCGCCGGCAATGAGGAAGGAAGGAGGTGGGCGGGATGTTACGTGCCGCTCATCTATGCCACTCCGCTTCTATTGGGCGGCGGTTCGGTGACGCTGCGGTGACGTTGCTGTGACACTGAACGAACCGTCCCCTTAGAAAGGAGGCGGTTCGCCGGTCACAGCGACGTCGCAGAGAAGGTATGTGTGTGTGACGCTGCCGTAGCAATAATGTTCGCTTCGGCAGCGATCACACAATATCACATGTACAATGGGGCAGGTGCTTTCGCGCTCGACATCGCAAGCAATTGCTAGCGATGTCGTAGCGTGTAAAGCGGCCTTAACTCCAGACTATCAATGTCCTTGGTCCAACCATGTTTCTATATGCCGTTAACAGCAACTCAGGCAAAAGCGACACCACCTTAATCATGTACAGAAAATGAAATCTTAAAAAATACAGAACATAAACAGAAAATAAAAAAAAATTAAAAATCATGTATTACGATTTGGTTTGCTAAAAAAATGTTAGGTGATACATTGCTTTTATGTTCCAGTTTAATCCAATAATTCTATATTGGACAAATAATTCACACTTCTTTTTTCTCGCTGATGAAGGGTACGCTTGAAATAAGTGTTAATAGGATGCGATAGAGTGAAATACCATAGTTCACAGCTGTCTCTCCCGAATCTTCTATAAGTATGCATATTTGGATTATGTATTCGCTTTTCAGTAGTGATGGAGAGATACATCGCTGCCAGGCACTTTTCCTTTGGAACAAAGGAATATGTATTCAAAATCTGATCCTTCTTCTCCTCGGACAACAGAAATTGACAACCCACTCCGTAAACATTGCACTGTCAACCGATTTCATCTAAATTACTGTTTATCTAAAGAATATGGACAGCTTTACAAAGGCGTTATCTATCCTTCCCTTTTTTGTTTGCTTTCAGATATTTGTATTGTGTTGATAATAGATTTAATCTGGATTATCATCTGCTATGAGTGAGAAGCCATTCAGTTGACCATTGTGCTCTCTGGGCTGTGTATTTAGACATCATCCATCTTCTAAGCAGAAAAACTGGAAACAACCCAACAAAAAGGTTTTATTATGGCTTTCTGCTGCTGTACACACCTGTCATGCTAAGTACGGGGAAGTACCAAGCGAGCGGTGACAGGTAAGGGAAGCTCTGTGTCTAGGGAAGAGGAAAATGGTGACCCCTGACCAAACCTACCACTGGTTCCTGGGGTCCCTCACCATCCTAGATAGGTTCCACACCGGATACCTGACCCTATGTATACCCAGTGCTGGGCCCTAAATAGGGAACGGATGGGATGAGCTCTTCAAAAACCCAACTAAATACTATAGAAGACCCAAGGGTGAAAGTTCATGAACTACTTATCCACAGATGACTAAGGTAGTTCAAAATCACAGCAACTACATCACAGATGAGTACAAGCCTCCTGCTTGCAATCAGAGCTTGAATGAACTGAATAATATCACCAGCACCAGTCCACAGAAGATGGGAGAATTTAAGCACAAGGGAATCATCAGAAGGAGCACTCCCCTGGGTCCTAAAGGGTAATAGGTGAAAATCCAGCAGGAAAGCTACCTAGTACAATGAATACTGACAGCAAGAACAACATAAAGTCAGGGAGCATTTTCTGCAGCCAAAGGCTGTGACCTTCTATTGCCAGAGACTACATGACTGTCTTGCAACATCTATGTATGTGCATTACATAAATGCTCAGGGAACCTTCTCAAGAAAGTCCTTCCATGATGTGCTGAGAGACCACACATTGGATTCGCTGTGCTTCGAAGACACGTGTGGAAGCACACTGTAGGTTAAAGATCATTTTCCAGGTTTGTTATTTAAGGGAAATGACAACTAATCATGAAAGGAAACACATAATAGTTTTGGGGATTTTGTTTTTTGGAACACTTTACACTTGCTTCCTGATACACTGGAATTTTGTCCAACTTCCTACCTCGATACTTCCCGCATGTTAAACTTACTTTACTCAACTAGTAAACAATCGCTTGACTCAGTTTCTTTCTTCTATTGTCTTCTTGACCTCTCGCAATTTAGCTTCCGCCTCCAACATTCCTCTGAGCACAATGACAGAAGTGACTTGTGACGAAACCACAGCTAAATCAAACATCTCGTTCTTCCTACTTATTGTTTCCAGCTCCCTAGAGCCGGAGGACAATGTCATCATTACATGATCACCACCGCTAGTTCTCCAGAACAAGTTAAAAGTGTTTTTCTCCCCTGGAATTAAACAGATTGTCTTACAATAATGGCCTCTTTCCATGTGCTCTCTTTGACCATATTGAAGTCACGAAAGGTGGTGGTGCCGGCTTAAGAGGTCTGGTGTACTCTAGAACACATAGACCACCATTCATTTTAAAACTACTTTAATACTACACTTATGCTGATCACTTTGGTTCTAAAGCGGGCTTTACACGCAGCAACATTGCTAACGAGATGTCGTCGTGTTCACGGAATTCGTGATGCACATCCGGCCTCATTAGCGACGTCGTTGCATGTGAAACATATGAACGACCGCTAACGATGAAAAATACTTACCTTATCGTTGATTGTTGACACGTCGTTCTAATCCCAAATATTGTTGCTGCTGCTGGAGGCAGGTTGTTCGCCGTTCCTGAGGCAGCACACATCGCTACGTGTGACACCCCAGGAACGACGAACAACAACGTACCTGCGTCCCCCGGCAACGAGGTGGGCGTCACTTTCTTTCGGCTGCTCTTCGCCCCTCCGCTTTTATTGGATGGCTGCCGTGTGACGCAGCTGTGACACCGCACGAACTGCCAACTTAGAAAGGAGGCGGTTTGCCGGCCACAGCGATGTCACTAGGCAGGTAAGTCCGTGTGACGGGTCCTAGCGATGTTGTGCGCCTCGGGCAGCGATTTGCCCGTGACGCACAACCGACGGGGGCAGGTTCTTTCACCAGCGACATCGTTGCTAGCGATGTCGCTGCGTGTAAAGCAGCCTTAAAGAGCCAGGTTAAGATGCTCATCCCCACCCCAACCCTATATAATAAAGGTCCTATCTTCATGCCATCAGTTGACAGGAGAGACTGTAGGGCTTCTGCGGATATCACATCCCCTTCATTGTTTACACAAATATTGGGGCTCGTTTTGACCAATGCAGTCATATCTGCCTTCTTTACTCAAATCTAATTTGCAGTAGCAAGGAAAGCCAAAATCGTGTATACAATACTGTTTTGCATGCAATAGAGGGGTCATTTTTCTGCTGACCACAATAGACTAAGCACTGACAGCCTAGCCTAATGTCCATCATATATTCAGGAGTGCATGTCACCCCAGCCTAGCAGCTGTTTGCTTACTGGGTGCATTGCGCTCTTGTTTCATGACACGTGGCAGTATTGCCTTTGTAGCATCGGATGAGAGCAATGGACACACTTCAGTGGAGGTCCTAAAGGTGCCCAGAACTGGAAGACAACAGTTCACTCCAGCTGCCAGCAATTCAGTGCATTGCTTACAAGCTCTATTGGAAAGAGCTTGTAAGTAGACGCTTATTCAACCACTGCTGCTAATCTGAATGCAACTAGCTGTGAACAATAGAAAATAATATTGTCAGGTGAACAGAAGAGAATGTTTTATTCCAAGCACTTTTCATCAATAGCGTTTACTGGAGTCTGTAAGCAGGTTTTGGCTATGTAATCTGAGAGCACCATGATGTAGTAGAAATTAGCCTGATTCCAGTGATATATCACTTACTGGGCTGTGTTTTGGTGTTTTAGTACAATCAATGTTTTATCAACAAGAGGTTATCACTACAGGACTAGGTGCCTCATGCAGGGTAGTACAAGCACACCCCGAGCACTGGTTAGCAGCTATCTGCCACTATAAAATATACACAAAACACTGTGGTGTGGGCAGGGTTAACAATTGAGCTCTGCTAGATCTGCAGCAATGAAAATTGTAATTCTGTTATTACTGCTGAATCCAGTAAACCATGTGACATATCTCTGGAATCAGAACCACTGTTACTACCTAATGCTGTCAGATGACATAGCAAAAACCTGATGAAAGATTTTTTTTAAATAAATGTTGGAATACCCTTTGATAAAAATGGCCAATTGCATGTGAAGGCTGACAAGATTACCAAAAATGTGATATCAGGTTTTTTGGTCACTATCAGCTCAAACAGGTGGGATGATTGAAATAACCTCCCTGACCTGCCAGTTAACCCTAGAACGCAAACCTGGGGCCTTGCAGGCCTGCTAGGTCACTTGTTTTGTATGGTAGATTTCTATGGTTGCGCGTTCTAGGGTTAATGTAAAGGATTATTCTATAGAAAGTATGTTATTCCCTATGGTACTGCCCAAAATAGCCAAGTACAGTGCCGTAGACAATGAATTAAGTGAGGGTCAGGCATGCACTCCCCTACTTTATTCAAGACAGGGTTCTAAAGTGCTGAGTTCTTAGAGCCCTATTTTTGGAATGAATGGAGGCCCCAGATGTCGGACCCTCCTTGATCAGTATCCTTTGGATAGAGGATAACCTGTTGTCTTGGGAATAAGACGTTAAGGTTCTTTCAACAATACAGTACACATTTTTGGTCATGATGCTGCTTAACTGCTTTCAAGGCCCATTAACAATGGACAATTATCGTTCACATTATTTTGTTTCCATTGTTGGGATCATAGTACATTAACCAGGTCTCCTGCAGGAAGCGCGGAGACTCACGGTGTAACATTGGAGTTTTATAACACTGGAATCTCTTAAGGCCCAGTCACACACAACGACTTACCAGCGATCCCGAAAACGATGCGACCTGATAGGGATCGCAGGTAAGTCGCTGGGAGGTCGCTGGTGAGATGTCACACAGTCAGATCTTACCAGCGACGCAGGAACAATACAGGTCGCAGTAGCGACCTGTATAATGATCTCAGCAGTCACTGTGACCCTGTCACACAGTGGGACATCGCCTTTGAAGAAAATGGCCTGGACCGTTCTGCAAGGCCTAGAGATCTCACAGCAGGGGCCTGATCGCTGGTAGGTGTCACACATAACAAGATCGCTAACGGGATCGCTACTGCGTCACAGAAACCGTGACTCAGCTGCGATCTCGCTAGCGATTTCGTTATGTGCGACGGTACCTTTAGTCTTTCCAGTTTGACTTCAAAAATAAATAAAAACAGTCCAATCCTATTGTGAAACCTCCTGGACATACCTGGTAGTAAATTCCTTGTATACAGAGTATGGGTCAGCGGTTATGGCTTGCTCTTCCTCTAGCATCCTTCTCTGTTCAGCAGAATATATAGAACGCAGGGGGCACTTTACATAAAAGGAACATGGTTCATATGTACAGCAAACATATACTTTATCATGTGCCAAACTTGTTGAATTTATCTTCTAGAAGTCCTTACTACTGCGCTATAGTACCTTCGTTCAACCCACTATAATGCCCGAGGTTTGCACTCAGAATCATTGTTCCATCGGGAAAACTTTTATGGCTTTTGTAGGAAACCCCACAGAAGACATTGATCACCCACCCACAAGATCGATAATAAAGACTGAATACTAGGTTTTCCATTGCTTGGGCCCACATCAATTAATGGTTTGCGGATTTTTTCAGTGCTGGTGGAAATGGACCGGTAAGGACACTCATGACCACTGTTTCTCCATTACAGTAAAGGGTTCAAACCAAGTACAGGCACCTCCCCATAATCTACTGTAATTGACAGATCTAGCCCCAAAGAGATAGATGGGAAAACAAGCAGGTGGGAAGGTGCACTTAAACATTTGGTCACGCCCTGATGCACTGAGCGCCTGTACTTGGCTTGAACAGTAATTCTGTGATGAAGAGTTCCTTTAACGTCTTTGAACTGATGGTGATGGCCAAGCACTGTACTGCTGTGTCCCCATCAGTCTGATAGATATGATCTGAAGTCATTTACGACCATAACCACAACTATCACCATCTATGCCACATACATATACTATGATACAGTATATGTATAGTATGGTGCTGTGCTATGGATGCTGTAGTATGGAGCCATAGTACATCCGTAAATAAGGTGCCTATTTTTATGTATTTTACTATCAGCTTTGTATACCAAAAGGCAAAGCAGGCAAAGCATCTGCCTATGACTGAGGCTGAGTTCATACATCCGTGTTTCGCGATCTGATACACGAACTCGCTGTGGAGCTCCTGATCTAAACAGATCTGTGAAATAGCCTAAATTGTTTTTTTTCTCATAATATGAGTGCCTTACGAAGACATACCCTGTGTATTAAAGCATATGGATATTGAAGAGGAGTGTCTCCCATTCCGTCCATGCCAAATGCAGAAGCGTTCACGGAGCTGTGCGTGTAATACATACTGTTGAAACCAGAAGTTTACATACGCTATCTAAAAAGACAGACACATCTGCAGGTTTTTCTCACTATCTGATATGAAATCAGGATAACTCTTTCCCGTTTTAGGTCAATTAGGAACCAAAATTATTTATTTTTGCCAAATGCCAGAATAACGAGAGAGAGAAAATATTTTACGGCACTTTTATTACTTTCTGCAAAGTCAAAAGTTTCCATACATTTCATTAGTACAGCGGAACGTCGGTTAACGAGTAACCCAGTTAGCGAGTATTGCGCTTAACAAGCAAAGCTTGCTGTAAATTTGTAACTCAGTTTACGAGCAAGCTTTGCCATACGAGCAAAATACTGACCGCACACACTTCCACTTCCGTACATCCACCGCGCTCTAACCCGCTCTTGCAGTCCGCACAAACACACACAAACATGCACAAACACACACAAACACACACATGCTAACCTTACCGTCCATTCCATCGCTGGCCTCATGGTTCTTGTAGTTCGCCGGTACAGGATGTGTATCGGTAACCATCGCGACAATGCAGGAACTTCCGCTGTCAGCCGCTACGCATAGGCAGCACGCTGACCAATCAGAGGCAAGCGGCTCATGCCTTTGACGTTAGCGCTCTGACAGCGGAAGTTCCACCCTCGTCGCGATTGTTACAAGATACACATCCTGTATCGGCGAACTGTAAGATCCAGGAGGCCAGCGATGGAACGGAAGGCAAGGGAAGCATAATATATGTGTGTGCGTGCGTGTTTGTTTGTGCGTGTTTGTACGTGTGTGGAATGGCACAATAGGGGACCAGGATCACAAGTTGTGGAACGAATTGTCTGCATTGCAATGATTTCCTAAGGAAAATCTTGCTTTGCTAGACAAGTACCTTGGTTAACAAGCACACTCCCAGAACGGATTGTTATTGTTAACCAAGGTTCCACTGTATTTGGTACCATTGCCCTTAAACTGCATGACTTGGGTCAAACGTTTTGGATATCCTTCTAAAAGCCTTTCATTCCATGTTGATACAGTACTCGTTTCACTGTGAATAATGACACAATCTTTCCAGCTTCCGCCAGCATCTTCACCATGTCTTTTGCTTTTGTTCTTGGGTTGATATGCACATGCCTGACCAAACCACATTCATCTCTGGTACACAGGACCAATCTCCTTCCTGAGCTGTATGATGGCTGGACATTCACATCTTGTTTGTACTTGTGTACAATTGTTTATACAGATGAACAAGGCACCTTCAGGTATCTACAAATTGCACCCAAGGATGAACCAGACTCGTGGAAGTCCACAATTCTCTTCCTGTGATCTTGGCTGATTTCTTTAGACTTTCCCATGGTGCTACACAATGAAGCAGTGTGTTTCAGGTGTGCATTAAAATACATCGACAGGTGTGTCTCTAATTAGCTCAGATGTTGCCAATAAACCTATCAGAAGCTTCCAAAGACATGACATCATCACATGGGCTGTCCCATATTGTTTAAAAGCATAGCACTCTTAGTGTATGTAAACTTTTGACTTTGCAGAAAGTACTAAAAATGCCTTATAACATTCGCTCTCATAATTCTGGCATTTGGCAAATATAATTTTGGTTCTTAATTAATCTAAAACGGGAAAGGTTTATTCTGATTTCATGTTAGTGAAAAAAACATGCAGATGTGTCATTTTAGACAGTGTATGTGAACTTCTGGTTTCATCTGTAGATATCTTTATGTAAATGACCACCATGTAATATTCTACTGCATGGACCTTAAAAGGGGCAAGACCAAGCTAGACGCAGTTCCTTCTAGCAAAACAAACACTTTTTTCAAGGGGGATTGATAGTAAAGCCTGGGCTGATCCAGTTGATCACCAGTAGAGATGAACGGACCCGTGGAAATTCGGTTCAACAGGTGCAAGTGAACTTTAAATTAAGCGCGGTTTGGGACCCAACCTTGACCTGAACACCAATGGAAGTCACTAATTGGCAGTTTGTGTATCCATCCACATGCAGCCAGCCATAAGGCATCACATCCAGGGAAGAGTTCTTTTTCTTTTTTTTGGGGGGGGGGGTACACTACATCTGATCATGCTGTTGTTACCCCCAGTGAGAGACAAACACTGCAAGCGTCTTGCACTGGGCTGAGTACCGAGCGTATCCGAGCACAGCAATGCTTGCGAGAGTGGTCAGCATAAGTAAGGCACCCAAACTCTGTTCTTTGAGTAAAGTCTGGGTTTGGTTAGAACACAGAACCTCAGGTTCGCTCATCTCTAATCACTACTGTAGCCACATTTTGAAAATTGGTTGTTTCCGATGAGACAACCATCTTTACAAGAGGGATTATTAGCATAAACTGATTGTTCAAACCAAGTACAGGCGATTCCTTGGTGTGGAGAAAAATTTCCGTGCACCCTCCCACCTCATTTTCCTTGATTGATAGCTCTGGTGGCATTTCAGGAATGAGAAGTTGGAGATAGGTGGGAAGGTGCACAGAACTGGACCACGCCAAGGCTATGTTCACACAGGGCTTTTTTGGTAAGTTTTTTTTTTCCTGACCAAAACCTAATCTTGTGGCAGGAAACCTACTTTGAGTCATCTGCATTTTTGGTGAGTTTTTTTAGTGGCATTTTTGCTGCAGATTTTATGCTTTTTTCTACAAAATGGGTTGTATCAATGAAAAAACTTACAACACCAAAACCACAATATTAATATGGGTGGCCCTATTGCACAAATCTCTATTCAAATACCAAAACACATATGCAAGCCAAGTTGTGTAAATCAATTATCAACATCTTTATTATTCATTAAAATACATAAAATCGAATGGATCAACCCAAGTGATAGATGGAATAAATGAGGAAAGCCTGGCACCTGTTGACAATTATACTGGATCTATGTACATTGGTAAAAATGTTATATATATGTTTTCTACAAAAGCAAATAAATCCATATGCATCAAAATCCCTATTATAATAAAAAGTATGTAATATAGTCCTATGTGTAGGGGGATTGTATCTACACCTACATAAATCAACATTTATCTTTTCATTTAATCATGCATCGTAATATAACCAATGGTCCAAATACGTAGTGGTGCCGCGGCCTCCTACAGACACACTGACGCGCGTTTCGCAACTACCGTGCTCCGTCCTTGGGTTGATCCATTTGAGTTCATGTATTTTAATGGATAATAAAGATGGTGATAATTGATTTACACAACTTGGCTTGCATATGTTTTTTGGTGTATTCAATGAAAGAAGGCAGCAAATAAAGAATTGACATGCTCATTCTTTAAAAACCTGACCAAAAACGTGTGTGTGTGTGTGAGAGATTTCAGAAATCTCAAAAACTTTGCTGGTACTGTAAAAATCAGCTTTTTATTAGCATGGGTTTGCATAAAACCAAGGCAAATCTGCAGCTAAAAAAAATGCAGCAAAAACTTACCAAAAAAGCCCTGTGTGAACAGAGCCTAACTTTGCACAGAGAGCCTAAGCATTGTTTGCACAGTCGTTTTATGTCGTCAGATTACCTTTCATTCCTCTGTACCGATTAGTCAATATAGATGTTCCTGCAATGTATATTTTCAGTTCTCCACGGTGCTGAATGTATATAGCATTACGAGGACACATGGCACCAGCGAGGGGTAATTACTAAATTTATCTTGGTAAGAAGTACAAGCTGTTTTTCAAATCACAGATGTAAGACACCCATCAGGAACATAAGCAAAATGTTAAGCATTTTAGCATAAGACCTTCTGACAGACTGAAACATTTGGTGAGAACGTAGTAATAAAAAACCATGAACAAGAATAAAAGCCACAAGAGAACAGAGAGTCTGATAGGAATTTTTTTTTTTTATGTTATTCCAATAAAAAATACATTCATACAGAAATATAACAATCTTGCAAAAAAAAAAACAAAAAAACAACTTTCAAATAAAATCTTGTAAAACAAAGAAAAAAAAAAAAAAGAAAAACGGTTTTCATTTTACAAAAATCTTACAAAGATTCTTCAGTTAACAGGGTGTTCAAAACAAATAATAAAAAAAAAAAAAATAATAATAAATTCACTAATAAAAAGTTTTCCCCAAATTTCAAGCAAACATCGATTCCACCCCCCATTCAGCTTGACTGAGGCTCAGTTATCACCTGAACAGAGAGTGTATTTTCTTATGAAGTAAATTATAGGCATTCATTTTTTGGGAGATCCACCCAATTCAAAAGAATGCTGATGGCATTTTACAAGCAAGACAAGCCAGTGCACGCCGAGCACTTTTGTTTATCTCCTTGTGATTATTATGGCTAAACTTCTAGCACTTAAAAAAAAACATGTTCAGAAATGCTGCTAGTCTCTTGGCTTATACAAAGACTATTTTCTTGCCATGTCCACACAACTATCTGAAACAAAAAAAATAAAGAATAAAAAACGGCGGAGGAGCCGGCTTAACTGGTTTTATGCCAAAACCAAACTGAAAATGACAATTTACTTACACAGTAAGTTTAAAAGCAAACTGTTAGTTATTAGGCCAATACGTTTAAGACACTATTTTAATAAAAAAATATACCTTTAAAAAAGGTATAAACTATGCCATAAACAGGAAGTCACACATTAAAGATGACAGTGATTTTTTTCCATAAACATCTATGTTAATGCTGTCATCCACTCCATCTGCGAAACTTCTATTCCAATCTCTACATTGGATGACCGATGACAATTAGTGATGAGCGAGTGTGCTCGATCGAGTATCAGGGTGCTCGAGATACTGAGTTCTCAATTGAGTATTGTACGGGTGCTCGATTACCCAGACAGCATTTTCTCTGTCATTTTTCCGGAAGCCCCTAACTGGAGGGTTAGAGAGAAAGGGAGAAGAGGAGTTGCGATAAGAGGAGATAGAGATCTCGTCCTAGGTCCTCCGATTAGGGGTTACCAGAAAACTAACAGAAAATGGCGGTCGGAAAATTGAGCATATCGAATACTCGCACAATACTCAATCAAGTATCATGGTGCTCGAGACGCTCAGTATTGGGCCATCATTTTCACGCTAATATTTTTCCAGAAGCCCCTAATTGGATGGCCGGGGAAGAAAGTGACAGAGACCGGAGAGGTGACAGAGACCAAGATCGGGGACAGAGACCAAGATCCCATCCCTGGCCCTCAAGTTAGGTGCTTCCAGAAATATGTTTCCCATTGAATTCCACTATGCTCGTTACTTGAGTCGACCCGGTCCGAGCTTCTGACCTGCTCAATTCGAGTAACGAGCACTCAAGCATTTTAGTGCTCTCTCATCACTAGCCACAATTCTTGCTTTGTTTGCGAAAACAGTTTTGCAGTTGGGAATTTCAAAATATAAAATTTTCAATAACTAAAAATTCCCCCTAAATGTTCAAGATTTCACTTTATAGTCAAGTAGACGAGACATCTTACTTTTGTGAAACCAGTCAGCATTTTTTATTGTATACATGGAAGTAGTGATATTACTGTGCAAGTGCTTATCCCCCAATAAAGACACTTTTGTCAGAAAGATCTGATGTGCCGGTCAAGAGAAATCAAGTGTAGACACCATGGAGAAAATCAGGTATGAAGTGCACCGAGGGTGTGTCAGTCCACTAGGGTGGCTTTTTCCAAGTGCACCGAGATCCCCAATGCACTTAGTGTCTGATTCTACAGTAGATCATATCTACCAAGAAGTATTATTTGTATTGGGAAGAAAGCACCTCTTACAGCTTCACCACTGCTCCCCGATGACAAAAATGTGCTAACAGGTTTCCGTTAAGAATTAAGTGGGCGCGCAGTGGCTGGGGCGTGACAACACAACCGGTGCATGCGCACTCCATCTACATAGGTTATGCCAAGATCTATTACATGTTACCATGGCCAACACACCGCCCCCTCCCAAAAAAAAATATTGGAAAAAGGCAAGAATACCAGAATATGTCATCTTTAATGTGTGCAACTTCCTGAAAGACAATACCACGCCCCAGTTGGAACTTTTTGGGGGTATGGGGGACGCTCGATAATGCAGGATAACGGTCTTCTTTATCCAGCCTTATCTTTGGCAGACCCAAATACATTTTTACTGCAAATAAGTGCAGGTTTTTTTTTCCATTTATTTCTACTATGAGAAAATAACAAAAAAAATGATAGCTAAAATCTACAACGCTCAGGATATCAACTTTAAAGTTTATTCTACAGGATTTTTTTTTTTTTTCTGTTTAGACATTAAATAACATATTACAAAAATATATATATTCAAACTCTTAATACAGCTCTTAACAATCAGTGACCTAAGACTACATAGGTTTGCACCCCAAAAGAAAAAACAAAAAAGGTCCTCCTAAAAAGCTATAGGCCTAGTAAATTTGACGATAGAGTGCACGTTTATCGCATTGTGTTGCGGAGACTAAAAAGAATAAAAATATAACAATATGTTGCCAGTTTTACATTTGCTTTGGTGGATATGGGATTTAAACAGAATAGACAAAAAAAAATAAAAAAAAAGGGAAGATAAAAAAAATAAAATAAAAATAAAAAATATGAGTTATCCTTCCAAACAAACACATTTTGTACCTTGACAAGTATATGAGCAGTTTACATATTAAGTGCATGTACGGATACATTTGTGCAAGTTTCATGTAGGTGTAAGCGATAGCTCTGAACAGATCGTTGTGTTCTGAGAAGCAGATTACATGAACAATCAACAAAGTACAGGAAAGAAAGGACACAAAATATACACAAGTGCCAAAAAGCAATAATAAGTTGTAGGCTGTGCACCCACGGCCCAAACCGCAGTTGTAGGCTGTGCACCCACGGCCCAAACCGCAGTTGTAGGCTGTGCACCCACGGCCCAAACCGCAGTTGTAGGCTGTGCACCCACGGCCCAAACCGCAGTTGTAGGCTGTGCACCCACGGCCCAAACCGCAGTTGTAGGCTGTGCACCCACGGCCCAAACCGCAGTTGAAGGCATCTACAGTCTAAACGCAGTTGTACGCTGTATTCTACGACCTTTTTACTACAATGCGGTTTAATAAAATGGTGCGATATGGAACCGCTAATATCAGATGTTTCCAACCTGCTGATTGAGAACTCTAAATGCTATGGATTTTAAACAAAAAAAAAAAAAACAACACATCTTGCATTTTGACATAAAACCTATGTGTCTAAAGGATAGATAAAAAAAAAAAAAAAAAAAAAAAAAAAAAAAAAAGTACACCCCTGGGTGACAACAGAGCCTTAAGTAAGCTTACATCACTTAAACCCCTGTATCTGACCCCCATCCATCACTGGAGAAGGCCACTTGCATAAGGCACCATTTTTTAAGGACAACAGTGCGTTAACAGCTAGAAAAAACAGAAATTAGTCCTCAAGGCATAAATAATAGAAAAAATTAGCTGCATGAGAAAAATCGGTTTTAAGCTATAGTGGTTTCTTCCACTTTTTTGTTATTTTTTTTCTTTTCTTTTTTTTAATTCTATACATAAGTAATGTAACAACAGACCAATTGTATTTTAGCTGCTCTCAACTGGAATCATAACTGCAGTCCTGATTAAATTATGGAGAAGCGTACACATTTCCCCGGAACCATGCAATACCTTTCTATTATAATGAAGTTATAGTTGTGTTATATTTGTAAATACACAGCTTATACAATGGGTTACAAACAATCGTTGTAGCCAGTATCAACAAGCTACTTGACACATTGCACGTTTAATAGCTGCACCAGACAACAAAAGCTCCTCTCACACAGGAAAGGGATCATCTCCTTTTTGGGGGGGGGTAGGTTTATGGCTTCTATCATTTTAGAAGTCAACCTCCCTTCCCCCCAAAGTAGGATGATTGATGGTTGTCCCATATAACGAGTATGCAATAGCATACAAAAACATTCAAACCGTTTTATTTTAATTTTTTATATATTTTTTTGTCTTTTTCTTTTAAACTTTTTATTTTTTTTTCCTAATCCCTCGCAACTGAACTCAACCAGACGAAAAAATTAAAAACAAAACGAGGTCTTCAACATTCAGACATTGGCTCCTTTTCACCATTCAGTCACCCAAACATTAACATTCTCAGTGCACATGCTCACGGCGACGGCTTAGTAAAGCCACTCAGAAGATTAAGCACCAATAGTGCACGGGCCCCAGTCAGCTCCAGAAGTAGCACTGTATGGTTGCTCTGCCACATCTTACACGATTGATAAGCCCTGCAAAGCCCCTTGGAGAAGTGAGGTCTTGAAGGCAACTGGTTAGGGTGCAAATTGGCATGCTTTGGCTGGAAATTGCATCCCTTGCACAAGGCAATTCAACCTTGAAGTCGCTTTTTTTCATCACGTGACTTCCTCATTCATTCATATGTGTCGCTTCATGTGCAGAGCCAAGTGATCTGACCTGGAAAAACATCTGCCGGAGAGAGATATTCCATGTTAGAAAGGATCAACGTGACTACAATACAAAATGACAACATTAAAGTTCTATATACAGGTCATAAAATGATAAGGCTGCTTTACACGTGTAAATTTCGCATGCGATCGCATGTGCGATCGCACCCGCCCCCATCGTTTGTGCGGCACGGGCAATTTCTTGCCTGTGTCGCACAAACTCTGTAACCCCTGTCACACGTACTTATCTTCCAAATGACCTCGCTGTGGGCGGCGAACATCCACTTCCTGAAGGGGGAGGGACGTTCGGCGTCACAGCGACATCACACAGCAGCCGGCCAATAGAAGCGGAGGGGCGGAGATGAGCGGGACGCAACATCCCGCCCACCTCCTTCCTTCCGCATTACCAGCGGCCGCAGGTAAGCTGCAGTTCATCGTTCCCGGGTTGTCAAACGGAGCGATGTGTGCTGCCTCGGGAATCGGGAACGACGAACCACCGGCGCACAGAAACACGTTCGATTTTTAGGAAATGAGCGACGTGTAAACGAGCAATGATAAGGTGAGTATTTCTGCTCGTTCAGTCGCTCATTTGTGTTACACGCTACGATATGTCAAACGAGGCCGGATGTGCGTCACTAACGACGTGACCCCGACAACAGATAGTTTGATAAATCATAGCATGTAAAGCCCGCTTTATTCTCATCTATTGGTGGGCCACTACATGAAATGGACACTAGATTGCCCCATCTGAATGCACTAGTGGCCTGGTATGTACCCACTCTTCCATTAATTCCAACTATTGGGGCCCCCCTGAATCCTGATGACAAAGTTCTCCATTCATTTTGTCTGCTGCTGGAACCCCAATCGATCCTGAGATTGGACTCTGCATTGCCTCATTTGAATGCACCATTGACCCGGCATGTACACCCCACTCCATTCATTCCAACTTCCGGGGCCACTATTGGTCGTGAAAACAGGACTCTGCATTGCCCCATCTGAATGCACTACTGGCCTGGCATGTGTCCCCCACTCCATTCATTCCAACTACTGCGGACTCAGTCGATCCCGATCACAGGGCTCTGCATTGCTTAATATAAATGGAGTGGTGAGCTGGCATGTGCACTCCAACCGCATTCATTCCGACTACAAATGGGACTGGCATCGATCTTGAGAATGGGAATCTGCATTGCTTCATCTGAATGCACCATTGACCTGGCATGCGCAACCCCTCCCCTCCCCCCCATTCATTCCAACTTCTGGGACCACAATCAATCTTGGAAACAGGGCCCTGCATTGGCCCATCTGACTTGAGTGACCTGGCATTACACCCCACCCCCCACTCATTTTGATTGTTGGGGCCCGCATCCATTCTAAGAATCCTACTCTATTCATTCAAACTTCTGAGTCTCCCCCCTCAATCCTGATAACAAGGCTCTGCATTGCTGAGTCACCACTTCATTTATTTTGAGCAGGTGCGCCCCAACTCCATTTATTTTAACTGCTGCTGGGACCCCCCCCCCCCTCGATCCTGAGAATGGGACTCGGCATAGCTTCATCTCCATGCACTATTCACCTGGCATGCCCACCCCACCTCCATTCATTCCAACTTCTGAGGCCACCATCGATCCTGCTAACACTGTCCTGCATTGCCCCATTTGAATTGAGTGACTTGGCATGTGCACCCCCTATTCCATTCACTTTGATTGCTGGGGCCCCCACTGATCCGGAGTATAGGACTAGGCACTGCCCCATCTGAGTCAAACATGGCCCAGCATGCACATCCCCATTTCATTCATTGCAACTACTGTCCCCCCATCCCAATTGCTCCTGATAACAGGGCTCTGCATTGCTCCATCTGAATCAAGTGGTGATCTGGCATGCGCACCCCCACTCCCTTCATTTTAAATGCTGGGATGACACCCCCCATCCAAATCGATCATGATAACCAGGTTCTGAAATGGCCCCATCTTAATGAAGCGGTGGCCCAATAAGCAAGCCCCCCCCCCCTTCATTCATTACAAACCTTGGGACCCCCACCAATTTTAAGAATGGGGGTCTACATTGCCCTATCTGAATGCATTACACACCACAGCTCCTTTCAATTTCAATGGAATTGCTGGAAAAAGCCATAATACTCAGCCATATCTGACACTACAAAAATACGTAATTACTTACCGGTAATGTGTGTTTTTCTGAACCCATGACAGCACCCTTACATTCGTGGGGCTGTCATGGGTGCTGGAAAAATACGTAATTACTTACCGGTAATGTGTTTTTTCTGAACCCATGACAGCACCACGAATGTAAGGGTGCTGTCATGGGTGCTGGAAAAAAGAATGTATGGAGTAGGGGTGCGCATGGACAGCCACCACTCAGAGCTCTGCAAAGCCCAGTTTTTGAGCTAGACCTTTTGAGTTGGACCTCCATTGATGAGCAACCACACACATGAGGGCGCTCTCACACATCAGGCTTTTCGCCGGATGCGGCGCACACCAGTACAGTATGATACAGTACAGTGGCAGCGCCACAACTTCCAGGTCACATGACAGCACGTGACCGGAGATTGTTGTGCGACCACTGCACTGTATACACTGTACTGGAGCGCGCCGGATCCAACAAAGTGAAGAAAAGCCGAATGTGTGAGAGCGCCCTAAGGGGCAGCTTGTAAAGATGGGACTGACCCTTTTAAAAATGACCACGCACCTCAAATGACTGGTCAGTCAATACCCATCTCTCCCGACCCCCTCCATACACTCAGCCGAGCAGGCACATGTGAGGACGGGAAAATAAGCTGCTGCCACATTGCTCTGGAAGCCGCTCATCATCTACCCGTTATCAAGGTCTACGTGCATTTTTCTTTGAAACGTATAATTAGACGCTGGTGAGAGGAATCTTACTTGTCACAATGCGTGCACTTAAATGGTTTGGCACCAGTGTGTTTTCGGAAGTGTCTGGTCAGTTCATCACTTCTTGCAAATCGCCACGCACAACCTTCCCAGGAACATCTGTAAGGCTTCTCTCCTGCAAAAAATAAAGAAAAAGTGAGAATTGCGAATGATATCAAGTTCTAACCAACAAATAGGAGCCGCACAAGTCACGTCAGAAATGAAAATTGGCCAGGTCATTAAATTGTTTTGGTAGCTATGCCATAAACAAGACCCATTATTGTCTACACTCAATCAAAAAAAAAAAATAAATAAAAAACCCTGGACAACAAGACTCCAGGGGACCGCAAACTCCTACCGAATGACCGGCCAGACACCGACAACACCACTAAGGCGATACAATGAATATGTATGGTACCCAGCAACGCACGTACAAAAAGAGATCTGAAACAAATAAAACAAAAAAGCTATTCTTCAATGACCCCAAAACAAACAACGTAGGCGCTAATAATGAAAAAAAAAAATAATAAAATAAAATAAAACCTTTATTACGTAGTATTGCACTTCTTGTTTAGATGTAGACTTGTAAAAGTTTTCCCCCTTAACTAAAAGTTGTGGAAAATATAAAAAAGTTGTATTTCGACTTTATGATTCCTTATTCGCTCCAGTAACAACATTTTTTCTTTTTTGGAAAAGGCTGAGGACATGGGATGGATCCGTGCTCTCCTAGTCGTCATAGATCCAACCTCCCTACAGGAAAGAATGAGGAAGTGCAAATCCCTAAAGGAGGCTTCTCCGTGACATCATGATGGACTTTGGGTTTACACCCTGTGGTTGTGTAACAACATTACAGCTCGGGGATTCCCTCCTGTCAAGTCCCTTTCTAAAAACGTGAAACATGCACTGACCTGTATGAGTGCGCTGATGTGCTTTAAGATGCGAGCTCTTGGTGTAAACTTTCTTGCAGCCGTTGAAGTGACACTTGTGGACGCGTTTCCGGCCGTCCGGCGACGTTTCTCCACCGCTGGTCGGGCTACCTTGATCGAGAGTCTTTATAAATGAACCAGGGCGTATTTTCCCGGGCGAATGGAGCTCCCCAGTTATGGCATTCCACAAATGATGGGGGGACTCCTTACCCTGCTCCGGCGATGACGGAGGGGTAGAAGTGACGGACGAACTAAAAGGTTCAGCTTTGATCACCACGTCACCGATGGGGTCCAAGGTAAATTTGGAAGTCGGTGACAGCTCCTCAGAGCTGTCGGATAAGTCACTACCGATATCAGAGTTCAAACTATTGGTCTCTAGATTTTGACTGTCAGAGATGTCCTCCGTTTTGATACGGATAATTTGAGGGTCGGGCTCCTCTTTTTTCTCACAAGCCAGAATAAATTTGGTCCAAAGCTCGTCTTCCCCGTCGAATTTAAATTCAGAGGCCGACACGTAGCAAGGCTCGCTCTGCAGGTAGCGCTCCAGTTCCAGGCAGGTCTAAGGGGGGGGGAAATTAGGGAGAAGAAACCATTTACTAAAATTGAATTTCTCAATTACGGATGGTTACAAATTGCAGATGTTTTTGGGGAACGTACTTTGTTTTTTTGCAATGAGTGACACCATCTAGTTATATTCTGAGCAAGCGCTTTACTACAACTTCCTTTTAGATAATGATCTTGCAAAAATGAAAATTTGCAGAACAACCATACATGGAAATGGCAAAGCTGCACCGAAATTAGGGAAGCAAAGCACTGGACACACACAAGAAACATATACATACATTATAATATATATATATATATATATATATATATATATATATATATATATATATATATATATATATATATATATATATATATATATATATATATATATATATGTATGTATGTATGTATGTATGTATGTATGTATGTATGTATGTATGTATGTATGTATGTATGTATGTATGTATGTATGTACTCTCCTGGCTATACTGTTGGCCAGAAGAATAAATCCTTGCCCCATTGTACGGTTTCCAAAACAATATATATATATTTTTTTATTTACTCTTTGTTTTTGCACAGGGGCCCATTTCTCCTTTAGACACTTCTGGAAACCGTACAATGGGACAAGAATTTATTCTTCTGGCCAACAGTATAGCCGGGTGAGTCATCTGCATTCTTTTCACATTATGCTGGAAGGAGGAAGAAGAAGGGAAAAAAAAAAAAAAAAAGACTTCCTTTTTAGTAAGGCTGACCAGAAGCGAGAAGACCATGCAGATATATCGTATATGTAATTGCATGAATATTTTTACATCTTAGGTCCATTCTATCTTCTGATGGGGGTTGGGGGGGGGATGTGTCCGTCCCTTAAAATGTCAACCATTTTTTTTTTGTGCAAAAAATAAAATACGGGCGCTGATCTCATCCATGTGGCCTGCAGACACAAGCCATCAAAATACCACACATATTTCCCCAGTGATCTGCCTGCCCCAGGAGGGATCCGAGTGCACGTTTTTTTTTTTTCTGCGCTCTTCCATTTCCTCTCGGGTTAATACAAAGTAACGTCGTCTTTGCGACGAGAAGACGAACTGTAGAAATCAATGCTTACGTCCCCCCCCACCCCCCTATAAATAGACAATCGCTTTGCTGTTCAGATGAGAAAATGCATTTTATTGATTCTCAACGATGGAAGAAGACGAAGGGTGGAGGGGATTGGGGGGAGGAGGGGGATGAAGACGACAATTGATTGTGATGTTGTTAAACTTTAATAATCTGGCTGCTTTATATTCGCCATTATGCAAATACGCGTGGAGACCGAGAGATGGGCTCTGTGATACTTTAAATGTCTCTGCAGGCTTCTGGGAAGGAGAACTGGCTCCGTGCCCGCGTCTAAAATGCCCCAAGGAAGCCAGTGAGATCAATTTCAATCTCGCACACACAAGATCTGCCTCTTTGATGGCCAAGCAAGAAGAACAAGCAGAAGAAGATGAAGAGGAGGAGGTGGAGGAGGAGGGGGGGATGCATACAATTAAGCAGGAATGTGAAGGTTGTAACACTTTAGTGTGCAGCTCCGCAAACAGCAGACATCTGATGGCTCCAGTCATTTTATTAAAAAGTCAACATCCATATAGGATGAAAGGGCAAAAGCAAAAAACGACGGGCGACCATTGTACATAAATAAGTAACGAGCTCGGAGATAAAAAAAAAAAATAAAATACAAGGGGGAATGGCGCCGACATAGAGTGAGAGGTTGTCAGACAGCTCCAAAATACTGCCCAATCTCTGGGGCATAAATAATACCGTCTGTGGTTAGAATAAAACCTGCAAGTTACAGGGAATCAGATTATTAGTGGGAGCTGGGGACAAGGGGGAGGGGAATGTCATCTAAAAACATCACACACAGAACGGAGGACTTCAGGTTTTTTTTTTTTTTACCAGAAGGATTATTATTCAGAAGGAAGATGCAAAAGATGAGATGACGGGAATAACTCTTGGCACAGCGCGGGCGGGAGAGGACGAGACCCAGCTGTGTCATTTGGACCATTTGCAATGATAAAGTTTTGCCAAATGGCTGCACGGATACTAGTGAAACCCAAGCTGTGCTCGACTGAGGCTGCACCGAGCTGTCACTGCGAATCACGCCAGGCACTGCTGTACAGTATGTGTGTACGCATGTACATGGCAGTGCAAGGCGGGATCTGTGTGTGTGTACACATACATGGCAGTGCACGGTGGGATCTGTGTGTACACATACATGGCAGTGCAAGGCGGGATCTGTGTGTGTGTACACATACATGGCAGTGCAAGGCGGGATCTGTGTGTGTGTACACATACATGGCAGTGCACGGTGGGATCTGTGTGTACACATACATGGCAGTGAACGGTGGGATCTGTGTGTGTGTACACATACATGGCAGTGCACGGTGGGATCTGTGTGTACACATACATGGCAGTGCAAGGCGGGATCTGTGTGTGTGTACACATACATGGCAGTGCACGGTGGGATCTGTGTGTGTGTACACATACATGGCAGTGCACGGTGGGATCTGTGTGTGTGTACACATACATGGCAGTGCACGGCGGGATCTGTGTGTGTGTACACATACATGGCAGTGCACGGCGGGATCTGTGTGTGTGTACACATACATGGCAGTGCACGGTGGGATCTGTGTGTACACATACATGGCAGTGCACGGTGGGATCTGTGTGTATACACATACATGGCAGTGCACGGTGGGATCTGTGCGTGTGTACGCATGTACATGGCAGTGCACGGTGGGATCTGTGTGTATACACATACATGACAGTGCACGGTGGGATCTGTGTGTACATACATGGCAGTGCACGGTGGGATCTGTGTGTACATACATGGCAGTGCACGGTGGGATCTGTGTTTACATACATGGCAGTGCACGGTGGGATCTGTGTGTATACACATACATGGCAGTGCACGGTGGGATCTGTGTGTATACACATACATGGCAGTGCACGGTGGGATCTGTGTGTACATACATGACAGTGCACGGTGGGATCTGTGGGTACATACATGGCAGTGCACAGTGGGATCTATGTGTGTGTGTGTGTGTACACGTACATGGCAGTGCATGCCGTGATCTGTGTGTATGTATATGTACATGGCATTGCACGCATGTATCTGTGTGTATACGTACATGGCAGTGCATGCCGTGATCTGTGTGCGCACATACATGGCAGTGCACAGGGGGATCTGTGTGTGTACATATACATAGTAGTGCACGTCAGGATATATATTTCCCACACACGCGTGTATATAAAACAGTATATTTGTGTGATTTGCATACATACACACATGTATGTATAATACATACAATCATACATACACACATGCATATACATACAGCAGTGCATGAGATAGATATATAGATATATATATATATATATCTATATATATATATAAAATATATATTACACACATCCAGGCTTGTGCATTCCCTCGCCCTTACCTGTTGCCAGTACTCCTCCAGGGAGGGTAATGCAGAGAAGTAGCCCGTGTCGTGCACGATCTGGAGCTCCTGGAAGATGCTGCACATTGGTAGAACATCCATGATCTATGCGCGCAGAGAAGATTCTAACCAGACGGGAGGATCTACAGGATTTCTTAAAAACAAGCAGATCTGAGACCATAAATGTTGCAATAATAAAAGCTATAATCCAGAGCTTGTAAGGTAGACAGATCCCGGCAGAAAGGCAGGCGATCAGCAGAAGTGCTCCAGGTTGTCATGCAAATGTCATTGCATAGCAATTAAACCCAACACACAGCGCCTGTGACTCCTCCCGGAGCTCGGACTTGCTCAGTGGTGCTGACAATATTTGCAAACACTGAAGTGACTGCTAATGTAAACCCTGCAAAACTTCCCTATTCAAACCTTCCAAGCAGCCGAGCCGTCCCCCTCCTCCCCCCACGTGATCCATTACGCCGGCTCAGTACAGCAACCAATCAGCTGTCACTAGCTTCCTTCAGCGTTTTTCTAGGCTGGCCAATCACCTCGGCCGGCGCTCTAGGGAAGCCTCTGGCGTGACGAAATCATTTCGTAAGAGGTAACGTGATTGGTCAGATTCGAAATTTCAAGCCCCCACCTGTTCTGAGAGGGGCGGGGCTAGCTATTTTTAGCTAGGTATATAAGAAGGGAACGAGTGTGGAGACAGTTACAGTGCGGTCAGTGACCGCTGAGAGCGCTTGTGAGGCGCGGAGCGCCGGTGCCAGGCAGTGGACACAACGCTGTGTTCGCTGCTGCTGCTCGGGTTTTATGTCGCACATTCAGTGTAATAAAGTATATCGTGACAGAAAGCACACATATGAATGCCTTATGACGCCGGTGGTCGATGCAGCGCGGAGTCTCCATTTTGTGTTCACCCCCCGCCCTGTTCTTCATGAATGTGTGTGAAAGGTCACATACTTGTCAGCCCTGCCTGTCATTGCCCTGTGGCGCAGTTCAATAGCCGATGAAGCACTGACAGGAGCCGAGCACGTAGCCGGACTGCAGTTTGTGTTAATGACAATGTCCGTGTAAATTACCTCACGTAACCCCCTCCCCCCCCCCCCCCCGTCCTCGTCACAAAATGGCGCCTGTCTTGTTTACTTCACTTAGTATCATTCACTCCAGCAGGGGGCGGAGCTCTCCCTTCCCCCAGCTCTCTGGAAATATACTGAAGTTTATGTCAGTAACTGCCGGCAGCGGCTGAGAGTGACAGATCCGAGTTCCCCTTTCAGTTGTGTCAGATTTTGTGTCCTTTATATTCACCACAGCGAAAAAATCCTAATCTCCTCAGACTGATGCCTCCAAATCAAGGCAGAACACAATATAACCATATATGCAATAAAATAATGGAGTTCTGACAGTGAATTGCAACTACTGTACAATAAATTCCTGTCAGGAAAGCCTTGGGAAAGCTGGGTGGGTGATTGGCGGCCATTACAGCTGTTCCCTAATGATCCCAGCGCTCCCAATATGAGGCCATGTGCCCACGGGAGATCGTACATGCGGATTTTTCTGCAGGTATTTCCGCAGATTCAGGCAGCAATTCCCCGGAATCCGCAGCTATCCATTCATGCAGTATTTCTGCGGAATTCTTGCGGTAAACCTGCGGAAACAGTGTGAATTTCGTGCGAAATTGCTGACGAATTCCCGCCCTGTATCTCTAGTGGAAAGGCAAAAATTCCACAGATAATTCCGCATGAATAAGGGCTCATGCGCACGTAACTGCTAAATATTCTGCAGCGATTTGACAGCACATTTGCGCTTCAAATCGCTGCAGAAACACAGCATAATGGATGCAGTTTTTCTGTACAATAGAAGCCGATTTCATGCGCTATGGCTGCTGCCCCCACCATAGACAGAGCGGGAGCTGCATCCATAGCGGACGGAATAATTGACATGCTCATTTTATGAACGCACGGATTTGGGTCACAATTTTAGCACCCAAATCGCTGCGCTCATAAAAGCATTGTGCGCGTCTCATGCACACTCTTCATAGCTTGTTCAGGGGACGCAGGACGCATGCATTTATGCTGCAGTGCAATACGTAGCGTAAATGCATGCAATTACGCAACGTGCGCATGACCCTAATGGATATGCTGTTATTTGCGGCTGCAGGAAATCCGCAGCCGCAAATACCGCAGCATTGATACAGCACTCCCCAAATCTCATAGAATAACATGGAGAGTGTCTGTACTTGTGTAAACTCGCGGATTTATCTGGAATATCTAGAAAATCCGCATCAAATTCCGTAGTTACTTTCTCCCGTGGGCACACGGCCTAGGGGCGCAGTCACTCAGCCGTCCTAAAATATTGTCATGCAATTGTTACACTGAAAAGCCATCACGTACAACGTGCGGGAATGTGGGGAAGATGGCGGTCAGAAAAAGCGCTTCTGTGTTTTTTATTTTATTTTGCAGAGATGCAGCTAGATGTTACTAGGGAAATTGAACATATAATAATAATAATAATATTTATGTAGCGCTATTAATTTCACAGCGTTTTACATACATTGGCAACACTGTCCCCATTGGGGCTCAGAATCTAAATTCCCTATCTGTATGTCTTTGGGAGGAAACCCATGCAAACACAGGAAGCACATACAAACTCTTTGCAGAGGTTGTTCTTGGTGGGATTTGAACCCAGGACCCCAGTACTGCAATGCTAACCACTCAGCCACCATGTCTTGTCTTCTTTTTGGTGCTGTGGAATCACTTTCATCTCCATTTTTTTTCATATGAAAAACAAGCGTTAGGCCTCATTCACATGTCAGAGCTTTTCAGAACTCCATTAATTTTTCTCGCACGTGAACAAATAAAAATGTCTCCACCTTCTCCTGTCTGTCAATCCTTGAAAGTCAGATCGCACTAAGATGGAGCCCGAGTGCTGTCTGTTTTTTTTCACAGACTCAAAGACATATGAGCCGCCCCCATGCCAGCAGCCGCCGCTGCTCGGATCCGGGCCTTCTAGGGTGGTGGCTCGAGGGTCCCGGACCCGGGGGTCTCGTGGAGACACTGAATAAAAAGGGGGACGGGGACGTAGATGTACGGGTTAGGCCGTATTAAGTTTGTGACGCCACCCACGGTGTGTGGTAAGGTGGGACACCACCGCTGCTGTTGTGTCCACCCGGGGGAGATGTAGTGGCAGCTAGATGTTAACCCCTCCGTGGGTAGGGATGGTTGCCCCGGGACCCAGTGTCTTCGTGCAGGGTATAACGACAACAAGGGGATGTTTGATTACTCACAGTCAATAAACCACATGAGTCTTTTGGAAAACCAAGGTGCTGGTGGCCGGCCGCCGTGGCCGGTTGCATTCAGGTCCCCCACCAGGGCTGGTGGTATCGATTCTTTTCCTCTGCACTGAGTTTGTGTATGGTGGACTGCCTGGTCTGGAACTCAGGAGTCCGCTCCTGGCTGGATATGGCCTAAGGAGCCGTGCCCGCAGACGGTGGCCCGTAGGATCTGTGGCCCTGGCGGTGGCCTCTTATCCCTATCGGTGGGCTGTTGTCTTCTATGAGGGACTTTGGGTGGGACAGGACCTATAATCATGGCCTCAATCGGTTAATTAACAAGGCCGCTGGTTTCCGGTCCTGGCTTCAGGGTCTGAGTACCCCCCTTGTGCTACGGTTTCCGGGTCGGTTCCCCGTGTCGGTACCGGCGGGCTCCAACCCTGTCCTGGTCCACCTTGGTTCTGCCGAGCCGTCTTCCCGTCTCCTGCTGACGGAGACCACCGTCTGCTACCTAGCCAAGGCACCAGGGCTCCAACCCTGGCACCGTTTAACTTGAACTTCCTCTGCTGGAGCTACACTTAGCTCCAGCCCACACTCCTCTCCACTCGAACTACAAACTGAACTACTTGTTTTCCCACCCCGGGCTGTCTAGACCCCTGGGTGGGCGTGTTCAACCACCTGGTCCCACCCACTGGTGTGTCCATCTTTCCCTAAGGGGGGGGGGCGACTAGGGTTTCAGGTCGGCTGTGTGTTTCCTAGATGAGGGAAGGTGTTAGGCGGGGGCCTATCTGTGACTACCTAGTTTTGCCAGGGCGTCACATATACATTACAGAAAACATCTATGAAAAGCGTAAGCAAAAAGGTAGAAGGTGGCAAAACTGATGTTGCTGAAGAAATAGGCAAAATATCGGTAGGTTTTTCTGACCTTAAAAGGGAACCAACCACCAGGATTTTGCTATATGAAGTAAAGGCAGTGCCATACAGGCACTAGGATGCTGAATACAGGCATACTTGTAGAATGATCGGATGTTTGGTTGCGCAAATATCTTTAGAGAGGACTGGCCACCAAGATTTTGCTATATGAGGTACAAGTAGTGCCATACAGGCAGTAAGATGCTGAATCCAGGCATACCTGTTATAGAAAGATCCGATGCTTGCTTGATGAAATATCTTTAATCAAAGTTGCAGAAATGCACTGCACTTTGATGTGCGCAACATTTGCAGGTCTTTGTGGGTTGGGTCCTCACATAAAGTTGTGTCGCCAGGGGTTAAGGAGATACCCAGAACCGGGCCAAGGGGTCGCTTCTGGAAAGGGGATCACGGTGTCGTGACCCGGTCTGTGCTCCCTGGTTCCACAATAAAAAGGGGGGGGATCCTGTTCATGACGCCACCCGTGGAATGTGATCAGAGATGACCACCGCTGCTGCAGAACCTCCGGGGTGATGGAAGGCAGCTTGAGATGGGACGGCTCCCCACGGGTAGAGCCTTTTCCCCGGGGCAGTATGTTAGTCTATGGGGGGAGTGCAGGACACGAGCACAATAAACAGGCAGACTCACGGTTTTGCAGTTTCTTTGTCCTTTACTGATGATGGTATTCAGCAGAGTACTGTCCACGGAGTCTGTGAGGGGTTCAGGGTTTCTCCCACCCAGCCGGGCCGTTTTGGCTTCCTTGCCTGCACTGTGTGTCTGTGGCCCTGCTGCTGCGTGAACTATGCAGCCGGCTCTGCTGTGCTCTGCTCTAAGGTACCGACCTGACAGGCAACTCGAGTCCTTCCTAGTATGTTCCTGAACTCTCCTATGTTGCTTATGTCTGTGGTACAGGTGAAAGATCTGGAATCTTCACTTCTCTGGTGGTAACTGTGCAGTATGTAACCTGCAGTCTCGGATCCAGCATCCGTTCTGTGTGCTCCACTGGGATGAACTCAGCAATGCTCTGTCTCCCAGGAATGTTCCTTTGTGTACTCCTTCTCCTTTCCTCAGACCCTCAGCTAGGCCTGGAATTGGTCAGTGGATCCTGAGGTGAGCTCAAGCCAGCTCCAACCTGCAGATCCTGTCTCCTCAGTGCTCTGCACTGAACTTCCAAACTGAAACTACTTCTGACCATTTCCTCCCCCCCCACCAGAATATACAGGGAAGCAGCTTGGTCTCCCCCTTCTGGCCAGGAGGTCTTGGTGTTGTGTGTGGGGAGTTAACCCTTTGTGTTGTTACTGTGGCAACCCTGGGGTGCCACATTCCCCCTTAGTGAAGAACAGTACTCCGGGACTGTGAAACAAACAAACAAGTTATCACAACAAGTGTATATATAAATACAGAGTCTCGAAAGGAAAAAATACAAAAACCTTAAAGCTCAAAAAGAGTCCAAAATGTTCATAAATATATAAGTGTTCATACAGTATAGTCTCTGTAGGTACTGGGCTTTTGGTCTTAACGTTGCAATTAAATAAACATTTCAATCAACAAACACTTCTTAAAGGTGTCTCTACTCTGGTCGTAAGTGCAGTAGGCCTCACGGCCCTCGGGCCACCAACAATGTGATCAAGTTGTAACTCTCCGTGCTGCCACCTTACACCACTCTTCTCTCACCTTTTCTGTACACTAAACTGTTACGGTTTTTCATATAAACATTATAACATATGTACATTTTATATGCAATTCCACATTAGTCTTTATATCTTGCTGGTATCTGACCCTGAGTACTACGCTGTGATCTGCGTACTGTTGCTGTACTGGGTGTACTTAGCATAATGGTGTGGGTGGAAGTGTACCTATTTGGTGTTTCTGGTACTTGTGAGGATGGGGTACTGACTGTAGGACTGGCAAGCCCACTGGGACCAGGAATCTGTTCTTCCTCTACGGTTTCAACTTCCAGTTCTTCATGTCTTGGGACTTCTGGTGGTATGGATTCTGATGTTGGTTCCGCCACTTGAGGGAAGGCGATCATTGGGACTACTACTGCTCCATAGTAATTTGGCCATGTTTTTGGGAAATCTCCTAAGACTGTATGGAATACATCTTCTTCCTTCTTGACAGGTTGTACCTGTATGGGTAAGGTGACTTCTGGTGTCTTCAGGGTTTCAGGACATGGTTTGAGTTGATCTCTTGACACGACAGCTGATGTCCTTCCTTCATCCTTACTGATGAGACACACTTTGGGATTATCCATACTGGATGGTAAGACTGTATATGGGGTGGTTTCCCACTGATTATCCAATTTGTTCGTGCGTCGTTTCCTCTTGAGAACTTGGTCACCAGGTTGCAATGGGGTTGCTAGAGCATGCTGGTTGAAGTTTCTCTCTTGTCTTCCCCTAGCTTGTTGGAGACTTTTCTCTACGCACTCTTGTACTTGGCGATACTGTTGCCGACGTAGGGTATCCCAATTGGATTCTTAAATTTCTGCATCTGGCTTCAGAATTCCCATATCTAAATCAATTGGCAGTTTACCGGGCCTTGCACGCATGAGGTAAGCGGGGGTGCAGTTTGTAGAACTCACCGGGACATGATTGTACAAGTCCACTAGGTCGGGCAACTTCTCTGGCCATTGATTTCTTTCTGACTCTGGTAAGGTCTTCAACAGGTCAATCACAATATGGTTCATCTTCTCGCATAAGCCATTTGTTTGGGGATGGTATGCTGTTGTGCGGATCTTTTTACAGCCATACATGTTGCAGAATTCTTGGAAGATCTGTGATTCGAAAGCTGGACCTTGATCTGCAAGGACTTGTTCTGGGTAACCATGGGGTCTGCAAAAGTACGTCTGGAATGCTTTAGCTGCTGTTATAGCTGTAAGGTCTTTCACGGGTACCACCACTAAGAAGCGTGAGTAATGGTCCACGATGGTTAAGGCATAAACATAGCCGGACCGGCTTGGTGACAACTTGACGTGGTCTAATGCGACTAGCTCGAGTGGTTGCTTGGTTACTATGGACTGGAGTGGAGCTCTCTGGTTCTGTTGATCCTTTCTTCTGAGGTTGCACGGTCCGCATTTTCTACACCAATCTTCAATTGATTTTCTCATGCCAACCCAGTAGAATCTTTCTCTTAAGAGCACTTCCAACTTTTTCCAACCAAAATGACCAGCACCGTCGTGGTAAGCTTCCAGAACCATCTTGACGTCTCTCTTGGGCACGATGATCTGCCAGACCAACTCATGTGTTTTTGGATTGGTGTGCCTTCTACAGAGCTTCCCTTGGTACAGGAATAATTTACCTCTCTCTTTCCAGAGATGTTGTGTCTCAGCTGAGGCATTCTGATTAGGGTATGCACCTTGTTGTGTAAGCAGTTCTTTCACTAGCTTCACAGCTGGATCACTGTCTTGTGTTTCAGCCCATCCGTGGTGTGCCAATGGGTTGAGAGTTGCCTGCTGTTGTTTTTGGTAGACACTTGGTTGATACTGTCCCACCTTAGGACGGTGAAAGGCCGGCAGCTCAATTTCTTCCAGTCCCTCCGGTTCCTCTTCTACGTTCCCCGAGTGTGGCATCCGGGATAAAGCATCTGCATTCCCATTCTTGTGGCCTGCCCTGTACTTGATGACAAAGTTGTAGTTTGACAGTCGGGCTATCCATCGCTGTTCCAGCGCACCTAATTTTGCAGAGTCCAGGTGGGTCAACGGATTGTTGTCAGTAAAGATGGTAAATTCTGCAGCTGCCAGGTAGTGTTTGAAACGCTCTGTTACAGCCCAAACTACTGCCAGTAGTTCTAACTTGAAGGAGCTGTAATTCTCTGGGTTTCTTTCTGTAGGCCGGAGCTTCCTGCTTGCAAAGGCAATAACTTTCTCCTTGCCTTCCTGCTTTTGAGACAATACTGCTCCCAGTCCTACGTTGCTGGCATCCGTGTACAAAATGAAGGGTTGATGGTAATCTGGATATGCCAGGATCTCTTCTCCTGTCAGTGCCCACTTCAACTTCTTAAAGGACTCTTCTCTCTCATCACTCCACTGGAAAGGAGGATTTCGGGCAGCAGACTTCTTTGACTGTCCTACCAGGATGTCTTGTAGGGGGGCTGCTAGCTTCGTGAACCCTTTTATAAATCTTCTATAGTAGCCTACCAGTCCCAGGAATTGCCTCACCTCTTTCACGCTGGTGGGTCTCGGCCAATCTCTGATCACGGTAACTTTTTCAGGATCTGGTGCTACCCCTTCTGAGCTCACGACATGTCCCAGGTACTGTACCCTTGGCTTTAGAAGGTGACACTTGGATGGCTTGATTTTCATGCCGTATCCGGATAAGGCTTCAAACACTTCTGCCAGGTCTTGTAGATGCTGTTCATAGGTCTTGGAGTAGACTATGATGTCATCCAGGTACAGGAGGACAGTTTCAAAGTTCTTATGTCCTAGGCAGCACTCCATCAGTCGCTGGAAGGTACCAGGTGCGTTGCAGAGTCCAAACGGCATACAATTGAACTCACAGAGGCCCATCGGCGTGGTGAATGCTGTCTTCTCCTTATCAGCCTCTGCCACAGGAACTTGCCAATACCCACTAGTCAGATCTAGGGTGGAAAAGTAAGTAGCGGATTTTAATGCAGCCAATGACTCCTCTATCCTAGGTAATGGGTATGCATCCTTGTGTGTAATGCGGTTGATCCGTCTGTAGTCTACACACATCCTCATGGTCCCATCTTTTTTCTTAACTAGCACTAGTGGGGCTGCCCAGGGGCTACAACTGTCTCTTATTACCCCTGCTTCTTTCATTCCTTTGAGCATGTCTTTGGCGCATTGGTAGTGAGCCGGTGGTACTGGTCTATACCTCTCCTTTATGGGTGGATGGTTACCTGTGGGTATAGTGTGCTCTACCCCTTTGATCTGCCCAAAGTCTAATGGGTGTTTGCTGAATATTTGTTCATATTCATTCACTACCCTGTATACTCCATGCTTTTGATGGGATGGTGTAGAATCGGTACCTACATGTAGCTTTTGGCACCAATCCTCCAGCTTTCCCTCTGAGCCATTGTCCTCCGCCTGATTTGACGGCTTCAAGGGCTCAACGGTGGTGATGGCGTTGTTATCAACCGTATATAGCTTAGCCATGGTAGCATACTTAGGTAGGGTGACCTCATCTTCCCCACAATTTAGAAGGCGTATTGGCACTCTCCCCCTGTGTACCTCAACTATTCCTCTGGCCGTCAGTACAGTGGGCCTACTGTCTGAGTACACGGGTTCTACCAGGGCCTGATAGTCTCGCCCTCTGATGCCTATTGCGGCTCTACACCAGACCAGCATTTCTGTTTTGGGAGGAATTACAATAGGTATTGGGTCACTTACCCTTGCACTGCCAATTTCACCTCCTGACATTTCTACCTGCTGCTTCAGCATTAAGGCTTTAATTTCCTTCTGCAGGAGTCTCTGTTGCCCAGGTTTGGCAGTCTCGACGATCTGCTGCAAGACAGTAATTACCTCTGCAAAACAATTTTCAATTACATTCATTCCTAGCAGCATAGTTGGTTCACGTTCTCGTCGGTCAACATCAACAATGATAATACCCTGATTCTGCAATTCTACTCTCCCAATCTTAATGGTCATTTCTCTGAAACCAACCTGTGGTACTAATTCACCATTGCTAGCCCATATATTCAATGCAACATTAGATGGACCACTGCTAACGCCTGAATCAGCCCAGTACCTCTTATAAAGGACATGCGGAATTGATGATATTTGGGAACCAGTGTCCAGCAAGGCGTTGAGCGGAATGCCATCCAGCACGATGGGGATGACTGGACGTCCCCCCACATACTTGTCGTGCCAGGGTGAAGGACCTTGAGAGTTCATTCCTGAGGAGCGGCCCGCCTCCCCAGGGAATCCCCATTTAAAGCACATTCACGGGCAAAGTGACCTGGCTCCTTGCAACGGCGGCAAATGGGCTGTCCATCCGGCTGGTAGCGGTCGCTGGGTCGTCCTCTCGTCGCTTGGTATCTCCTAGGCCTCATCCACGGGACATCCTCCTTGCTGGTCGCCATCTCAATCTTGGGTGCAGACTTGGATCCACGCAGCTCCTGGACGATTCTAGCCATGGAAGCAACAGTGTCTGTCAGGGCATCAAGCCTTTGATGGAGAGCCTCATTAGTGATCGGCTCCAGGTGGTTAGCAGCAGCCGCTGACATGGCCGATGTCACCGGTACTACTGGCTGCTGGGGTGCCACTGTAAGGTGTTGAACAGAGTCTATATCCTGCGGCTCCTCCACCTGCTGGAGGCGGATGGCTCTATCCTTTAGCTGGGCAAATGTTAGTCCTGGATCCTGGATCACCATCATGCTCAGTTGTCCCCGGTGGGAAGGGGATGAGAGTCCATCCAGGAATTGGTCTATCAGCAGCTTATCTGCTCCAGGGGCTAAGGCAGGTTCTGCTAATTTAAGTGCTCTGAGCGCCTCCTGCAAGTTTAAGGCAAAGTCTCTTGCGCTCTCTCTAGGTTTTTGCTTGCATCCAAAGAACCTCATTTTAGCCCGGCTGCCAGCAGTGGATTCAAAAGCTGCTTTTAGTCCAGCTATTATATGCTCTACAGTGTCTTTTGCATCGTCCGGCCAGGATGTAACCTCCCGCTGGGCATTGCCAGTTAACTGTCCCATAAGCATACCAACACGCTGAGCTTCTGTCAGGGGGTACATGCTGTAGTAGATTTTTAGCTTTCCGATAAAGTCATTAAGTGTGTTGGGCTCACCTGAGTACTGCGGCAGCCACACTGCACCCGGGGTGTACGGCATCAGGAACGGCATGATAGGTGACGCTGCACCTCCGGGTACAACAGCGTCTCCCTGCTGCGACATCTTTGCGCCCCCTTAGTTAATTTCACCAGTCTTCTTGACAGCAAGCCTGGGGCACTTTTCTGCGTTTTCGTTCGGGTCGCAGCACCGAGCGCACCTCCTCTGCAAGCGGTAGGCGGAGTCTTAGTTTAGGCGCGATGTTTTCCCGCGCGTAGCAGGTAATGGCGTGATTAAAGATGGCGCCTGGAAAATGTTACCAATGATGTTTTTGGATTTTTCCAGGTATCTTTGCAAAGTTTAAAGTCCGTTCTTTGTTGCAACAATTCACAGTGCAAGTCTTTTATGCGATGCAATAAGTCTTTACAGGCGCACGTCACCCGGGTTGCAGCCGGGTCCAGTCCGCATCCTGTTTGTGACGCCAAAGTTGTGTCGCCAGGGGTTAAGGAGATACCCAGAACCGGGCCAAGGGGTCGCTTCTGGAAAGGGGATCACGGTGTCGTGACCCGGTCTGTGCTCCCTGGTTCCACAATAAAAAGGGGGGGGATCCTGTTCGTGACGCCACCCGTGGAATGTGATCAGAGATGACCACCGCTGCTGCAGAACCTCCGGGGTGATGGAAGGCAGCTTGAGATGGGACGGCTCCCCACGGGTAGAGCCTTTTCCCCGGGGCAGTATGTTAGTCTATGGGGGGAGTGCAGGACACGAGCACAATAAACAGGCAGACTCACGGTTTTGCAGTTTCTTTGTCCTTTACTGATGATGGTATTCAGCAGAGTACTGTCCACGGAGTCTGTGAGGGGTTCAGGGTTTCTCCCACCCAGCCGGGCCGTTTTGGCTTCCTTGCCTGCACTGTGTGTCTGTGGCCCTGCTGCTGCGTGAACTATGCAGCCGGCTCTGCTGTGCTCTGCTCTAAGGTACCGACCTGACAGGCAACTCGAGTCCTTCCTAGTATGTTCCTGAACTCTCCTATGTTGCTTATGTCTGTGGTACAGGTGAAAGATCTGGAATCTTCACTTCTCTGGTGGTAACTGTGCAGTATGTAACCTGCAGTCTCGGATCCAGCATCCGTTCTGTGTGCTCCACTGGGATGAACTCAGCAATGCTCTGTCTCCCAGGAATGTTCCTTTGTGTACTCCTTCTCCTTTCCTCAGACCCTCAGCTAGGCCTGGAATTGGTCAGTGGATCCTGAGGTGAGCTCAAGCCAGCTCCAACCTGCAGATCCTGTCTCCTCAGTGCTCTGCACTGAACTTCCAAACTGAAACTACTTCTGACCATTTCCTCCCCCCCCACCAGAATATACAGGGAAGCAGCTTGGTCTCCCCCTTCTGGCCAGGAGGTCTTGGTGTTGTGTGTGGGGAGTTAACCCTTTGTGTTGTTACTGTGGCAACCCTGGGGTGCCACATATTCCTCCTCCTCCAGCGTCTTCTGGCTTGCTACTGTTGGCAGCATGTGCGCATTGCCAAAGTACTCAGGTCTTCATTAAAATGGTACATGCGCGTACCACAATCTCCGGGGGCTATTTTATTGAGCACACTGCGGTGAAGACTTTGGAAAGCATTGCCACATCCACAGATTATTTTTCTTACATCTGCGCATGCGCTGATGCTTCTTATAGTCTTCACCGCAGTGTGCTCAATAAAATGGCCCCAAAAATCACGAAACACACATGCGTGGACTCCGGCGCCATTTTAATGAAGACCTGAGTAAAGTGGCAATTTGCATGTGCTACCAACAACATCAATGGTGGAGCGATATTCAAATAAAGAAAAGGGGGCATGCCAGGGGATGCCAGAGGAGGAGGAATAAATGCAAGAACCTGACCCACACAGGCCCGCCCCTGTTGCACACATCAAAGTGCAGTGCATTTCTGCAACATTGATTAAAGATATTTAATCAACCAAGCATTGGATCTTTCTACAACAGGTGTGCCTGGATGTAGCATCTTAGTGCCCGTATGGCACTGCCTTTACTCCATATAGCAAAATCTTGGTAGTTGGTTCTTTTTAATCAAAGTTGCAGAAATGCACTGCACATTGATTAACATGTTCAGCGGTGCGGGCTTTTGTGGGTCGGGTCCTCACTGTAAATTCCTCCTTCAGTGTCCTCTGGCTTGCCCTCTTTTCTTTTTTTGACTATCGCGCCATGTCACCATTGCTGCTGTTGGCGGCGTGTGCGCATTGCCTCAGTAATTATGTCTTCATTAAAATGGTGCCAGAGTCCGCACATATGTGTACCACGATCTCCGGTTCCATTTTATTGAAGACACGGCAGTGAAGACTATGAGTGGCAGGAGCGCATACGGAGATGTAAAAAAATAAATCTGCGCACATGCCGATGCCTCTTATAGTATTCACTGCAGTGTCTTCAATAAAATGGTACCGGAGGTCATGGAGCACGCATCATTTTAATGAAGACATAATTACTGTGGCAATGCGCACGCGTCGCCAATAACAGCAATGTTGGCACGGGATGATATTTAAATAAAGAAAAAGGGGCACTCCATAGATGACGCATGAGGAGGAAATCACACATAGGACCCGACCCACAAAGGCCCGCCCCGATGCACACTCCAATCAGAGTACAGTGCGTTTCTGCAACTTTGATTAAAGATATATCAGCAACCAAGCATCTGATCTTTCAACAGAAGGTATGCCTTGATACAGCATCCTTGTGCCTGTATGTAACTGCCTTGACTTCAAATAGCAAAATCCTGGTGGTTGGTCCTCTCTAAAGGGGTTGTCCACTACTTGGACAACCCCTTCTCATTCACCTTGTTCTCCATGTAAAAATAACAAAGCCTATACTCACCTTCGTTGCGGCCTCGGTTCCAGCAATGTCTGAAGCTGTGTTCCCAGGGGCCACGTGACATTGTTATGATACATGAGCCTCGTAACCAATCAGCGCCAAATTCTTTCCCTTTCTCCCTGACTATTTGAGCAGGAAGTCAGTGCAGCGCTCACAACCTGCTCAAATGTCCGAAGCATGTCCGAGAGATGGAATTTGGCGCTGATTAGTTGCGGGGCTCGCGTATCATAACAATGTCACATGGGCCCTGGGATGTTATAACAATGTCACATGGGCTCTGGGAACGCTGCTTCAGATGGCGCTGGAACAGCGTTGGCACAGGAGGAGAGTATAGGCTTTGTTATATTTATGGAAACGAACAAGGGGAATGAGAAGGGGTTGTCCAAGAAGTGGAAAAGCCCTTTAATCTACTTGCCTGCTGCTAGGAGTTGTAATCACATTGTTCTAGACTGTGTTCACAAATTGCGTTTTTTTTTCTGCAGCAAAACCTGCTCTCTTGGCAGGAAAAAAGATGCTTCCAAAAATCAGATTTTGCTGCATTTTGTCTGCTTTTTTTTTTCCTTTTTTTGCAGCGTTTTTGGTTTGTAATTTGTCTCTAGTATGTTTAAATAAAATTAGTCTAATTCGCCACAAAAACAGCGAGAAACGCAGCTGTTACGTTTTTGCACTCTCATTGCTTTTAACGCAGCAGTTTTTCATTTCAGTCAGGAACAAAAAGCAGGTGAGATTTTCTGAAATCTTATGGTTATCGCTTATGGTTATACTGTAAAAAGCAGCTCATGAAAATACGCTGCAAAATGCAGTAAAAACACAACATGTGAACATAGTCTTACGAAACCTTTTCACATTGCTCTCATACTGCGTTTTTTTGCTACGTTTTAAGCAAAATTACAGTACCTCACTTGTAGACCATGGTGCCCACTTGACAGTGTCGTGCAGTCCGCAAATATCCTGCAAAAAGCAGGTAGTTTGTTCAGCTAACATCAGTGATTTCTCACTGATCGTGTTTCTGTGCGGAGTACGTGCGTGTCCATGTGCTCCTCACGGAAACAAGTCCGTTTTTCTCTGGCATCACTGATGTCACACGAACCACACAGTGGTGTGATCCATGTAACATGTACGAGAAAAAACACGTATCTTTGAAATAAAATGATTTTTATACTCACCTGTCTACAGCCGCTGCTGTCTCCTGCTTCCAGGCTGGCTAATTATGCTCATGAATATTCACTGCACCGCGACCCGGATGTAATAGCAGCAGTGAGACAGCAGCGGCTGGAGACAGGAGATCCGGAGACATCAGCACCACGGACAGCATGAGCCTGGACAGGGAACTATAAGTGCCTCATCTCTGTGTGCTATCTGTGATCCAAAATTACGGCACACAGAGGGTCATATGCATCTGTAACACGTTAGTGAAAAACGTGTGTGTTTTCACTGATGTGTAATAGAGGCCTTAGATGCAGAGAATACCTCTATAGCATGACTTGAGATGATACACACCAGGCCATGACTTGGTGAGGGAGCATACTTGAGTCCAAGGCTTTTGATTCATTCAGAAATGTGTATGCTTCTAGTCAGGGGCTGTAGTAAGATATTTGGTGTATAGAGTAAAAAAATGTTTAAAAAAAAATGAGAGTCCTCAGAGATTGATACCTTTTAATAGCTAACTGAAAAGATATTAACAAATAGCAAGCTTTCAAGACTACGCAGGTCTCTTCAGGCATTTTGTAGGGAGTGGCACATCACGGCATGAATTAGACAAGCTTTAGGGTACTGTTTCACTTGCGATTTATATGTGCGAGTGCGATCCGATAACACATCGGATTGCCCTTGCACCAGTGAAAAACTATGGGGCAGTGTACATCTGCGATTGATTTCTTGTGCCACAGCGGCATGTGGAATGAATCACAGCATGCTGCGTTTGTCAGCGAGTCTCGGCTCTCGCATTGGAAGCTGTACGCTAGTAGAACAGTACCCTTAGCGTCAAGGCCGCCATCAGAGCATTACTACTGTGCCTGGTGTAGGGGGCCTGGTGAAGAGAGGGGGCCGGCCAGGCCCGGGGTAAATACTTATCTTTATTAAGCCCCCGGCAGGACGGGCCCCTTCTCTTCACCAGGCCCCAATCACAGAAGCAGCAGAGGGGCCCCGCAGTGTCGCTTCACTACCAGACATGACTAATTTGTATGCGAAGGGGCGGCGCATGCAAATTAGCCATGTGCTGTAGTGGAGGCAGGGTGATTCGAGCAGAGCAGGGCGCGTCATCGCTGGACCGTGCAGCAGTGTGGTGAGGTCATCACTCTGAGACCTCATTACACTCCTGCAACAGCGGCTGAGGCGGCAGGGGCGCAGCAGCCAGCGGGGACAGGTAAGCGCTGCGAGACGAAGATGATCGCAGGGGGGGCCTGCTGATCTCTGCTGGGGGGCCGCTGATCTCTGCTGGGGGGGACGCTGATCTCTGCTGGGGGGGACGCTGATCTCTGCCTGGGCCTGCTGATCTCTGCTGGGGGTAGCCACTGATCTCTGATGGGGGGGAGCTGATCTCTGCCCGGGCCTGCTGATCTCTGCTTGGGGGAGCCGCTGATCTCTGATGGGGGGTGCTGATCTCTGATGGGGGGGGGGCGCTGATCTCTGCCCGGGCCCGCTGATCTCTGCTGGGAGCCGCTGATCTCTGCCTGGGCCTGCTGATCTCTGCTGGGGGGAGCCGCTGATCTCTGATGGGGGGTGCTGATCTCTGCCCAGGCCCGCTGATAACTGCTGGGGGGAGCCGCTGATCTCTGCCTGGGCCTGCTGATCTCTGCTCGGAGGGGTGCTGATCTCTGCTGGGGGGAGCCGCTGATCTCTGATGGGGGGTGCTGATCTCTGATGGGGGGGGGCGCTGATCTTTGCCCGGGCCCGCTGATCTCTGCTGGGAGCCGCTGATCTCTGCCTGGGCATGCTGATCTCTGCTGGGGGGAGCCGCTTATCTCTGATGGGGGGTGGTGATCTCTGCCCAGGCCCGCTGATAACTGCTGGGGGGAGCCGCTGATCTCTGCCTGGGCCTGCTGATCTCTGCTCGGAGGGGTGCTGATCTCTGCTCGGGCCCGCTGATCTCTGCTGGGGGGAGCCGCTGATCTCTGATGGGGGGGGCGCTGATCCCTGCCCGAGCTCGCTGATCTCTGCTGGGGGGAGCCGCTGATCTCTGCCTGGGCCTGTTGATCTCTGATGGGGACGCTGATCTCTGCCCTGGGCCGCTGATCTCTGCTGGGGGGGGCGCTGATCTCTACCCATGCCCACTGATCTCTGCTGGGGGGGTAGCTGATCTCTGCCCGTGGCAGCCCGCCAACCGCAGGCCCGCCGACCCCAGCTCCTGTCTTACTTCAGCTAGATCAGGGGTGGGGAACCTCCAACCCGTGGTCTCCTGCCTTCCTCTGCTGTGAGCCTCCTGCCTCCTCTTGCTGTGAGCCTCCTGCCTCCCTCTGCTGTGAGCCTCCTGCCTCCCTCTGTTGTGAGCCTCCTGCCTCCCTCTGCTGTGAGCCTCCTGCCTCCCTCTGCTGTGAGCCTCCTGCCTCCCTCTGCTGTGAGCCACCTGCCTCTCTGCTGTGAGCCTCCTGCCTCTCTCCTGTGAGCCTCCTGCTTCTCTGCTGTGAGCCTCCTGCCTCTGTTTTGTGAGCCTTCTGCCTCCCTTCTGTGAGCCTCCTGCCTCTCTGCTGTGAGCCTTCTGCCTCTCTGCTGTGAGCTTCCTGCCTCCCTTCTGTGAGCCTCCTGCCTCTCTGCTGTGAGCCTCCTGCCTCTCTGCTGTGAGCCTCCTGCCTCTCTGCTGTGAGCCTCCTGCCACACTTGCAGTGCTGTGTGCCTCCCTCCAGTGCTGTCTGTGCTCCCTCAGTCCTGTTCATGTCCTCCAGTGCTATTTGTGCTCCTCTAGTGTTGTCCGTGCCACCGCCAGTGCTGTCTGTGCCTAGCAGTACTGTCCGAGCCCCAGCCCCTCCTGTGATGTATATATATATGCTCCCAGTCCCTCCTGCTGTGATGTGTGTATATGTCCCCAGCCCCTCCTGTGATATATACATATGCGCTCAGCCCCTCCTGTGATGTATGTGCCTTCAGCATCTCCTACCTGATGTATATGATTTACCAATCTGTTGACTGCGCTCCAGACCGAGACAAACTTGGAAAAGCAGTTGTGAGAAGCCACATGATCAATATCACCAAACATCACAGCCAAAGAGAAGCAGCTCCAGCCACCACAGTAAGGGTTAATTAATCAATTAACCAAATATATTAGGGTAATTTTCAAGCTGATTATTTTTTGCAGCCCCCCGAATGGTGGTAGAAATTTCCAAATGGCTCCCGGGAGAAAAAAGGTTCCCCACCCCTGGTCTAGATGCACGGGAGCGTGCTGAAATGCATCACGGCTCACTGTTTAGAGAAGACGCAGTGCGACGTGGGAGCCGGGGAGGGTGAGCAAAATGTTTTTTGTTTTTTTTTGCAGCAGACAAATATGCCAGGAGGCCCCAAGGATGGGACATATATACCGGGAGGAGGACATATTCACCAGGAGGGCAGAAACCAGGCTGGGAATATATATACTCGCATGTGCCCAGGAGGGGGATAAATATTAATAATAATTGCAACATGTATATATGTATATATATATATATATATATATATATATATATATATATATATATATGTACACACACACACACACACACACACACACACACACACACACACACCAGGAGACCCCCGGGATGTGACATCTATACCAGGAGCAAGACATATACACCATGAGTAGCCCAGGAAGGGGTCATATGTCATATATATCAGAAGGACATATGTGTGTGTGTGTGTGTTTGTGTGCGTGTGTGTGTGTGTGTATATATATATATATATATATATATATATTACAAGTTTTTCCAAGAGTGGCAGTGAAACTGTAGGAGGTTTGATGGGTGGAGACGGAGCTGGGTGGAGTCCGAAGGGGCCCCGAACATTTTGCCAGTATGGGGCCCTGAAATTCCTAGTGGCGGCCCTGCTTAGCGCCAACCCCTGCCGCTCACCCCATCCTCCCAGCAGTGCTGCCCATTTTGGTGGAGCTGTACTAAACTGTCATGAAAACACCAAAAGTCACAATGCACCAACATTTTGTGTCTTTTTAATCCTTTTTATGTCACAGTTCTGATGTGAAAGCTTTGATGAATGTGAGTCCATGTTTTGTTTTTTTTTCCTCACAGGTTTTTTCCAAAAATCGGAACCATAAGGAGTTTGGGGTTTGGTCTATAGCGCTGTACAGACGCCATATTACAAAATTGCGCTGTGCACACGAGCCCTTACTTACTGTAGATGCTTGTGTGGTCTCTATGGAAAATGTACAAATAAGTAGATTTGTTAGGGTGACGGGATAATGAACTCCTTTTTTTTGTTTCCCTGCGCTAACTATGCTTTTTAATGGTTGAATTGAAATTCCATGGATGTGTCATTTCAACCTAATTTAGGAACTACCAATTATATTCTTTTTAGCCTGGAAAATAAAGTTCTTTAATTTTATAGCCTTCTAAGTTTAAATTAAGATTATCTTAGCAGCTGAGGCTCTCCTCATTAACAACTAATTACTACTACAGACTTATTCAATCAAACGTCTATTTTTGAGTCTCAGAGCTGATATTTTTTAATTAGATGTTCATTTCCAAGTAAATTTGGTGTGCGATAGGAAGATAACAATGATAATTACGCTCATCCTATTAATGCTTATTATCTTTGTATTTCTACATTTCAGTTAATGGAGTATTTGAGGATTTTTTTTTTTTTTTTAGAAACCCTTCCATAAAGTAGAATAACAGAATAACCGCCTCCTCAGTTTATTTATCCCATTCCATATTTAGCCATCATCTCTACACACTTTATTTCCATTTCTAGACACAGAATTCAAAAATAGCTCCCAACGTATTTTCCTAATAAGAGAGAAATTCCATCGTCTTGCCCAAACCTTGCTTCAGCCATCAAACGTGACTAAAGTCCTGTTTATTGTTATAGCAATGTTTAAACCTATTTCACTTTCCGTTTTATGGTTAAAATAAACTGCTACGCGGCCATATGAAAACGGTTTAAGCATTGGCCGTCCTCCAGCATGAAATCATGAACCTTTGAACTTATTCATGTATTTTGCACTATTTGAATATGGAAATACAATATTCAGTGGCTGTGCTCGGCTGTCGTGCACCTCTAATGGATTACTGAAAATAGAGCAAAGGTATAAACTGAGACCAAGACAGTTTTACAGGCAGAACACACAGAAAACAGGCTTTAGAGCGGGAGATACATCTGCTAGGGTGACTATTACCAGATTTGACAGCTACTTTGACATGACTGTATTATAGAGACATTATAGCAGCTGTATTAAAGTATTTGTATCAAGTAGCACTGAACCCCCTAAGGCTATGTGCACACGCTGCAGATTTGCCGCAAAATTGCTGCAGAAAATGTGTCTAACATTGCTGCAGTCATTCCCCAGCAATTGCTATGGGTTTTAAAAAATGCTGTGCGCACACTCCGTTTTTTTTATACCCGCAGATTTTCTGCTGTACGGGGCTGAAAAGGATCCGCCAGTACGGGGCTGAAGGCGGATCCTTTTCAGCCCCATACTGATAGGGTGGGTTGCTGAAGTCCCCTTGGCACAGTACAAGAGGACCTTTCTATCACCTGTTCTAAGACCTGCACGGATCTGTGTATAGGACACTAGAAACTTTATGGTGGCCTGGAATTAGTGAATTTTCACAGTGTGGTAACATCCCCTGATGAACCCCAGACAAAGTGGGGGAAACATGTCAGGATTCTTCTGGGAGTTCACTCTCCAGCAAGATACGTTTACCCTAATAGGGACCTAATCAATTACGGGCCCCCAATTAATCTGTTAGTTGGTTGTATGAATCAGGAGTCTTTAATAACTATTCTAGATCTCCTTTTTTTCATTTATCCCTAAATGGGAGTCTGTGTATAAATTGTCCCGATTGGGAACCGTTTATATGACCAACAATAATACCTTTAGTAATAACTCTTGCACTGATTATGCACAATGTGTGACTGAACTACTCTGACTTCAGCACTACCTGTACCCCCTCGGGCTATAGGTCATTCATTGGCACACAGTCAAGTATGGGGGTCTTTAGGGATAGCCGATGTTGAGCGAGGGCGCCCAAAACATTATGGTATATTAACCTCAGTGGCTAGGAAGGAGTGAGATTAGGGATTTGAAGCCTAGTCCCTTGCTTAATATCTTATTGATATCCCTAAATCAATGAATAAACCTACACCGGGCTATCCCTCGCACTAGACAAATAACCCTACCAGAGTGTATTTACCTCTGCACAACTTTGGTGTGTGCTCACTGACCGATATAGCTATGTTTGTTATTATGAAATATGGCTTGATTTAACTATTTTAACTTTAGTAAATAAAAATTGTTTTTAGAGAAGTAATTTTTCGGTCTATTAGCAGATTTTTTCTCTATTTGGTTTATTATTTATGGTGTTAAGTGTCTCATTATGTCCTGCTGCTCCTGACGTCCATTCAACTACCATAATTTATTTCCAAGCTCATTCCAGCTTACTTAGGGCAAGTCCACACCTATCATTCTGCAATCAAATTTCCAGATTACCAACTTCTTATTACTATTCTTGGAGCTTTGCAATTAAGGTAACTCATCACTGCAAGCAAGCTACCAGTCTGCATATTCATAACTGCTGTACTGCAGGTAACTATTTGCCTCTAGAATATGACTCTCCCCTTAACCATCTGTTTGCTGCAACCATACATCTCTGCCATTATTCATTTCTGTGCTGCATGCATACAACTCTGCCAATAAACATCTATAGCTACATGTGCATGCTGCGTATTTTGTCGCGTTTTTTTGGTGCAGTTTTGTTGTCAGAACTTTCTAACATTTGACTTCCCAGCAAAATCTATGAGAAGTCAGATTTGCTATGCGCATCTTGCAGTTTTTTTATCAGCATTTTTTTTTTTTACAAAAGTTTGTGACAAAAAAAATGCAGCATGTTCATTCTTTCTTGCGTTTTTGTCAACAATTGTCATGAAAACGCAAGGAAAAACGCATGCGTTTTTGATGTGTTTTACATGTGGTTTTGGTGCTTTTTTGGCACCAAAAAAGCACCAAAAACACATAAAAAATACACCAAATATGCACCTACATTACAACCGTTTTTTGTTTTTTTTTTACATTTCCAGGATCTCTCTGACAATGTGCAGTTTTGTTTGCAGTTTGTGTAACAGCTGAATATTCTGCAGCAATTTGACAGCACATGTGCGCTTCAAATCGCTGCAGAAACACTGCATAATGGATGCAGTTTTTCTGTAGAGAAAAAGCGGATTTCATTATTATTATTATTATTATTATTATTATTATTATTGTTTATTTATAGAGCACCATTGATTCCATGGTGCTGTACATGAGGGGGTTACATACAGAATACATATACAAGTTACAATAGACAGACTGGTACAGAGGGAAGAGGGCCCTGCCCTTGCGGGCTTACATCCTAAAGGATTTTGGGGAGGAGACAGTAGGTGGGGTGTAGGTGGGGCGGCAGCTCCGCACGGTGGTGGGGCGGCAGCTCCGCACGGTGGTGGGGCGGCAGCTCCGCACGGTGGTGGGGCGGCAGCTCCGCACGGTGGTGGGGCGGTGGCGTCATTGTAGATTATAGGCATTTCTGAACAGATGAGTTTTCAGAGTCCGTTTGAAGTTTGCAAGTGTAGTAGATAGTCTGATGTGTTGAGGCAGTGAGTTCCAGGAGACTGGGGATGCTCGGGAGAAGTCTTGGAGTCGGTTGCATGAGGAGCGGATGAGAGAGGAGGAGAGAAGGAGATCTTGGGAGGACCGGAGGTTACGTTTTGGAGTGTAGCGAGAGATTAGTTCAGAGATATATGGAGGAGACAGATTATGGATAGCTTTGTAGGTCAGGGTTAGTAGTTTGAATTGGATACGATAGACGATTGGGAGCCAGTGGAGGGTCTTGCAGAGAGGAGAAGCGGGGTGGTATTGAGGAGAGAGGTGGATCATTCGGGCAGCAGAGTTAAGGATGGACTGGAGAGGGGCGAGTGTGTTAGCAGGGAGACCACAGAGGAGGATGTTGCAGTAGTCGATGCGGGAGATTATGAGGGCATGCACTAGCATTTTTGTAGATTGGGGATTGAGGAAAGGGCGGATTCTGGAGATATTTTTGAGTTGAAAACGGCAGGAGGTGGTGAGGGATTGGATGTGCGGTATGAAGGACAGGGCAGAGTCAAAGGTCACTCCGAGGCACCGAACTTTGGGTGCTGGGGAGAGCGTGATGTTATTAATTGTAATGGATAGGTCAGGTGGAGAGTGTAGGGGAGATGGAGGAAAGATGATCAGTTCAGTTTTGGCCACGTTAAGCTTTAGAAAGCGAGAGGAAAAGAAGGAAGATATAGCAGATAGGCACTCTGGGATTCTGGACAGCAGAGATGTGACATCTGGACCAGAGAGGTAGATCTGAGTGTCATCGGCATATAGGTGGTACTGAAAGCCATGGGACTTTATGAGTTGTCCCAGGCCAAATGTATAGATAGAAAAAAGTAAGGGTCCCAGGACAGAGTCTTGAGGGACACCAACAGAGAGAGAACGGGATGAAGAGGTTGTGTGGGAATGGGAGACACTAAAAGTGCGGTTGGAGAGGTATGAAGAGATCCAAGAGAGGGCGAGATCTCTGACACCAAGGGAAGAGAGGATCTGTAGTAGCAGGGAGTGGTCAACAGTGTCAAAGGCTGAGGATAGGTCTAGAAGTAGGAGTACAGAGAAGTGGTTGTTAGCTTTGGCGGTAAGTAAGTCATTTGTGATTTTAGTCAGGGCAGTTTCAGTGGAATGATGTGGACGGAAGCCGGACTGAAGGTTGTCAAAGAGAGAGTTAGAGGAGAGGTGGGAGGAAAGTTCAGCATGGACGTGCTGTTCCAGGAGTTTTGAGGCAAGTGGGAGTAGCGATATGGGTCGATAGCTGGTAGTAGAGGTTGGGTCGAGGGAAGGTTTCTTTAGGATAGGTGTGACTGTTGCATGCTTAAAGGCAGAAGGGAAGGTACCAGTTGTTAGAGATAGGTTGAAGAGATGGGATAAGGCTGGAATAAGGATAGTGGTGAGGTTGGGGAGCAGGTGGGATGGGATGGGGTCAAGTGCGCATGTGGTGAGGTGTGCTTTTGAGAGAAGATGTGCAAGCTCTCCTTCGGTGATGGTGGGGAGGAAGTTTATGGGGGAGGAGCAGTGGTCTGTTATATGAAGGGGTTGTGGTGGTTCAGCAGAAAAGACTTGTCTGGTTTGGTCGATCTTTTCTTTGAAATATGTGGCAAATTCTTCTGCGGAGATGAGGGAGGTTGGAGGGGGCAGCGGTGGGCGAAGGAGGGAGGTAAAAGTGTTAAATAGCTGTTTGGGGTTGTGTGTTAAAGAGGATATGAGGTTTTTGAAGTAATTCTGTTTAGCAGAGGTAAGGGCCAAGCGAAATGTTTGAATTGTATTTTTGAATGTGGTGAAGTCTTCCTGGGAGTGCGTTTTCTTCCAGCGCCGCTCTGCGGCTCTAGACACTTGCCGTAGTTTTTTAGTGAGGCTGTTGTGCCAGGGTTGTCTATTGATTCGTCTTGCTCTGCCGTTCACAAGAGGAGCGACTGAATCAATAGCTGATGTGAGAGTGGCGTTGTAGAAAATGGTGGCACTGTTTGTGTCGTGGAGTGAAGATATGGAGGACAGCGGTAGGATAGAGTCAGAAAGGGTGTGTATGTTGATGTGTGCAAGGTTTCTGCGGGGGTGTGATACGTGCTGGACAGGGGGGGCAGGTGAGGAGGACAGGGCTGAAAAGGTCAGCAGATGGTGGTCAGATAAGGGGAGAGGGGAGGTAGTGAGGTTAGATAGAGAGCAGAGACGGGTGAAGATAAGGTCTAGTGTGTGGCCATCTTTGTGGGTGGCAGAGGCGGACAACTGAGTTAGACCAAAAGATGAGGCGAGGGAGAGGAGTTTGGAGGCTGCTGACTGGCGGGTGTCAGTAGGGATGTTGAAGTCACCCATGATGATAGTGGGTATGTCGGCAGAGAGAAAGTGTAGAAGCCAGGCAGAGAACTGGTCAATAAAGGCAGTGGTTGGGCCCGGGGGTCTGTATATGACGGCCACTTGGAGGTTGGAGGGAGAATAGATGCGGACAGAGTGCACTTCAAAGGAAGGCAGGACAAGGGAGGGTAAAGGTGGGATTGGATTAAAGCTGCAGTTGTTAGAAAGAAGGAGGCCCACTCCTCCACCCTGTCTATTGCCAGGGCGAGGAGTGTGGGTGAAGTGGAGGCCACCGTAGCACAGCGCAGCAGGGGAGGCAGTGTTGGATGGTGTCAGCCATGTTTCGGTGAGGGCCAGAAAGGATAGACTGCTAGAGGTAAAGAGGTCGTGAATGAAGTGCAGTTTATTACAGACGGAACGGGCATTCCAGAGCGCTCCAGAGAGAGGGGGCTGCGGAGTGGCAGAGAGGGGAATGGATTTTATGTTGGAGAGGTTGCGGTAGTTACTACTAGATGGGGAGCGATAGGGGGGTGATAAAGAGGAGTGTCCCATCTGTGGGGGTCCAGGATTGGGAGATATGTCGCCAGCAGTGAGGAGAAGTAGAGAAAGGGAGAGCAGGTGGGAGAAGGAGAGTGGACGGCCTGGTCTGCGCGATACTAGAAGCGATCTGAGGTTTAGGAGCAGGTCAGCAGATGAGAACAGGTGGGGAGGTAAGAGGGAAGGGGAGATGAATATTTGTTTGGAGAGTGCTGGGGTTTGGGGATAGCGAAGGAGAGTGAGGAGGAGTGGAGCAAAAACTGTGAGGGCATAAGTGAACATGGTGCGAATTAGGTTTTCAAGTGGGAATAAGGGGAAGGAACTAAATGCAAGTGAAAGACACACAGTTAAAGAAGTAGAATTCACCTTCTGGTCACTTCTGGGACATTTCTGGTATATTTCTGAGCACTTATGAAGCACTTGTAGAAGTACACAGACCAAGGTGCACAGACCTAATGGCCTAAATTTATACCAGTCTCATTACACAAGATGAACAGCAGGTGAGCAAGAGAGAAGGAAGCAGATCAAAGGGTTACAATACTTATGGAAACAAACTCACAGAAGAGAAGACAACACATAACTAATTACACAGCAGAGATAGGTCAGTTTAACATACCAATATCAGAAACAGCTTTAAGTGTGAAGACAGAACAGGAGAGTAGATTAGGATCTGTGCAGGAAATTCATGCGCTATGGCTGCTGCTCTCACCATAGACAGAATCCTGCTGCATCCAGAACGCACAAATTAATTGACATGCTGCTTTTATGAACACATGGATTTGGGTCAAAATTTTAGCACCCAAATCTCTGCCTTCAAAAAAGCAATATGCGCACGTATCATGCACAATCTACATAGATTGTGCAGGGGACACGGGACGCATGCATTTACGCTGCAGTGCAATACGCAGCGTAAATGCTTGTAATTACGCAACGTGCGCATGAGCCCTTAGTGTTATAATTCTTTGATTGCATATGTCTCTGCTTTAACTAAGTCCTGGATGGTACATCTAATGTTCTTACATGTATCCACACACCTGTATGTAACCGCACTTCATTTGGTGTTTCCTGCTTCACTTTTCTGTCTGATCTTGCTCTCCTGGTCCTTCCTGATCCACATGCTGACTATCTGGGCCTATTTTGCGGCATCATCACTTCCAGTCTCTACTGCTCGCTCTAAGGCCCCCTTCACACGTCCGTTAAAATCACGCACGTGTTTCACGGTCCGTTTTTCATGTCCGTTGTCCGTTGTCCGTTTTTTCATCCGTATTCTTGTTCCGTGTAACATCCGTGTTGTCTCCGTATGTCCGTATGATTCATCCGTTTGTCCGTTTTTAGAGTCCGTGTGTGATCCGTGTCACTAGCGTTTGCCATCCGTTTTTCAAGAACGTTTTTCTGTGGATTGTCATCACATTAATGATTCAATGTGTTGATGCTGGTGTTAATTAACATTTTCCAACTTAATGAGCCACTAATCCGGATTTGGTTTTTTTGGTGTGCTTCCATACTGGGTCTTGTTGAGTTTTTCAAGCACTAAACCAAAAACAAGCTGAACAAACGCTCAAATGAAGCCTCACACTCCTTCCTTAATGCCTGCAGGCTGCAAAATGACATTAAATACAGCTCAAAGTAAATTGAAGACACCTGGCAATAAAGAGATACATTAATTACAAGCAAAGTTGAAAAAACGGACACGGACCACACGTAGATGCATCCGTGTCACGTACGTGTTTTCACGCACCCATAGACTATCATTGGATGCGCGTGTGCGTGTTCCGTGCCAAAAACGGACAAGCATCCGTGAGGCACGGATACACATACGTGTCACGCACACGGACATACGGAGCGTATGGAAAAACGTACGTGTATACACAGACATTGAATAACAATGGTCCACGTTTGTCCGTGTCTCTGGTACATACGGACACGGACCAAACACGCACGTGTTTCACGGACGTGTGAAGGGGGCCTAAATTAGAGATCTAGAATCCACCTGACAACAGAAAGCACATAATGGGAAAATAAGTGCAGGATAGAAGTTGTGCTATTACATGAGTTACTTAAGACTGTAGCACCCTGGATACACGCAGACATCACATCCAGCCTATAATACTGGAAGAGACACTCCTATAAAAATCTAAAACTTGGATAAGGCTTAAAGCTGCATGTTAGGGGATCTAAAGATGAATGAAGATTTCAGACTGAAACTTGTGTAATTTTACTAACTAAAGGTAACGAATGACATATCTAAATATTACGTTTTACATGTCAAAGCTGTCCATACTTATTGAAGCTACTATTCCTGGATGTCTTATATTTGAACTGAATTACATTTAAGAAATTCTTCAAGAGTCATATTTAAATAGCAGAGAATGCAAAGCATGCACCATGTACCATGATCTCAATGCTTCCTTATGAGAAAAAAACAACCACAAAAACTTGCAATATTGCATTTTTTTATTTGCCATTGCTGTGTGGCTGCCCTGAAAGAGAACTCTATTGAAATTCAGATTCTTCAAGGTGAATTCTTACCTCAAATAATAAGGAGTTGTTCCTTTCCACAATAGGATATTCTCCGCCCACGTTATTGCATAGAAACCATCCATCCACACATTTGGTGACAAGAACAGATTGCCATCATCCTGTGCCATCTGCTATTGTCACTATGGAGTTCTCTGGACCGCTATCTTTCCTCTTCAGTGAGTGAATGGCTGATGTTATGCAGTCATCTATCTCCTTCCAAAAAGATTCACTTCATGCCATGGATGACCATTATTAAATCTGAAATCAATATGGTGGCCATAAGGAATATTGTCCATCAGAATATGTCAAAAAGACTAAAACCCTGCAGCCCAATTCATAGATAAAAGCTTGCTTCTCCTACTTGGGTTTCAAAAGTAGTCTATATAACTAGAAGTTTGTTATCTGCATAATCACATTATAAGGAAGACATGGTATATTTAAAGAGGTGGTCTCTACAATGCATAATGGCCACATCAATGTAATTAAGGGAAAGAAGGCTTTTTCTAAATACGTTCTTTTTCCAATTCAGCCTGTGAGCAGTGCTATCGCTGTCCTCTCATTCCCATCACGTGACCCGGGCTGCTGTGACCTCTGATGTCCGATATCGGGTCTAGTTCTGGAATTGGAAGTTGACCCGGCATCATCGAGGCGGGACCCAGTCTCCCTGAGTGATTGGGCTGTTGGCAGAGTTTCATCACACATCAAAGCATCTTGCATGCTTGTGGCACTGTTAAGCGGTGAAGGTGAGAGGGCACAAAATGCTGGGCTGTGACGTGCGTTGAAACTCTGCCCACAGCCCAGTCAGTCAGGGAGACTGCGTCCGCCTCGGTGATGCCGGGTGAACTTCCAATTCTGGAACTTGACGTGACATCAGAGTGCACAGCAGCCCAATTCATGTGATGGGGATGAGCGGACAGTGATAGGTGACAGTGACAGCTCACAGGCTGAAGTGGAAAAAGAAGCTATCTAGGAAAAGCCTTCTTTCCCTGCTTTAAATCGATGTGACCACAATGGTTTGTAGTGGAACACCTCTTTAAGGAAGAATGATAGGAAATGTAACCAGCACACCTGCAATATATCTAGGACGTGAACAGTTCAACAGAACCCACGTTAATCTTACATTCTCCACGGCCATGACTTATAACACATATTGTGTTTGAAACACATTGCTTTGTTTTTTATTTTTTCGGTACAATCATTTGAATGAAGGGGTTTAAATCATATGTTGGAAAAAATTGGGTATCTTTATAATCAAGATCTTTATCATTTTTTTCCTTCATTATATTTATGGAGGACCTGTCACCAGTTCTAAAGAGGGAAGTTTTTCTTCTTATTTTCTTCTTAATGCTCCTGTGAGTATTGGGCTATGTGCGCTTTTCTTAAGAAAAACCCATACTCTTTGGCAGAATACTGCACCCGCGGCAAAAACCGCACCTGTGTTTTTGCCGCGATTTGACCTGTTTTTGCCATGGTTTTTCCGTGGGTTGGTCCCTGTGATTTTTTACCATTATCTATGACAAAAACCGCAGGGACTTGCAGAAAAGAAGTGACATGCACATTAATTCCGCAGCGGAAATTCCGCAGGTAAATCTGCAGGTATAAAAAATTGCAGTGTGCGCACAGCATTTTTTATACCCATAGGTTTTGCTGGGGAATGATTACAGAAATGTTAAATATTTTCTGCAGCAAATCCGCGGTAAAACCCGCGGTAAATCCACAGCATGCGCACATAGCCTTACATGTTTTTTTTCTTTTCAATTGTAGGGTTCCAGATATATGGGCCATTTTATTTTGTGCTACTTTTTATGCTTTTTACTAAGGGGACATTTATCACAGGGTAATTATGCAGAGCAGTTTAAAGAATCCCCAGAGAATTTTGTCAGCCACGCGCCCTTGTTGAAGACTATAAAATATAGCACTCAATAAAATGGTCCACATCTCTGGAACCATATGGTGAATTAGGAAAAATAAAATAATAACTCAGGGGAACAGCAGGAATAAAATAGGAGCAAAAATTGGACGCTTTTGATCTGGTGACAGGTCTTTAAAAGAAATCAAAAACTAACCGGTGTGCCAACCTTTTTTTTTTTACTGATTGTGATTTATGGCCTGCAGAGAATTTTTGGTCATCTCACTAGAAATATATAGGTCTAATGGATAAGCTAAATGATGTCAAACATACACAGAAATAGGGACAATTTATGTAAAGCCAATTATCTTACTAGTATGCTTCTTCAGGTGCTGACGAATGACGAAGATGATGAAGTAAGCACAAGCAAACTTAAAGAGAACAAAAAAAATCATGCAGATGTTTCCCTTAATTGAATTCCAAACTATGACCCCAGTGCTACATGTCTAACCTGTGAGATCCAATATAATAAAGCATCTAATATATAATACGTCTGCGATATAATACAGCTGGGTGGTGATGCTGTGTACACAGTAGCTGAAAGTTATCAGGCCTGGTTTATTAGACGCAGCTGCTATTTTCATTTTGCTAAATGTTTCTAAACGTCTTAGATTTATTGACCAATCTAACATATGTAGTCTTTTGTCCCCAGTTGTTGCAATTTTGGAATTCCTGTAACATTTGAAATAATAATAGAGCAGTAACAAATTAATGGTAAAAAAATAAAATAAATAATAAAATCAAATTGCAACAGTAATACATGAAGTGCAAAAGTTTCAAGTTTGAAACTGATTTAAAAATAGAACAAAGACATGTTAAGTCCAAGATTTGGATGGGCGGTACTCCAATAACAAAAATGTTTTTGAAGTGGTTTTATTAGAAAATGAGGGGGGGTAACAGATTCTGTTTCAATCTGCTTTTAATCTATTTGGTGATTTTTCTCTCACTAACTGCCCTTATTCTCCACAGATGTTGAAGTCACTGTCCACCTGCATTGCTACAGTACTAAAGTTACACAAGCTACATGAGAAGAAGGACAGCCGCAAGACACATTTGACTCAGCAGGTTTATATATTTGCTCATGTGTCATAATGATGTCAGTGTGTTTTAGGTGACTAGGTTTGACCTCTTGCTCACTGCAGAATGAATGAAGGTGTAGTGAAATGTTGGCAATTACTGCGTTCTCCTAGACTGACTCAAATGTGTCTTGTTGGAAGAGGCACGTACATCTTTTCACTCTTGGCACAACTTTAGACAGTCTGGTCTAAGTTTAGAACACCTATTAGTTGACCTTAGATATGAGGAAATCAATTAAAAATAATTAGAATTTGTTATGATTTTCCCCAAAATTTCAGATTCTCATTAAAGTGAACCTGCCATCAGAAATTTAGCTATAAACCTAAAAGTTCCCCTCTGCAGCTCCTGGGCTGCATTCTAGCAAGCTTCCTATAGTTTTTGTGGCCCCTTTTATTCCAAAATAAATACTTTACAAACTTGTACCTTTTCGTATGCAAATTTCTTAAATCTTCCATGGGGGTGGGCTGCCTGATGTACGTTGCTGTCCTCCTGCCGATTTACGCCGCCCCCGAACGCTGAATTTCAAACCTCAGGACACCGCCCCTGGTCGCCCGTGGTCCCGCGCATGCGCTGTGCTACTGTAGCGGTGCCGTGCACTGCGTGCACGTGTGACCGCTGGTGACGCTTTTGCGCGGGCACCGACTGCTCCGTCCGCTCCTCCCATCTATTTCCTGCTGCTGAGCAGGATGGGAAGGAGGTGACGTCCGGTTATCTGGCCAGCGAGCGTTTGCGCAGAACGCTGGAGGAATAGGCGAAAGTGCGGTCACGAGGTTATGGGGGGCACTTGCTGATGACACTCACAGCGCCGCCCATAACCTCGTGCCCGTGCAAAGCGTCACTAGCGGTCACACGTGCACACAGTGCACGGCACCGCTACAGTAGCACAGCGCATGCGCAGGACCACGGGCGACCAGGGGCGGTGTCCTGAGGTTTGAAATTCAGCGTTCGGGGGCGGCGTAAATCGGCAGGAGGACAGCAACGTACATCAGGCAGCCCACCCCCATGGAAGATTTAAGAAATTTGCATACGAAAAGGTACAAGTTTGTAAAGTATTTATTTTGGAATAAACGGGGCCACAAAAACTATAGGAAGCTTCCTAGAATGCAGCCCAGGAGCTGCAGAGGGGGGAACTTTTAGCTTTATAGCTAAATTTCTGATGACAGGTTCCCTTTAATCAATTGGCAAAACTCATGCGCTGACGCACCACTTTGACACCAATGTCATGTGATGTTGTCCACGTGACTCTATGAAGCCATTGACAGCACCCAAAGATCCAAAGCCAAATGCGCGGCACAGATTGCTGCGGACAGGTAAGGTGTTGGTCTATGGCAGGTGAATATATAATGTCATTTTAACTCCTTCTAACACCTCTGTATATCATGCTTTGGAGTTTAGGGAGACCTCAGAAATAAGTAAATATATTTTCAGGGCACTTTCCTTTCGTACCAATTTTATTTGTTCAAAATTGACCGTGACTCCCAAATTGATCGAATCAGTAGATTCACTCATTTCTTGTTGGCTTTCTTTATGCCAGAAATTTGTGCAAACAATGTTGTTATATTTTCTTGCAAACAACATTTTGGCAACATTGTCAATGCCCCTTTTCAGCAGAATCACTCGCCCTTTATGGACAAGGGTCATAAATTGTCTAAAACCAATAATAAAGGTGGTGCAAGTCATAAAAGAGTTTTCAGTGCCAGAATGTAGGTGCATTCAGCTTGATAAATCTCCCGCTATCAGTATAGTAGTATCAGAGATGTTAATTTCACTGTGACCAATTCTTTGGTTCTCCAGGATATAAGCTGTCGTAAGAGATGTCTAGCAGGTAAACATTTTTTAAGAACAGGCATTTAAATACTGTACCTCACAAAAAGAATCATCTATGATCCCGTGCTGTAATATCTTTATACTCTTTTGTGTCCTCCCTGCCCAGGAGCTCTGGTATGATCAGACCATGTCCCTGTACAGTCAGACACGGCCATTACACAGTACACAGCAGGGGCATATATATTAGAATATCTCTGCACAAGATGTTTTTTTTTAAAACTCATCCAATTGTGGAAATTATTATTTTTCCAAGATCTATTGATAAAAAATAACTTTAAAATTAACATTATTTATGGGAAAACTCCTTTAAGATTGCAAAATTTTTTTTTTTTTTTACTATTAACTGTTTATACTGGTGGTTTATAAGTCGAAAATGTACGAAATTGAGTAATTATCTGCTCGTCTAAATATGCCTTTAGTCTAATGGGGCAGAGAGGATTCTTGACTATGAGCTGCTTGTTTAATGGCAGCTATTTCATTGAAAAAGTAAAGGGGGCTTTACACGGTAGCGATATCGCTAGCAATGTCAAAGTACCTGCCCCTGTCGCGCATGCGATTGTTTGTGATCGCTGCCGTAGCGAACATTATCACTACGGCAGCGTCACACGTACTTACCTGGTCGGTAACTTAGTGGCATCCTAAAAGTGGCTGTTGGACTTCATTATTGTCCCACTGGTGCAAAGCTATTTGCGGCACCTCTGCATTGCACACTCAAACTCATTTTTACTAAGCCATTATACTAGCAAACACTGAGGAAACTTAGTGGCATCATAAAAGTGGCTGTTGGACTTCATTATTGTCCCACTGGTGCAAACATACTGTTAGGTCCAGAAATATTTGGACAGTGACACAATTTTCGTGAGTTGGGCTCTGCATGCCACCACATTGGATTTGAAATGAAACCTCTACAACAGAATTCAAGTGCAGATTGCAACGTTTAATTTGAAGGTTTGAACAAAAATATCTGATAGAAATTGTAGGAATTGTACACATTTCTTTACAAACACTCCACATTTTAGGAGGTCAAAAGTAAATGGACAAATAAACCAAACCCAAACAAAATATTTTTATTTTCAATATTCTGTTGTGAATCCTTTGGAGGCAATCACTGCCTTAAGTCTGGAACCCATGGACATCACCAAACGCTGGGTTTCCTCCTTCTTAATGCTTTGCCAGGCCTTTACAGCCGCAGCCTTCAGGACTTGCTTTTTTGTTGGTCTCTCCGTCTTAAGTCTGGATTTGAGCAAGTGAAATGCATGCTCAATTGGGTTAAGATCTGGTGATTGACTTGGCCATTGCAGAATGTTCCACTTTTTTGCACTCATGAACTCCTGGGTAGCTTTGGCTGTATGCTTGGGGTCATTGTCCATCTGTACTATGAAGCGCCGTCCGATCAACTTTGCGGCATTTGGCTGAATCTGGGCTGAAAGTATATCCCGGTACACTTCAGAATTCATCCGGCTACTCTTGTCTGCTGTTATGTCATCAATAAACACAAGTGACCCAGTGCCATTGAAAGCCATGCATGCCCATGCCATCACGTTGCCTCCACAATGTTTTACAGAGGATGTGGTGTGCCTTGGATCATGTGCCTGCCGTTCCCTTTCTTCTCCAAACTTTTTTCTTCCCATCATTCTGGTACAGGTTGATCTTTGTCTCATCTGTCCATAGAATACTTTTCCAGAACTGAGCTGGCTTCATGAGGTGTTTTTCAGCAAATTTAACTCTGGCCTGTCTATTTTTGGAATTGATGAATGGTTTGCATCTAGATGTGAACCCTTTGTATTTACTTTCATGGAGTCTTCTCTTTACTGTTGACTTAGAGACAGATACACCTACTTCACTGAGAGTGTTCTGGACTTCAGTTGATGTTGTGAACGGGTTCTTCTTCTCCAAAGAAAGTATGCGGCGATCATCCACCACTGTTGTCATCCGTGGACGCCCAGGCCTTTTTGAGTTCCCAAGCTCACCAGTCAATTCCTTTTTTCTCAGAATGTACCCGACTGTTGATTTTGCTACTCCAAGCATGTCTGCTATCTCTCTGATGGATTTTTTCTTTTTTTTCAGCCTCAGGATGTTGTGCTTCACCTCAATTGAGAGTTCCTTAGACCGCATGTTGTCTGGTCACAGCAACAGCTTCCAAATGCAAAACCACACACCTGTAATCAACCCCAGACCTTTTAACTACTTCATTGATTACAGGTTAACGAGTGAGACGCCTTCAGAGTTAATTGCAGCCCTTAGAGTCACTTGTCCAATTACTTTTGGTCCCTTGAAAAAGAGGAGGCTATGCATTACAGAGCTATGATTCCTAAACCCTTTCTCCGATTTGGATGTGAAAACTCTCATATTGCAGCTGGGAGTGTGCACTTTCAGCCCATATTATATATATATAATTGTATTTCTGAACATGTTTTTGTAAACAGCTAAAATAACAAAACTTGTGTCACTGTCCAAATATTTCTGGACCTAACTATATATATATATATATATATATATATATGTATATATATATTTATCATTCAGTAATTCATTCATTCATTCACTATATTCATTATATAATGCTGAACGTGTCGTTCTGTCCCAAGCTGGGAACAAACTATTAGGACTCATGCTCATGTTGCGTAATTGCATGCATTTAAGCCTTGCCTAGCCTGGTCTTTTTTTTGACATAGCAAAAGATCGCCTAAATCATGTGATAGGTAAAATTTGTCGTGATTCTGTTAGCAGAGGGCAAAACTTCAGTAGTTTGACAACTTCTTCCATGAATCGTCACATGAATAAATATCATATGTCCCAGTGGGAAGCTCACCGTGCTGCAATGTGGCCTAGCAGAACGAACCATCCACCGCCTGCCCCTTCCAGTGCATCCGCGTGCTCTTCATCTTCTAGGACTGTGGGGACAGCTGTCACACCCTGTTTTCCACGCACAACTTCCACCACTGTAACCGCAACAGGCAGTTTGCTTGGTAGGTCGTCAGTTGGTTTGGAAGGGGAAACAAGTGCATTTGTACAGCTCTCTCAGACATCGATAGCACCAACGTTCGATGAAGGCAACATCATGTCTACGCCTGCACTTTCCTAACAAATCTGCATTTTTCCAGGGACACCCTACTCCATACCGTCTACACACAGCAGCCAGATCTCTGTCCCTCAGATGTGGACAAATAAAAGGCCATTTCTTCAGCGCTCTATTGGGAGACCCAGACGATTGGGGTATAGCTACTGCCCTCCGGAGGCCACACAAAGCACTACACTAAAAAGTGCAAGGCCCCTCCCCCTCTGGCTATACCCCCCCGTGGTATCACGGGTTCTCCAGTTTTAGCTTTGTGTGCGAAGGAGGTCAGACATCCACGCATAGCTCCACAGATTTTAGTCAGCAGTAGCTGCTGACTATTTCGGATGGAAGAAAAGAGGACACATATAGTGTCCCCAGCATGCTCCCTTCTCACCCCTGGATGGTGTTGTAAGGTTGAGGTACCTATTGCTGGTACGGAGGCTGGAGCCCACATGCTGCTTTCCTTCCACATCCCCCTGAGGGGCTCTGAGGAAGTGGGATCCTGCCGGCCTCAAAGCTCTGACGCCGGGCTCCATCCACAGACCCATTTGAACCTGCTGGATACGGAGCTGGAGTACCGTTCAGGGACATGGCCCTGCACCATTACAGGTACTCTGTGTCCCCGTACACACAGGCACAGCACACTCCAGACTTGCTGGGTGTGCTAGTGCGCCGGGGACAGTAAAGGGTTACAGTCACTGCAGCTTTGCTGAGTGACTTTGTGTTTTGGGAACTACCGCGCCGGACGCTCCGGGAGCGGCGGCGCGGCTGGGACTTGTAGTTCGCCGGGGACTGGGCGCCGACCGCGCTTTTACGGCGGCGGCGCTTATAACTCCAGTCCCCGGCTTCTGCGGCCTAGTGCCGCTTCGTTCCCGCCCCCTCCCTGTCACTCAGGGAAGGGGACAGGCGCTGAGCAATCAGCAGCGCCGAGGGCTGGAGCCTTTTTACATGCTCCAGCCCTCTCACTGCACTCTGTCGGACGCCGGATTCCCGCTCTGCCTTGGGGGCACGCCCACGGCCCGCCCCTACTCACACGAGCTGGGGAAGAAGCCGGCAGCCATTACTGCAGCTCGGGGCACCAAGGCAGGACAGTGGCGATCATACACCCGCTTATAGGCGGGCGGTAAGAGGCACACATAGTGCTGACCACGATATAACTGCAGTGTATACATGTGTTGTTTTTAACTACATAGGTCGCTATATGCCCGCTTGGGGAGCGACACATCAGCAGCAGGAAAGCAGGTGTGCTAAAGCATTGTATTGCATGGGCTGCAGTGTGCATTGGTACTTGTGCTTGTATGCTATACATTGCACTGTATGGTCACTCTTCTGGGCTATATTCCCCTAGATGACCAGTCTACAGCAACAGAAGAGCAGAGGTGCCAGGGCACAGGCTTCTATGCTGCTTGGATTGCATGTGCTGCAGTGTTCATTTGTACTTGTGCTTGTATGCTATACATTGCACTGTAGGGTCACTCTTCTGGGCTATATTCCCCTAGATGACTAGTATACAGCAGCAGAAGAGCAGGGGTGCCAGGGCACAGGCTTCTATGCTGCTTGTATTGCTTGTGCTGCAGTGGTCATTTGTACTTTATGCCTGTATGCTATACATTGCAATGTACGGTCACCAATCTTGGCTATATACTTCTAGATAGCTAGTCGGCAGCGGCAAAAAAGCAACACAGTTTTCAGTGCTGTTTTTACTACATGGGATGCTGTTCATGACACCGTCCCATTGTGTGCATGCTCCCCTGTAGCACGTCGTCTGCCGGGGTCTCTAGCACTTCGTCTGCCGGGGCTCTACTAGTTGTGGCCAAAGAAACCTCCTGTCAACCCTGTCCATGGACAGGGACGGAGTAGTCATAATATAGAGACTTGCACCCATGGGCAATCTACTTGAACAAAAGGCAGCTCTTCAGGGCTTTGATACTGACATCGCTCTCAATCCGGATACACCGGGTGGTAACGCCATACGGAATGATCCTATACCGTCCACCAATGGAAGGTTGGATCTTTCTCCCTCAGCTCCCCCAGTGGAGATAGGAGACGAACAGGAGAAGTTCCTTTTCAGTGTCTCACGCAGATATTGAGTATTTTTCTGGCCACGCTGACTTCAGAGAAGCAGTCCAGGAACACCACGCTTACCAGATAAGCGTCTTCTCCAAACATTTTTAGGATACACGTTATCCCTTTTTTCCCCTGACGTGGTCAGCGCTGGACCCAGGGTCCAAAGGTGGATTCTCCAATCTCCAGGCTTGCATATAGAGCCATAGTTGCACTGGAGATGGGGCTTCACTTCAAGATGCCATTCACAGACAGATGGACTCTGGTTGAAATCTGTCTAGGAGGCTATCGGCGTGTCGGTTGCTCCGGCATCCACAGCCGTATTGGCAACCTAACCTTTTCTGCTGTTCTTGCGCAGCTGACCTTGAGCAGGGACATCTGTACCGCAGAGGCGTCCGTAACCCCGCAATGTCTGCACTGCGACTTACCCTGTTAATGCTGTCCTAAAAGTACAGTCGAGGTTTCGGTCCTTCCCAAGCTCCGGCAGGTCCCAATTGTCCTCGTGCAAAAGGGCTACAAAACCTCAGACGGGCTCAGATTCCGGCCGGGCTCAATCTCGCCCAAGGAAGGCAGTCGGAGGAACCGCTACCAAGGCGGTCTCCTCAGGACTCTCAGCTCTCTCTCTCTCTCTCCGCATCCGCGGTTGATGGCAGACTCCCCCGCCTTTGGCGACATTTAGCTGCCACAGGTCACAGACCGGTGGGTGACGGACATTGTGCTCACGTGCACAGGACAGTGTTCTGTTCTCGTCCTCCGACTCCATTCTTCAGAACGGCCCCACCTCTCCACCGAGCAGATGCCCTGCTGCAGGCGGTGGACGCTCTAAGAGCAGAAGGAGTGGTGATCCCTGTCCCCCCTCAGGAACGAGGGCGAGGGTTTGTACTCCAATCTCTTTGTGGTTCCAAAAATGGACGGTTCCTTCCGTCCTGTTCTGGTTCTGAAACTGCTCAACGAGCATGCGAACGCCAGGCGGTTCCGGATGGGATCCCTCCGATCCGTCATTGCCTCAATGTCTCGAGGAGACTTCCTTGCCTCAACAGACATCAAAGATGCCTATCTCCACGTGCCAATTGCTACGGAGCACCAACGTTTTCTACGTTTTGTGATAGGAGACGAACATCTTCTGTTCGTAGCTCTGCCATTCAGTCTGGCGACAGCCCCACGGGTGGGCACCAAGGTCATGGCAGCAGTGGTAGCAGTCTTGCACTCTCACGGACACCCGGTGATTCCGTACTTGGACGATCTACTCGTCAAAGCAACCTCCCTCGAGGCATGCCAACGCAGCCTGAATGTTACGCTGGAGACTCTCCAGACTTTCGGGTGGATCATCAATTTGGCAAGGTCAAATCTGTCTCCGACTCAATCACTAACGTATCTCGGCATGGAGTTTCATACTCTATCAGCCATAGTGAAGCTTCCGCTGAACCAGCAGCGTTCACTGCGGACAGAGGTGCAGTCTCTCCTTCAAGGCCAGTCGCACCCCTTAAGGCGCCTCATGCACTTCCTAAGGAAGATGGTGGCAGCCATCGAGGCAGTTCTCTTTGCGCAGTTTCATCTGCGCCAACGGCAATGGGACATTCTCCGCCAATGGGATGGGCAGTCAACCTCCCTGGACGGGAAGTCTCCCTTTCCCTGACGGCCGAGGACTCTCTGCAATAGTGGCTTATTCCCACCTCATTGCCATAGCCCCCATCCTGGGCAGTGGTCACGACAGATACGAGTCTGTCAGGGTGGGGAGCAGTTTGTCTCCGCCACATGGCTCAGGGGACGTGGACTCAGCAGGAGTCCACCCTTCAGTTCGATGTGCTGGAAATCGGGGCAGGGTATCTTACCCTATTAGCTTTCCAAAAGTGGCTAGAAGGGAGCAGATCCGAATCCAGTCGGACATCTCCACAGCGGTGGCATACATCAACCACCAAGGAGGGACACGCAGTCAGCAGCCTTCCAGGAAGTCCGGCGAATCCTCATGTGGGTGGAGGACACAGCATCCACCATATCCGCAGTTCACATCCCGGGCGTAGAAAACTGGGAAGCAGGCTTCCTCAGTCGCCAGGGCATGGACGCGGGGGAATGGTCCCTTCACCCGGACGTGTTTCAGGAAATCTGTTGCCGCTGGGGGGGGGGCCGGACGTCGACCTAATGGCGTCTCGGCACACCAACAAGGTCCCGGCATTTATGGCACGATCGCGCGATCACAGAGCTCTGGCGGCAGACGCCTTAGTGCAAGATTGGTCGCAGTTCCGGCTCACATATGTGTTTCCACCTCTGGCACTCTTGCCCAGAGTACTGCGCAAAAATCAGATCCGATTGCAGCCGCGTCATACTCGTCGCACCAGACTGGCCGAGGAGATCGTGGTACCCGGATCTGTGGCATCTCACGGTCGGCCGACCGGGGTCACTACCAGACCGACCAGACTTACTGTCTCAAGGGCCGTTTTCTCCAGCGGAATTCTGCGGCCCTGAACCTGACTGTGTGGCTTGTGTGTCCTGGATCCTAGCGTCTTCAGGATTATCCCAAGGGGTCGTTGCCACCATGAGACAGGCTAGGAAGCCCACGTCTGCTAAGATCTACCACAGAACGTGGAAGGTTTTCTTAATCTGGTGCTCTACTCAGGGAGTGTCTCCCTGGCCATTTGCATTGCCTATCTTTCTTTCCTTCCTACAATAGGAGTTAGAAAAGGGCTTGTCGCTAGACTCCCTCAAAGGGCAAGTCTCAGCACTATCCGTGTTTTTTCAGAAGCGTCTAGCACGTCTTTCTAAGGTGCGCACGTTCCCGCAGGGGGTTTGTCATATCGTACCCCCGTACAAGCGGCCGTTGGATCCATGGGATCTGAACAGGGTTCTAGTTGCTCTCCAGAAGCCGCCTTTCGAGCCTCTGAAGGAAGTTTCCTTTTCTCGCCTGTCACAGAAGGTGGCGTTTCTCGTTGCGATCACATCGCTTCGGCGAGTGTCTGAGCTGGCAGCTCTGTCATCCAAGGCTCCCTTCCTGGTGTTTCACCAGGACAAGGTAGTGCTGCGCATCATTCCGGAGTTTCTCCCTAAGGTAGTATCCTCGTTTCATCTTAATCAGGATATCTCCTTACCGTCCTTTTGCACTCATCCGGTTCACCGGTATGAGAATGATTTACGTTTGCTAGATCTGGTGAGAGCACTCAGAATCTACATTTCACGCACGGCGCCCGTACGCCGTTCCGATGCCCTTGTCGCTGGTACGCGCAAGAGGTTGCAGGCTTCTAAAGCCACCCTGGCTCGATGGATCAAAGAACCAATTCTGGAAGCCTACCGTTTTGCAGGGCTTCCGGTTCTTTCAGGGCTGAAAGCCCATTCAACCAGAGCCGTGAGTGCGTCCTGGGCGCTACGACACCAGGCTTCGGCTCAACAGGTGTGCCAGGCAGCTACCTGGTCGAGTCTGCACACTTTCACCAAACATTATCAGGTGCATACCTATGCTTCGGCGGATGCCAGCTTAGGTAGAAGAGTCCTGCAGGCGGCAGTGACATCCCCGTAGGGGAGGGCTGTTTTGCAGCTCTAACATGAGGTATCTCTTTACCCACCCAGGGACAGCTTTTGGACGTCCCAATCGTCTGGGTCTCCCAATAGAGCGCTGAAGAAGAAGGGAATTTTGTTACTTACCGTAAATTCCTTTTCTTCTAGCTCTTATTGGGAGACCCTGCACCCGCCCTGTTGTCCTTCGGGATTTCTTGGTTGTTTGCGGGTACACATGTTGTTCATGTTGAACGGTTTTTCAGTTCTCCGACGTTATTCGGAGTTAATTTGTTTAAACCAGTTATTGGCTTCCTCCTTCTTGCTTTGGCACTAAAACTGGAGAACCCGTGATACCACGGGGGGGTATAGCCAGAGGGGGAGGGGCCTTGCACTTTTTAGTGTAGTGCTTTGTGTGGCCTCCGGAGGGCAGTAGCTATACCCCAATCGTCTGGGTCTCCCAATAAGAGCTAGAAGAAAAGGAATTTACGGTAAGTAACAAAATTCCCTTCTTCCTGCGACCCATGACAAAGCTAAGAGGTTGACTTTATCCCTCTGTAAGCTCTTGGCTACTGAAATGCTGCCTTTCCGCCTGGTGGACACACAGGATTTTAGAGACCTTATGTCTGTGCCCAGTCGCCACTACTTTTCTAAGAAAGGTGTGCCTGCGCTACACCAGCATGTCGCACACAACATCACCGCTTCCTTGAGAAACTCTGTGTGTGAACGGGTGCATTTCACCACCGATACTTGGACCAGTAAGCATGGACAGGGACATTACATGTCGCTGACTGGGCACTGGGTAACTATGGTGATAGATGGTGAAGGGTCTGCTGCACAAGTCTTGCCATCCCCACCACTTGTGTGTCAGTCCTCTGTCTGTCCAAGTTCCGCCACTGCTTCTGCCTCCTCCACCTTGTCTGGGTCCTCCACCTCCGCCCCAAGCTTGCCTGGTCAGGCCACCAGTGTTCTAACTGCGCAGAAGGAATCACGCACCTCTCATTACTATGCTGGCAGCAGAGCGCAACGGCATCAGGCGGTCTTTAGCTTGAAATGTCTTGGAAATAAGAGTCACACAGCGGCTGAGTTGTGGGCAGCTCTGGAGACTGAGTTTGGTAAATGGTTGTCTCCACTCAACCTGCAGCCTGGTAATGCAGAGTGCGACAATGCTGCACACCTGGGTGCGGCCCTTCGCCTGGGCAAGGTGACACACGTGCCTTGTATGGCTCACGTGTTGAACCTTGTTTGTCCAGCAATTTTTAACACACTATCCCGGCCTAGATGGCCTTCTGAACAGGGCACAAAAACTGTCTGCTCACTTCCGCCGTTTAACCACCACTGCTGAGCAACTTGCATCGCTCCAGAAGTCTTTCGGCCTGCCGGTTCATCGCCTAAAATGCGATGTGCCGACACGCTGGAATTCGACTCTCCACATGTTACAGCGACTGTGGCAGCACCATCGAGCTCTGGTGCAATACTTCATGACGTATAGCCAGGGCCAACGAGATACAGAGGTGGGAGAGATCACCCTGATGGAGTGGTCTCAGATCAAGGACCTAAACACCCTTCTGCACAGTTTCGACATGGCGACGAATATGTTTAGCACTGACAATGCCATTATCAGCATGACAATTCCAGTCATTTACATGCTGGAGCACACGCTAAACACTATTTGGAGTCAGGGGGTGGGATAAGAGGAAAGGTAGGAACTACAGGAGGATTCATATGCGCAAGAGACAACAACATCACCAAGGTCCAGACGTTCATCATCACCAACGCGGCAGGCATGGGACCATGGGGGACAGGGATCAACAAGGGCACATGGTAGCAGGCGAAATGTTGAGGAAGGTGCAGGAGAACATGAAGAAATGGAGGACGAACTGTCCATGGACATGGAAGACTCAGCGGATGAGGGAGACCTTGGTCAAATTTCAGTTGAAAGAGGTTGGGGGGAGATGTCAGAGGAAGAAAGAACGGTTAGCACCTCTATGCCACAAACACAGCGTGGACTTGGTCTGCATGGCCGCGCAAGACACATGAGCACCTTCTTGCTGCACTACCTCCAACATGACCCTCATATTGTCAAAATTAGAAGTGATGATGACTACTGGCTTGCCACACTATTAGATCCCTGGTACAAGTCCAAATTTTGTGACATAATTCCAGCCATAGAAAGGGACGCACGTATGCAGGAGTATCAGCAAAAGCTGTTACTCGATCTTAGCTCGGCTTTTCCACCAAACAACCGTGCAGGTGCAGGGAGTGACTCTCCCAGTTTAACTTGACAAACATGGGATGGTCTCGTCATCTTCAACAGTCTACCCGTACCAGCAGCACCGTATCTGGTGCTGGTAACAGCAATTTTATGGAATCTTTTCATAATTTTTTTAGACCATCCTTTGCAAGGCCACCAGAGACAACAAGTCTGACACATAGTCAACGGCTGGAGAGGATAATACAGGAGTATCTCCAAATGAACATCGATGCCATGACTTTGCAAATGGAGCCTTGCTCATTTGGGCTTCAAATCTTGAAAAATGGCCAGAGCTCTCTACTTACGCCTTGGAGATTTTGTCGTGTCCAGCTTCCAGCGTTGTCTCTGAACGTGTCTTCAGTGCTGCTGGGTGTGTGCTGACAGATAAGCGCACGCGTCTGTCCAGTGACAATGTGGAGAGACTAACGTTCATCAAAATGAACAAGTCATGGATCCACAAGGAATTTACTACCCCTGTGTCATCCTGGGGAGAGTAAATGCTTGTGGATTTGGAATGTGCTTGATGCAAATCTACCTGTGAAGTGTACAACTAGGGCACAAGTGCTGCCACTGAAGGGGTGGGTGTCTGTGTGGCCCAATTTTTGGAAAAAAGGGAGACTCCGCTTGGAGTAACCCTTGCTTACAGTGTTTTTAAAAATGATCCAAGATGAACAGAGCTGGGATCAGCAAAGACTTTGCTACCTACCCCGGTGTCATCCTGGGGACGGTTAAGTATGGCGTATTTTTGAATGTGCTTAATGCAAATCTAGCTGTGAAGTGTACAACTAGGGCACAAGTGCTGCCACTGAATGGGTGGGTGTGTGTGTGGCCCAATTTTTGGAAAAAGGGAGACTCCGCTTGGAGTAACCCTTGCTTGCTGTGTTTTTTAAAAGGAGCCAAGATGAACAAGTCATGGTTCAGCAAAGACTTTGCTACCTACCCTGGGGTCATCCCGAGAACGGTTAAGGATGGCGTAATTTTGAATGTTCTTGATGCAAATCTACCTGTGAAGTGTACAACTGGGGCACAAGTGCTGCCACTGAAGGGTTGGGTGTGTGTGGCCCAATTTTTGGAAAAAAGGGAGACTCCGCTTGGAGTAACCCTTGCTTACTGTGTTTTTAAAAATGATCCAAGATGAACAGATCTGGGATCAGCAAATACTTTGCTACCTACCCCAGTGTCATCCTGGGGACGGTTAAGGATGGCATATTTTTGAATGTGCTTGATGCAAATCTACCTGTGAAGTGTACAACTGGGGCACAAGTGCTACCACTGAAGGGCTGGGTGTGTGTGTGTGGCCCAATTTTTGGAAAAAAAGGGAGACTCCGCTTGGAGTAACCTTGCGGGGTTTTACATGATTTTAGAAGGGCATGCCATGCCTATATCTGTGTCTCATCCTCTTGTCCTTGTAAGGCTGTTTTGTTTTCGCATGAGAATTTGTTCTTGTCACTTTCCCATGTGTTTGTGTTGTGCTGTGAGTTGTTTGTCACCTTTTGGACACCTTTGAGGGTGTTTTCTAGGTGTTTTTATGTGTTTTTGATTGCCTCCCATTGTTTCCTATGCGGTTCGAGCGGTTCGCCGAATCGAACTCGAACGAAACCTCCGTTCAGCGAACCGAACTCGAGCCGAACCACGGCCGGTTCGCTCATCTCTACTCAGGACCAAAAAAATAGAACATATCTCATTTTTCAATATCCAAGAACTGTAAATTTCCTGAGAGATTTGTTCTGCTAGTATATATAAGATTAAGAAATATAGAACTTTTCTTGCAAATCGTAAAAAAATACATGTTTAGCCTTTTAAGACATTATTGTCACAAGTGTGCGTTTCTGCAAGTTATAGACTACGAAACATGGAACTGTATTGTAGAAAACTTATTGAGGAATTAATCATACATCTCCTGCTGCTTGAATCTTAGTTTGAGTGTTGAGCGGACCTGTGGAAGTTCGGTTCGGTAGGTGCAGCCGGACTTTGGGACCCAGACTTGACCTGAACCCCAATGGACGTAACTATTTGGGCAGTCAGGTCTCCGCCCACATATAGCCAACCTTAAATAGATCACTTCTGAGGGCAAGTGGGCAGGGTGCACACTATATCCGATCATGCCGTCATTACCCCCAGTGAGAGCCGTTCAAACACTGCAAGTGGCTGGCACTGGGGTGAGCACCGAGCATACCCGAGAACAGCAATGCTCGAATGAGGGGTTTGCTTATGTCAAGCCCCCGAACTCTGTTTTTTTTAAAAAGTCTGTGTTTGATACGAATACCAAACCTTGGGTTCACTCATCTCTACTTACTTTCCAAATTTGTTAAAGAGAATGTGTCAGCAGAATTTCATATTGTCCATTTAATTCATTCAAAGACAAGACCAGCAATATGTTTACATGACCAATTCATTCCTCCATTACTGAAAATCAATGTTTGAATTTATATTCAAATGAGGCTGAAGAAATACAGTATTTGTAAGCCTCTATTCAGCTCTATTCAGAGCCCAGTGCCACCTCCTTTGGCTTGACTTACAGTCTTTATGCTGTGTGACTTCAAGCAAAGGTGCCATCAGTCAAGCTAATTGAGGCGATGTAGAACGGGTAGTAGATCTGGAGTGACTTAAGGCCCATTCACACACAATGATATCGCTAACGAGATATCGTCGGGGTCACAGTGTTGGTGACGCACATCCGGCCTCATTAGCGATATCGTTGTGTGTGACACCTTTTTGCGAGCAGTAACAATCGCAAAAAGGTGTCAAATCGTTTGTCGTTTACACGTCGTTCATTTTTAAAAAATCGTTCCTTGTTTGGAATGCAGGTTGTTTGTCGTTCCTGCGGCAGAACACATCGCTATGTGTGACACCGCAGGAACGAGAAACAACATCGTACCTGCGGCCGCCGGCAATGAGGAAGGAAGGAGGTGTGGGGGATGTTCCGGCCGCTCATCCTCCACCCCTTTGCTTTTATTGGGCGGCCGCTTAGTGACGCCGCTGTGACGCCGAACGAACCTCCCCCTTAAAGGAGAGATTGTTCGGCGGCCACAGTGACGTCGGTGAGCAGGTAATTGCATGTGACGCTGCCGTAGCGATATTGTTCGCTATGGCAGCGATCACCCCGTGATGCGCCACCGACGTGGACGGGTGCTATCGCTCGCGATATCGCTAGCGATGTCGCAGCGTGTAAAGTCCGCTTTAGGCTTCATATGTACAATAGTACTTAATCCTCATTTAATAATAATAATAATAATAATAATAATATCATTAATAATAATTATAATAATAATAATTTTTATTTATTTAGGCCCAAGATATTCCACAACATTTTTCAATTAATTTGCTTTTCAATTCTAATGCTGATGTGTCAGTAACTAGAGTGGATTGGCCATGTAAAGGTACTGCTGGACATGCTCTGGAAAGCACTATATGTGCATATAGTTTGAGGCGTGAAACCCTCCTGACAGACTCACCATGCTTCTTAATATACTGTATATTAATATATGTGGCATAACTTTTTGCTTTGTTTGCTACAGAAATTGTTATTTCAGCAAGAATTGTCACCAGTTTTCTGATGCAGAATCTAGTACATTTCACATACAGTGGTAAACCACATCCCTTTTGCTTTTTTTTCTAAGAAAAGTGATGGATCAGATCGAAATCTGGAGAAAAAAAATCTCTAAACTTTTGACAGAGAAGGATGATGAATCTACCTCACAGTTTTGTGTGAACTTTGCCCACATAAGCTACAAAAGAAATATTTTTAGGTCAAAACTATTGTATGGTACCTGACTCCACTTTCCTTCAGCAGTGTAAACTAATACGTCGGTATGCATGAGCCCATATATTTTGGTTCCTCCAAATGGAAGTATGGATGTTTTACTGACTCATCCCATAGGTATAGTAATATTGTGCCTTATCCCATCAGAGAGCACTGAGTACCATGAAACCTTATTATTATTAATACAGGAGAGTTTTATTTTCTATCTTTGCTCAGAACCATACAAATCAGAATGATAATTTATGTATGGGAACTGGGTTTGCTATCGTAGTAATTCTATTGCTAGATAATACTGGTGTAGGATTTCTTTTTTTGCAGCCATAACCAAATAGCCAACTTCTTTCATTTTATTTTCACTTTGTTGTGTAATCCAGCCCATGTCAATGTTTACATTACTTTTATAGCTTCTAATTGTGTTCAGACCGTAGGAGTTTTCTTTTGATACATTTCCTTGACTTGATTCTGCTAAGGCAGAAGCTGACAATATTGGTGGGAATAAAAAAAACATTTTAAAATATAACTTTTAGTAATTACTTTTAAAAGCAATGTACGGTAACTCCCCATATCAAAGAGACAGGATATATAGTGCAAGTGGGGGGATATATAGATAATGATACAAGGAGGGCTTATGTTATTATCTATATATCCCCCCACTTGCACTACACAGTGTATATACAGTTAGGTCCAGAAATATTTGGAAAGTGACACAATTTTCGCGAGTTGGGCTCTGCATGCCACCACATTGGATTTGAAATGAAACCTCTACAACAGAATTCAAGTGCAGATTGTAACGTTTAATTTGAAGGTTTGAACAAAAATATATGATAGAAATTTTAGGAATTGTACACATTTCTTTACAAACACTCCACATTTTAGGAGGTCAAAAGTAATTGGACAAATAAACCAAACCCAAACAAAATATTTTTATTTTCAATATTTTGTTGCAAATCTTTTGGAGGCAATCACTGCCTTAAGTCTGGAACCCATGGACATTACCAAACGCTGGGTTTCCTCCTTCTTAATGCTTTGCCAGGCCTTTACAGCCGCAGCCTTCAGGTCTTGCTTGTTTGTGGGTTTTTCTGTCTTAAGTCTGGATTTGAGCAAGTGAAATGCATGCTCAATTGGGTTAAGATCTGGTGATTGACTTGGCCATTGCAGAATGTTCCACTTTTTTGCACTCATGAACTCCTGGGTAGCTTTGGCTAAAAACAAGTGACCCAGTGCCATTGAAAGCCATGCATGCCCATGCTATCACGTTGCCTCCACCATGTTTTACAGAAGATGTGGTGTGCCTTGGATCATGTGCCGTTCCCTTTCTTCTCCAAACTTTTTTCTTCCCATCATTCTGGTACAGGTTGATCTTTGTCTCATCTGTCCATAGAATACTTTTTCAGAACTGAGCTGAATGAACATGAATTGATGAATGGTTTGCATCTAGATGTGAACCCTTTGTATTTACTTTCATGGAGTCTTCTCTTTACTGTTGACTTAGAGACAGATACACCTACTTCACTGAGAGTGTTCTGGACTTCAGTTGATGTTGTGAACGGGTTCTTCTTCACCAAAGAAAGTATGCGGCGATCATCCACCACTGTTGTCATCCGTGGACGCCCAGGCCTTTTTGAGTTCCCAAGCTCACCAGTCAATTCCTTTTTTCTCAGAATGTACCCGACTGTTGATTTTGCTACTCCAAGCATGTCTGCTATCTCTCTGATGGATTTTTCTTTTTTTTCAGCCTCAGGATGTTCTGCTTCACCGCAATTGAGAGTTCCTTAGACCGCATGTTGTCTGGTCACAGCAACAGCTTCCAAATGCAAAACCACACACCTGTAATCAACCCCAGACCTTTTAACTACTCCATTGATTACAGGTTAACGAGGGAGATGCCTTCAGAGTTAAATGCAGCCCTTAGAGTCCCTTGTCCAATTACTTTTGGTCCCTTTAAAAAGAGGAGGCTATGCATTACAGAGCTATGATTCCTAAACCCTTTCTCCGATTTGGATGTGAAAACTCTCATATTGCAGCTGGGAGTGTGCACTTTCAGCCCATATTATATATATAATTGTATTTCTGAACATGTTTTTGTAAACAGCTAAAATAACAAAACTTGTGTCACTGTCCAAATATTTCTGGACCTAACTGTATCACAAAAGTGAGTACACCACTCACATTTTTTTAAATATTTTTATATCTTTTCATGGGGCAACACTGAAGAAATTACACTTTGATACAATGTAACGTAGTAAGTGTCTAGCTTGTATAACAGTGTAAATTTGGGGTTTCCACTAAATAACTCAACACACAGCCTATGTCTAAACCGCTGGCAACAAAAGTCAGTACACCCTTAAGTAAAAATGACCAAATTGTGCCCAAAGTTTCAATATTTTTTGTGGCCACCCTTATTTTCATGCACTGCCTTTTCCATTCTCCATGATGACATCATGCAGCTGGTGGAAGTTAGAGACCTTACTCTCCTCCACCTTCCGTTTGAGGAGGCCCCTCAGATGCTCAATAGGATTTAGATCTGGAGACATGCTTGCCCAGTCCAGCACCTTTACCCTCAGTTTCTTTAGCAAGGCAGTGGTCATATTGGAGGTGTGTTTGGGGTCGTTGTCATGTTGAAATGCTGCCCTTCCACCCAGATTCCGAAGGGAGGGAATCATGCTCTGCTTCAATATGTCAGAATATATGTTAGCATTCATGGCTCCCTCAATGAACTTTAGCTCCCCACAGCCAGCAACAATCATGCAGCCCCAAACCATAACACTCTCTCCACCATATTTGACTGTAGGCAAGACACACTTGTCTTTGTACTCCTCACACGCTTGACACCATCTGAACAAAATAGATTTATCTTGGTCCCATCAGACCACAGCACAGGTTTTCTGTAATCTACAGTGGGTACGGAAAGTATTCAGACCCGTTTAAATTTTTCACTCTTTGTTTCACTGCAGCTATTTGGTAAATTCAAAAAAGTTTTTTTTCTTCAGCGCTCTATTGGGAGACCCAGACGATTGGGGTATAGCTACTGCCCTCCGGAGGCCACACAAAGCACTACACTAAAAAGTGCAAGGCCCCTCCCCTTCTGGCTATACCCCCCCGTGATATCACGGGTTCTCCAGTTTTAGCTTTGTGTGCGAAGGAGGTCAGACATCCATGCATAGCTCCACAGATTTTAGTCAGCAGCAGCTGCTGACTATGTCGGATGGAAGAAAAGAGGGCCCATGTAGGGCCCCCAGCATGCTCCCTTCTCACCCGTGGATGGTGTTGTAAGGTTGAGGTACTTATTGCTAGTACAGAGGCCGGAGCCCACATGCTGTTTTCCTTCCCCATCCCCATGAGGGGCTCTGGGTGAAGTGGGATCTTACCGGTCTCCAGGCACAGAGACCGAGCTCCATCCACAGACCCAAAAGAACCTGCTGGATATGGAGCTGAGTATCGTCAGGGACAGGGCCCTGCTACATCAAGGTACTCTGTGTTCCCATGCACATTGCGCACACACACACCAGCATTGCTGGGAGTGTTAGTGCGCCGGGGACAACAGCGCGGAGCGCTGGTGCTATTATTCACTGCAGCTTTGCTGAGTGAATTTATGTATTGAAAACGGCCGCGCCGGCCACTGCTGGTTGTTTTTTACATTGTGGCGCGGCTGGGACTTGTGGTGCGCCGGGGGACTTCGGCGTCGGCCGTGCACATAGGACGGCCGCGCTTATTACTAGAGTCCCCGGCTTTGCGGCCTAGTTTTCGTTTCGTTCCCGCCCCAGCCCTGCCAGTCAGAGGAGGGGCGGGACGCTGTACAGTAGCTCAGCGCAGGGAGCTGGAGTCTGCTTTGCATTCTCCAGCCCCCTCTCACTGAACACAGTGAGACGCCGGGTTCCCGCTCTTGGCTGGGGCTCGCCCACGGCCCGCCCCTCTGCACAGGACGGGGAAGAGAAGCCGGCAGCCATTATGGTTTCCACTCTGGGAGAACGGAACCAGTCACAGGTTTTTGGGCGACCTCGCACCCGCTCTTGTGCGGGCGGTAAGCAACTGACACCACTAATGCTGAAGTGGGTTTTTGGGCTGTGTGCTGATATGCTATGCACTGTACTGTACTGTCGCTATTCTGGGCAACAGCAGCAAATAAGCAATGCTGCTGAGGCACAAGCTTTCAATGCTTCTTCGTTTGCATGTGCTGCAGTGTTTACTGTCAGATTGGGCAACAGCAGCAGTAGAGCAATTTGTGCTAAGGCACAAGCTTTCAATGCTGCTTCGCTTGCATGTGCTGCACGGTTTATTGTTATGATATACATTCACTGTATGTCGCTATTCTTGGCTAATGCGCCCAGATAAACAGACAAAAGCAGCAGTAGAGCAATGGTGCTACGGCACAAGTTTTCAATGCTGCTTGACTTGCATTGGCTGCAGTGTTTACTGTCATGCTTGTATGCTATACATTCACTGTATGTCGCTATCCTTGGCTAATGTTCCTGGATAAATAGACAACAGCAGCAGAAAGGCTAGGGTGCTAACGCGCAAGCTTTCAATGCTGCTTGGATTGCATGGGCTGCAGTGTTTACTGTCAGGCTTGTATGCTATACATTCACTGTATGTCGCTATCCTTGTCTCATGCTCCTAGATAAATAGACAACAGCAGCAGAAGAGCAAATGTGCCAAGCCACAAGTTTTCAATGCTGCGTGTACTACATGTGCTGAAGTGTTTATTTGTACTTCATGCTTGTATGACTATTCACTGTACGGTCGCTATCCTCGGCTAGGCTCTTAGATAGCTAGACAACAACAGCAGAAAAAGACAAGTTGCCAATGCACGGGCTTTCTATGCTGCTTGTACTGCATGTCATACGGTTTCAGGACCCCCAGTGCGTGCAATTGCTCAACCGGGGTCTCTGCTATATGTGGCCAAGACTACATCACTGGGCAAGGTCCCAGCTGGAGTACTCTCTGTACGATGAGGCAGACGTAGCTGTTCAGGACTCTGTTCCTGAGACCGCTCTCAATCCGGATACACCGGATGGTGACGCTATAGTGAATAATCTTATTGCGTCCATCTACGAAAGGTTGGGTATTTCTCCCTCAATTCCTCCAGTGGAGGGGTCAGCTTCACAGCAAGAGAAATCTCTATATATTGAGTACTTGTTTAGCACTCTGACTCCAGAGACGCAGTCCAGAAACGACACGCTTATCACGATAAGCGTTTCTCCGACCGTATTAATGAGACACGTGTCGCTCCCCCTGACGTGGTCAAGCGCTAGACCCAGTATCCAAATGTGGATCCCCCAATCTCCATGCTTGCAGCTAGATCTATAGTTGTAGTGGTGGATAGGACTTCACTTCAAAATGCCATTGACAGGCAGATTGGCCTCTGGTTGCAATCTGTCTATGAAGCTATCGGCAGGTCGGCTGCTCCGGCAGTCGCAGCCGTGAAGGCACTCCAAGCTATTTCAGCTAGTATTGCGCAGAGGGTCGCTGTCACAGGTACTCTCGGTCCCAGCAGCGTCTTTAACTCGCAATGTCGGCATGGTGAATCATGCTGTTATTGCTGTCTGAGACTCTACGAGCCGGACGTCAGTGGCATCCGCCAACTCCGTGTTTTTACGCAGAGGCTAGTAGTTGAGAGATTGGAACAGAGGCTGCTTCCAACGAAGTGCTTAACCAGGTTGCCTTTATCTAGTGATAGTCTGTTGGTAAGGGTTGAATGAAATCATTCAACTATCCAAGACGACTCAAAAAGCCCAGAAGGGCATAGATTCCTAGCGGGCTCAATTCACGCCCGGGGAAGGCAGCCGGAGGATCCGCTACCAAAGCGTTTTTCCTCATAATTTTCAGCCCTCTCACTCCGCAACCGCGGGGGGGCAGACTCCCCCGCTTTAGCGGCATTTACCTACCGCAGGTTGAGGGCCTGTGAGTGAGAGTCAGTTTGTTTTCAAACTACCGCACCGACCGAGCCGAGGCTCTTCTGCAGGCGGAAAGAGCGGTAATCCCTGTTCCTCTTCAGGAACCAGATACGCATTTTGCACCGACCTGGTCGTGGTGCCAAAATAGGACGGCTCCTTCCGTCCCGTTCTGGACTTTATACTGCTTAACGAGCACGTGAAAACCAGGCGGTTCCGGATGGCATCACTCCGCTCCGTCATTGCCTCTCTGTCTCAAGGAGTTTTCCTAGCTTCAATAGACATCAGGATGCTTATCTACACGTGCCGATTGCTCCGAGGCACCGGCGTTGGCTACGATTCGTTATTAAAGACGAGAATATTTCGTTTCGTAGCCATACCCTTTGGCTGGCGACAGCCCCACGGGTGTTCACCAAGTTCGTGGCAGCAGAGGGAGCAGTCCCGCGCTCTCACGGTCACTCTGTGATCCTTTACTTGGGCAATCTACTGGTCAAGGCACTTTCCTTTACAAGCATGCCAACACAACCTGAACATGGCGCTGGACCCTTCCCAGAGTTTCGGGTGGGTCTTCAACTTTTCAAGGTTGAACCCAATCGCTGGCATCTCCTGGAGAGTTTTCACACTCTCTCAGCGATAGTGAAGCTTCCGCTGGACAAACAGCGTTCACTACAGACGAGGGGACAGTCTCTCCTTCAAGGAGGCGCCTCATCCAGAGGCGAGTTTTAGCTTTTCCAGGCGGTCAAAGACCATCTTCAGAGGAGTCCACTCTTCAACTCAGTGGCCTGGAGCTCTGGGCAGTGTATCTTGCACTGCAAGCCTTCCTGCAGTGGCTGGAATGCAAATAGATCCGAATTCAGTCGGACTATCCACAGCGGTGGTATACACCAACCACCAAGGCGGACTACGCAGTCGACAAGACTCCCAAGAGGTCCGGCGGATTCTGCTATGGGTAGAAGACAGAGCATACACCATATCAGCTGTTCACATCCCGGGCGTACGACACTAGGAAGCAGACTTCCTCAGTCGCCAGGGCGTGGACGCAGGGGAATGGGTTCTGCACCCGTTTGTTTGCAAGAATTCTGTAGACGCAGGATGAAGACGGACGTCGACGTCATGGCTTCTCGGCAACAACAAGGTCCCGATTTTCATGACGCGGTCTTACGATCAAAGAGCTCTGGCGACAGGCGCCTTGGCTCAGGATTGGTCACAGTTCCAGCTACCGATTGCTGCCACACCATCCTCGTCACCCCAGACTGGCCGGGGAGGTCGTGGTACCGTGATCTGTGGCATCTCACCGTCGGTCGACCGTGAGCACGACGTCATTGCCACCATGAGACGGGCTAGCCAGCCGCGGTCTGCCAAGATCTACCACAACTCGTGGAAGATATTCTTATCTTAGTGTTCTGCTCAGGGAGGGTCTCCCTGGCCATCGGCATTGCCTACTTTGCCTTCCCTCCTGCAATCTGGTTGGGAAAGAGGTTGGTCGCTCGGCTCCCTTTAAGGGCAAGTCTCGGCACTATCCGTGTTCTTTTCAGAAGCGTCTAGCACGTCTTCCTAAGGTGCGCACGTTACTACAGGGGGTTTGTCATATTGTGCCCCCGTACAAGCGGCCGTTAGATCCATGGGATCTGAACAGGGTACTAGTTGCTCTCCAGAAGCCGCATTTCGAGCCTCTGAGGGAAGTTTCCCTTTCGCGCCTGTCACAGAAAGTGGCCTTTCTGGTTGCGATCACGTCGCTTCGGCGAGTGTCTAAGCTGGCGGCTCTGTCATTCAAGGCTCCCTTCCTAGTGTTCCACCAGGACAAGGTAGTGCTGCGCCCTATTCAGGAGTTTCTCCCTAAGGTTGTATCCGCGTTTCTTCTTAATCGGGATATACCCTTTCCTTCCTTTTGTTCTCATCCGGTTCTCCGGTATGAAAAGGATTTACAGTTGTTAGTTCTGGTGAGAGCACTCAGAATCTACATTTCCCGCACGGCGCCCATGCGCCGCTCTGATGCATTTTTTGTCCTTGTCGCTGGTACGCGCAAGGGGTTGCAAGTTTCTAAAGCCACCATGGCTCGATGGATCAAAGAACCAATTCTTGAAGACTACCGTTCTGCGGGGCTTCCGGTTCCTTCAGGGCTGAAGGTCCATTCTACCAGAGCCGTAGGTGCGTTTTGGGCATTACGACACCAGGCTACGGCTCAACAGGTGTGCCAGGCAGCTACCTGGTCGAGCCTGCACATTTTTCACCAAACATTATCAGGTGCATACCTATGCTTCGGCGGACGCCAGCCTAGGTAGAAGAGCCCTGCAGGTGGCAGTGGCTTCCCCATAGGGGAGGGCTGTCTTGCAGCTCTAACATGAGGTATTTCTTTACCCACCCAGGGACAGCTTTTGGACGTCCCAATCGTCTGGGTCTCCCAATAGAGCGCTGAAGAAGAAGGGAATTTTGTTACTTACCGTAAATTCCTTTTCTTCTAGCTCTTATTGGGAGACCCAGCACCCGCCCTGTTGTCCTTCGGGATTTTTTTGTTGTTTGCGGGTACACATGTTGTTCATGTTGAACGGTTTTTCAGTTCTCCGATGTTACTCGGAGTTAATTTGTTTAAACCAGTTATTGGCTTTCCTCCTTCTTGCTTTGGCACTAAAACTGGAGAACCCGTGATATCACGGGGGGGTATAGCCAGAAGGGGAGGGGCCTTGCACTTTTTAGTGTAGTGCTTTGTGTGGCCTCCGGAGGGCAGTAGCTATACCCCAATCGTCTGGGTCTCCCAATAAGAGCTAGAAGAAAAGGAATTTACGGTAAGTAACAAAATTCCCTTCTTTCTCATTAATGTACACTCTGCACCCCATCTTGACAGAAAAAAACAGAAATGTAGAATATTTGCAAATTTATTAAATAAGAAAAACTGTAATATCAAATGGTTATGAGTATTCAGACCCTTTGCTCAGACACTTATATTTAAGTCACATGCTGTCCATTTCCTTGTGATCCTCATTGAGATGTGTCTACTTCATTGGAGTTCAGCTGTGTTTAATTAAACTGATAGGACTTGATTTGGGAAGGCACACACCTGTCTATATAATAAGACCTCACAGTGCATGTCAGTCCAAATGACTAATGAGGTCAAAGGAACTGCCCAAGGAATTCATAGACAGACAGAATTGTGGCAAGGCACAGATCTGGCCAAGGATACAAAATAATTTTTGCAGTACCCAAAGTTCCTAAGAGCACAGTTTCCTCCATAACCCTTAAATGGAAGAAGTTTGGGACCACCAGAACTCTTCCTAGACCTTGCCGGCCAGCCAAACTGAGCAATTGTGGGAGAAGACCTTCATGGGAAAGGTAAAGAAGAACCCCAAGATCACTGTGGCTGAGCTCCAGAGATGAAGTAAAAAAATGGGAAAAAGTTCCACAAAGTCAACTGTCACTGCAGCCCTCCACCAGTCGGGTCTTTATGGCAGAGTGGCCTGACGGAAACCTCTCCCCAGTGCAAGACGTATGAAAGCCCGCATACAGTTTGCAAAAAAACACATGAAGGACTCTCAAACTATGTAAAATAAGATTCTCTGGTCTGATGAGACGAAGTTATAACTTTTTAGTGATAATTCTAAGCGGTATGTGTGGAGAAAACCAGGCACTGCTCACCACCTGCCCAATACAATCCCAACAGTGAAACATGGTGGTGGCAGCATCATGCTATTTCAGCTACAGGGACAGGACGATCTGTTGCAATTGAAGGAAAGATGAATGTAGCCAAGTACTGAGATATCCTGGAAGAAAACATCTTCCAGAGTGCTCTGGATCTCAGACTTGGCCAAAGGTTCACCTTCCAACAAGACAATAACCCTAAACACACAGCTAAAATAACAAGAGTGGCTTCAGAACAACTGTCTGACCATTCTTGCCTGGCCCAACCAGAGCCCTGACTTAAACCCAATTGAGAATCTCTATATAAACCTGAAAATGGCGTCCACCAACATTCACCATCCAACCTGATGGAACTGGAGAGGATCTGCAAGGAAGAAAGGCAGAGGATCCCCGAATCCAGGGGTGAAAAACTTGTTGCATCATTCCCAAGAAGACTTATGGCTGTACTAGCTCAAAAGGTGCTTCTACTTAATACTGAGCAAAGGGTCTGAATACTTATTACCATGTGATATTTCAGTTTTTCTTGTTTAAAAAATTAGCAAAAACGTCTACATTTCTGATTTTTTTTCTGTCAAGATGGGGTGCAGAGTATACATTAGTGAGAAAAAAATGAACTTTTTTGAATTTACCAAATGGCTGCAATGAAACAAAGAGTGAAAAATTTAAAGGGGTCTGAATACTTTCCGTACTCACTGTATATCCTTAGTCTGCTTGTTTACAGAAAACTGTTTCAGCAAAAAATGGCAGCACTCCATATGTATATGGAGGATACTGAGTCTTTGGTATGTGGAGGATACTGAGTCTTTACCCTGAGGCTTGAACTTGTTTGCTATACCCAGAGCTTTTTTATATATAAAAAAAATTTGCCGGTACGCATCTCTGAGGCAAGGAGCGGGGGGGGGATGGTGCCGTCAGGCGCCGGAGCGGCCCGCCACCATCCCCAGCAGAGAACCGACCCCTCCCCCCCTGATCCCAGCACTGACCACCATCCCCAGCAGAGAACCGACCCTCCCCCATGATCCCAGCACTGACCACCGTCCCCAGCAGAGAACTGACCCCCCTCCGATTCCAGCACTGACCACCATCCCCAGCAGAGAACCGACCACCCCCATCTCAGCACTGACCACCATCCCCAGCAGAGAACCGAACCCCCTGATCCCAGCAGCACTGGCCCCCACCACAGATGGCCCACAGTAGCACTGAGCCCCCACCAAAAAAATTCCAGAATAGACACACAGCATGAAGCTTACCCACACAGTAAATGAAAGAACTCTCATTTTCAACCATGAAGACACTGACCTTGGTCTGTGCAGGAAAGAATATGATCCATAGCGTGGTGTCCTGAAGTAGAATGCTGCATCAGAAACCAGCGTCCATAAATGGCGAGATGCAGGAGGCAATGGCGTTGCCTCATGCATTGTGAAAATAGACCATGCCCCTAACACGTGCCGGTAGTGACGTCATGCCAGGAAGGAGCCTGTACACTCTAGCATCTAACCTTGTGCCTCCGCTCCACACATGGCTAATTTGTATAGTTTACAAATTAGCCATGTGGACAGAGCCAGTGGTGCTGCCCCTCAGCGCTCTTCAGATTTTCCTGTATACCGTACCGGCACGTACCGCCACAAAAAAAGCACTGGCTATACCAGTCTTGTATAGTGCTGCTTTCTTTTGAGGATATATAAACATCCCCAATAGTGACATCACAAGCATAGGACTGAAATTGTATAACTGAAATTGTGTATAACCATATATGTAAACTATACACAAAATGCAATAAAGCTAACCATAATGAGACATGTAAATCATGAAAGTGGAATAACTGCCACATATTGATGGGATTCTCTCTGACTAACTATGTGTGTGTGCCTCTTGTGTCTTCCATGACAGATGTCAGTGCAGAGAAGGATTCTTTTGTTCTCCCCGAAGATTAGCCATTCTCACCTCTGAAAACACATGAGTGTCAGGGTTACCAATTTCTCTTTGTATTTTTTCTGGATGGCTTATCAAAAATCACGGACAGGCAATATTTTTTATGGACATAGTAAAATCATTACCATTAAAAGTATTCCAAGTCTACAGCTCATAGTCCTGATAAGAATACATTAGTTGCATTAACGGTAAACTGTAAAATGATGATAATTGCAGTCAAAATTATTTGCATAAGTTTCTCCAGCTTTAAAAAAAATCACCGACGCCTTCAATTTTTTATGGACATTGGAAAAAAATGCCTTATTTGTATGGACATTCCTGGAATTTATGGACGGTTGGCAATATTGACAAGTGTTTGGTCATTGGAAATCCAATATGGCTATAATACTGTTACATTTTTTACTGATCCATAATGGGGCAGAGATGAAGATGCGTGTGGCCTCTACTATGTCTTCACATGACTCCACTGTTGACAGATTATTGTTCTTTTGAATTACTTACAAATTCAACAGACAAATTGTTAATTCTATATCCATGATATATCTATAGATTTATTCTTTGGGTTAACCTGGCCATACATATGAAATAGCCTTCTCAACCTACCATGCAAACGAACTGCGTTCATGTGGTTTCAATGGCTAGAGGGGAGAAAGCTGCTGCTAGATCTACCCTGAAAAAGATCGGTGTTGACATTAACACTTCCCCATCATTTTCCTCTCAGATGTCATCTATCGAGAGTTGAAGGCCCCCATACACATCAGATGGATGGTCCTGCCATCCAAAATCAGTGCGTTTGGCCAATCTTCAAATCTTCATCTAATGTTTATGGAGGTCTTAAGAAATGTGATAAACTCTTGCCCAATTCAGACTAGCAGAAAAGCCTCAAGAGGTTTGCATTCAAAGGCATGAATCCAGTGAATGGGACAGAGCTGTAATACCAGAATCTAACCGTGGAATAAATCATGCTCTACTTTGTTAAAAAAAAATAATCCCTTTAAATTCCTCTAAATCAAAGACATTCCATAAAGACCTATACTCCTTTGGAGTCTTGGTTGTTTTCTTCTCTCCTTGTATGTTAGATGTGGTTGCAATGAAGAATACGCAGCACTACAGTGGCACATTGTTATCATGTTGTTCAGTTATGTGCTCAATAGCGTTGGCATTTAATCATGAGGAGAAAAACGTTAAACTTTAATCAGTCCAAAGTTAGAAAGCCTAACACATTACATCAAACAACTCAGTGTCCAGCATCCTCACAAGAATGTGGCACAGTAGTACCCCTCCCTCTCCGAGTGTCTGGAAAAGCCATCCAAGAAATGCTAAGCAGCAGATGAAAGAAGTCTCAGTTGTTGCTAATTTATTTGTAGCCATTTAATTTGCACCGGCCCCAATCATTTCAGTGCCAAGTGTCTATTTTAGTCAGCTACTTCATTGTCTGTTGTAGAATTCACAAGATGGGACATATATAATATATCTTCTCCAGGCTTATAATTGATTCTCATTAAATAAGACACAGGCAACTTTATTGATTGTCACCCAGAGTATGATATGGTTGTCGTCACTTAAAGTTGACATGGAGCAGCGGGCAATTGTCATGTGTGTCACGGGAGGGAAAAGCGCAATTATCTGCCAGATCTCATTTCAGCTTCCAGTTAAATACAACTGATCTCCTAAATTAAGTTAATCAGAGATGATGATGGTGCATGTGTTTCCCTGGAATTATATTCATAACCTCCTCAAAATTATTTGCCTATTATTTACATCTGATATTGATATTTTAGATACTCTTGTAGAGAGTAGACGAGGGATGTGAAGTAGTGATGGGCAGCTCTTTTTGGTGATCCGGTTCCCATGGCTCCGCTCACCAAAAAGAGCCGGCTCATTCAGCTCGTTCTTGGCTCCTTATTAAATATGTGTTCACCCCAGGTGAACACATTTTTAAAATAATAGTAACGCCGATGAAACCCCGCCCACCTGTGGCTAAACCACGCCCACTTACAAGGGACCAATTACATTGTTGAGTGAGCGGGGTTTAGCCACGGGTGGGCGGGGTTTTAGCAGCAAAAAGAGCCGTTTAGAGAATTTATTGGCTCACTCCGGGGATCCGGCTCCTGTCAGTCACAGTAGGGAGCCGGATCTTTGTGTCGGATCGTTCGTGACTGACACATCACTAATGTGAAGATTTTCATCTACATAGAAATCTGAAGTGGAAACCTTAAAAGGGTTGTCCGGTCTAAAATGATAAGTCTACAGTCACTCTGTGTGACTGTAGACTTATGAATCCTCCCAGTGCACACACTGTGCTGTGAAGATTCGCTGGTTTCTGAACTGGTAATGACGGTCACATGACTGCAATTGTGCGATATGTTTGTTTCTGGCCAAAACCTGACTAGTGGGCACTGCCGCGCTTTATACAGGTGGATTGAGTAAGGCCGCACCCACTAGACAGTCACACCTACTAGTCGAATGCGTCCAATCCATACACTACGCCCACTAGTCAGATCTGTCTGGGAACATGTACATTGCACAATTGCGGTCACAGGATCACCGTTCCTGGCTTAGAAGCTGGTGAATCCTCGCAGCGCACAGTGTGCACATAGAATGACTGCAGACGTATCATTTTAGACTGAACAACCCTTTTAGTTGAAGTAAATAGACTCTACACTCGCTTTTCCGATGCTTCATAAGCTTCCTTGAATGTTGCTGCCTGATGGTGTTGACGTTTCTTTTAATGCTGCTGCAACCCTTAAGATTGCCTGCATTGATAAAATAGGATGAGAAATAATCACAGCAAGCCATGTCATATAGAGACTAGCAAGGTAGCAATCATGGGAGTCTCCAATACAATGGGGAGGTGTCTATAGTAATTGAAATTAAAAGCTTTGACTTAGAACCTTTAACTCATGAGATTTTCCCATACGTGTTTTATCAATTCTATAAAACACATACCAGTTATTGTCTATGGAGCTGTTGACTTGTCTATTTTTTTGTGCAGTTGAGTCCACCCTCCCCCCCAAAAAAACGCCGACATGTCCGATTTTGCCTCTAGTCACCTATTCAAGTCTACGGGTCAGTGAAAACACACTGAGGACCTTCTAGTTGCATCCTAGCGTTGTCTATGTTTGACTGACAGAAGAGACAAGAAAACATTCATCCATTTCTTGAGCATACTAGAAAAGCTGATGAAATTTAATGGTAAACAGTGACGCTGACCAAATGCTGATGAAAATCTGACAGAAAGCACTGATTTTCATGGACATAAAACGGTCTGTATTTCATGGTTGCAAAAAAAAAAAAAAATTAGACTTGTGAAAATGGCCTTAAAATCTGATTCATTTACAGAGCAATATTTTTCCATTGTTTCTTTGAAAGATGAAAGATTGTATAGTTTAGTTGTACCTTCAGGTGATTTTCAGACTGTAAATTTGCTTTGACATCGTAAGACTAAATTTACTTTCTACAATCTTCTATGAAAAAAGTCAGAATCAGGTATCTGGTAAATGTTTACATGAGTTTAATTCTCTGCCCCAGGGGATTAATGTCTTAAGGCCCCGTCACACGCTACCATATATCTAACGATATGTCGTCGGGGGTCACGTTTTTCGTGACGCACATCCGGCATCGTTAGAGATGTGACACCTCCGAACGACTGTTAACGAGCAAAAATTCTCACCTTATCGTTGCTCTTTGACACGTCGTTCATTTTCATAATGTCGTTCCTCCTTTTGCGCGCCGGTTGTTCGTCGTTCCCGAGACAGCACACATCGCTCCATGTGACACCCCGGGAATGATCAACTGCAGCTTACCTGCGTCCCGCTGGCAATGAGGAAGGAAGGAGGTGGGCGAGATGTTACGTCCCTGCACTTCTATTGGGTGGCCGCTGTGTGACGTCGCTGTGACGCCGAACGTCCCTCCCCCTTCAGGAAGAGGATGTTCGCCGCCCACAGCTATGTCGTGATGGAGGTAAGTACGTGTGACGGAGGTTAATGACATTGTGCGTGACGGGCAACGAATTGCCCGTGATGCACAAACGACGGGGGCGGGTGCGATCGCTCATGCGATCGCATGATATATCGTAGCGTGTGACGGGGCCTTTAGAATGAGGATGGCTGTATTGATGGTAGAAATAGATACACGGACCAAAAAATGGATCAAAGTCTGACCCTCCCCGCTGAATGAAAACATTTAGTATTATTCATGTGCAAGCTTAAAAACAAATATGTGAATGAGAGTTTTTTTTTCTATATTTGTACTTGATGCTAAGATAAAAAATACTCATATGTAGGCTGCAAGCAGAAACTTTGATAGTTTTGTCACCAATTATTGCCTTTTTACCTAAAGCCTTGCTACTGTATTGTGAAAAAGTGGCAATAGAACATCTGGAGTATTGAGAGATCAATGCAATGTCTAAAAGTAAACATACAGCCCCATTTCTAGAAATCAAGAACTGGGGAGGGTGATTCAAGACTAGTGTATTGCAGTCTCTCGCTACCCCAGTCTTGGTAGAGTGCAATGCACCAAATTCATTAAGAGGTGCACGCCACTTAAGAAATTCGAGGCTTCTATGCGTCACACCAAAAATGCTACTCTACTTGGGGAGTTGAGTACCTTTTATGGCATACAAATGTCATCACTTTTAACCCTAGAACGCATACCTGGGGCCTCGCAGGCCTGATAGGTTACTTGTTTTCTATGGTCGATTTCTATGGTTGCGCGTTCTAGGGTTAATGAATTGGACAAGTGGGTGTGGTCACTCCTGGCCTCACCCCCTCTCCTCCACAGCTCCATCCATTTTGGTGGATCTGATTCAAACTAGCATGAAATTGTTAAAAGTTGCAACATTTTTGCTAAAAAATGTAGCAACATTTCAAAGCTTTTATGGCACTTTTCTCATATAACAGCTTAGATGGCTCGTCCCCTATATTTTCTAGTCATCAGAAGTATTGTTGGCAAAAACATGCTCTATAGTTGTGCTGACATTAAAGAGGACTAACCACCAAGATTTTCATATATAAACTAAATCCAGTGCTATACTGGTGCTATCATGCTGATTCTATACATACCTTTAGTTGTGAGATCGGATGTATACTTTCTTAAATATACAGTAGGTATGTTAAGTTTGTGAAATGCACTGTTATTTGGTGAGAGGTGCAACGGAATATCTAATAGGTGGGTTGGATTTTGCTAGTTATTGCAGCTCCGTCTGCCTGTCCTTCCTCTCTATGTCTCTGGTTTTACATGTTGAGGAAGGAGGGAGGAAAGACAGGCAGCAGACAGGGGTGGGAATAATTAGCAAAACCCGACCCACCTATTAGATATTCCATTGCAGCCATCATCTGTAACACTTCTTCACAGCGCTCCAGGCCAAGGTCTGGATAAACCGACATTTCTATGTTGGCCACCTTCTTGATATATGGAATAACTTGAATCTCATCTGTTAAAACGTATCAATAAAATAAGCATCTTCCCTGCCATATCCTAATGCTGTTATTCTCTGAACTACGAGTGTGACACCGTCATCAACCATTTATGAATCACTTTTAGGGTGGGTTTACATTTTGAAGCCATTGTTTTTTTGCTATGGTTTTTTGAAGCTGCACAAATTCCAATGTAATTTTGCAACGTGTGAATGTTGGTGTACAGATGAACACGATCTTTCATGTTCATCACAGGTAGATTTGATGTCATGTTGAAAAATGTGCAAATTTGAAAAATCCTATAAATCAATAATTTCTGTGCTTGTTTATGCCCAACATTGCACAATCTGAGTCTCAAAAAGTCATAATATTGGGCCATGTATAGCTAGATGTGTAGCTGAGACTCAACAGTGTATTACTATTTAGTGATCCTAGATGCAAGGACAATGCCCCGCTTCTCTATCCATCTTTATCATGCTTACGAGAGTGGTTGTCACACTTGATTGATGAATGATGGTCTGTGAATCAAAGAACATCTTCTGTACCTGATCCGTATAACAGATCAAGAGTGAATTCTGATTAAATGACTTTGTCAGGTACGGTATTATTGCATAGCCACCAATTATTTGAAAACTCAGGATAAAAAAATGCAAGTATTGCACATAATATGTTCAGAATATACAAAATACCTGCATGTAACATCAAAGCATTGACCTGCTCATCCCCTACTTGAAGGGTATAACAGTGTGTTGCCTGTTTGCAATTATGTTAAATGCTGCAATTAACATGCTTGTGGCTTGGCATACATTATATTCTTGGAACTGTACTTAAATACTGAGATATCTTTTTTGCTCTTCCTGTGGTTCACATTATGTCTTTTATCATTTGTTTTATTGATAACTATATAGTGACTCCATTATCATTGTCAATTATTTATTACCCCATTTATTTAACAAAGTCATTAGCAGTGAACAATATGCTCTGACATTGGTTCTCATTTTGTTATGGCTTTCAATATCATTCCTCCACCAAAGCTACATAGAGATAGCGGGATCCATGTCACAGTGTGCATTAAAGAGACTTTGTCATCAGCCTTATGCTACCTCATCCGAGAGCAACATAATGTAGGCCAGATAGCCTAATTCTAGTGCTGTGTCACTTACTAGACAGCTTGCTGTAGGTTTGAGAAAACATTGTTTTATCAGCAGGGGATTATCAGTAGAGAACTAGTTAACCTGCTGCCATTTAGTACTCCATATTCATGGTGATATGATGTTGCCTACAACACTGATTGGCTGCCTATGCATAGTGTAAACAAAAAGATGTCAATCAGTGGTGCTGGCATGGTTATACAGAGTTCACAATTAAGAAAATTAGTAGATCTGAAGCAGAAAGAACAGAGGATTTATCAAACCTATGAGCTAGTAACGGAACCAAGGTCTTTGTCCCTGCAACAAGCTGCTTTTAGATTGGGCAGCAAAACCTGATGATAGATTTTTGTACTGTTAGGGACATTATTGTATTATATTTTTATTTATTATAGCTAGAGATGATCAAATGATTTGAAATTCAAGTTCATCAGGTTTGGCAATTTTTTCCCCAAATTTGGACTCTCAGGTACTTTAGTTGACCTGAACAAATGTGTATAACACGCTGAGGTTTCATAGTTCTGTATCCAACCCCTTTCAATCTCTTTAACCCAGCCTCAGGGGTACTTTGCATGTTGCGACATCGCTACTGCGATGTCGTCGGGGTCAAATCGAAAGTGAAGCACATCCAGCGCCGGTAACGACGTCGCAACGTGTAAAGCCTAGATGCACCGATAAATGATTGCAAAAGCGTCGTAAATCGGTGATCAGTGTAGTGTCGGTCATTTTCATAATTTCGCTGCAGCGACAGGTACAATGTTGTTCCTCGTTCCTGCGGCAGCACACATCGCTGTGTATGAAGCCGCAGGAGCTAGGAACTTCTCCTTACCTGCCTCCACCGGCTATGCGGAAGGAAGGAGGTGGGCGGGATATTTACGTCCCACTCATCTCCGCCCCTCTGCTTTTATTGGCCGCCTGCCGTGTGACGTCGCTGTGATGCCACACGACCCGCCCCCTTAGGAATGAAGTGGGTCGCCGGCCAGAGCGACGTCACAGGGCAGGTGAGTGCATGTGAAGCTGCTGTAGCGATAATGTTCGCTACCGCAGCTATCACAAGATATCGCATGTGTGACGGGGGCGGGTACTATCGCGCTCGGCATCGCTAGCATCGGCTAGCGATGTCGCAGCGTGCAAAGTACCCCTAAAGGCCACTTTACACGCAGAGATAAATCTTTGGCAGATCTGTGGTTGCAGTGAAATCATGGACATATTATTCCATTTGTACACAGCCACAAACCTGGCACTGATTTCCACAATTTCACTGCAACAACAGATCTGCCGCAGATTTATCTCTCTGTGTAAAGTGGCCTTTAGTATTGTTTAAGTGACCACAGCATAGCAATGGATAATAATCCAGTAGTGCACTAACAGACTTTTGATGTTTTTTAAAATTAAATAACAGTACAAAAATGATCTCTCATCGTTTGTGTCCTGTGGTTTTACTCCTGGGCCTGGCCTATTTCCTGATTATGGTATTGTCTAATCCTCCACTTTGCTGCCTGATGCCTGCTAATCTTTTATGATACACAGACTTGTTCACTTTGCATTATGTTCTCTGCTATAGCACACCTGGTGCCAGTTTTTGACTATTTAGGGCTCTGCTACCTGGCAATCTGACCAATTAAAATCATGCCTCTTTGCAAGGTTTAAAGGGCTATTACAAAATAACAAAATATCCCTTTTCTGCTGTTTAGGAGAGAACTTGTAGATCTCTGGAAATCTGACAGCTGAAACCATGACAGGTCATGTGATAACTCCTGTCGCTATCATGACATAGTACCTGTTACAGCCAGCAGAGCAGCAGCTATAACAGTAGAGCAGCATTTCTGCTGATTAGAGCAATGCTGCTCTGATCAGAAGAAATGATTGAGAGATCAGACTGCTGATCCTTGTAGTCCCCTAGAAGGCCTATTAAAATAAATAAAAAATGTAAAAAAAAGTTTTAAAAAATGAAAAAAAAAATAAAAACCTAAAGTTTAAATCACCCCCCATTCGCCCCATTAAAAATGAAAGGGTTAAAAAACTTTTGGTATCGACATGTTTAGAAATGCCCGAGCTATCAAAATATAAAATCAATTAATCTGATCGGTAACCAGCATAGCGGCAAAAAAATTCTAAATGCCAATATTACGTTTTTTGGTCATTGCAAATTTTGTGCAAAATGCAATAACAGGCCATCAAAATGTAGCATCTGTGCAAAAATGGTATCATTAAAAACATCAAGATGCAAAAAATAAGCCATCACTGAGCCCCAGATGGCAAAAAGTGAGAGCTCTATTGGTCGCAAAAAATGACACAAAAAGTGCGCCACTTTCTTGGGACAAACTTCTGCATTTTTTTAACCCCTTAGATACAAGTAAACCTATACATATTTGGTGTCTACGAACCCGTTAGCTAATAGGGCTACATTAGGAACAGTAAAAATATAGTGTAGTATCTGGCATCTACTACAGAATTTTTATACTTAATATAGTCAGTATTAGTGTCAGATAGCTGCGGGCGCTCAGTAATTTTTTCTTTACTTATGTCCGTTTAGTATTTGTAGTTTCAGAATTTTAGTGGAAAAATCTTGTAGTACTTATGTGGCGCCCCTGACGTTCCAGTTACCACAGAGTATTGCACCTCATTTAAGGTGTGGTATTCGCCTCAGGTAAGGAGGGGATTAATCACCAGTGTTCCACATTCACACCTTACATATAGCTTAGAAACCTTCTCACTGGGGAGCTAGACTAGGGTAGGCAGGGGGTTGGCCAACATGAAGCTTGGGACTGTCACGGTCACTAGGACAGCCTCCTGGGGGGTGGATTCCAGTTGGGGTAGAAGTAGGAGCAAATTCACACAATCACCAGTCAGTCTCTCATGGACATCAGTTCTGGGACACGACACCGCCATCACTCCATCACTTTCTTCTCTTCTATTCCCGGGGCCTGCGGCTTTAAGCGGAGTGCACAGCCCAGGTTCCTCACGGCTGGAAGAGCAACTCTGACAAAGGACTTTCTACTTTCAAACACCGGTGACTTCTTCCAACTTACCCGAGGTCGACGGGGCACATTACAGCGGGTGACCGGTATTACCCGGGCGAGCGGCACAAAGAGTTAGTAAAGATCACTGGCACCGCAGCAACCGACTTGGACTCTTATTACCGGCGTCGCCATCACTACTCCCCTCGTCATCCTCCTCAGGGCCTTCTCCACCTGTGGGGAGCGATACCTTCTCTGGCTGCTACTACCATCCACCCCGGAGAACAGTGACAGCAGCGGCGGCTAATCCCTAGCCACGTACCACAGGTGGCGTCACGACAATCATCCTACTACAATCCCCATCATCTTCCCTTCTTATTGGTGTACACATCGGGGCACAAAGCCGGGCAGGCCACCGCAACATCTCAAATCACCACACCGGCCCGGTGACGTTTAACTCAGGTACAAGACCCCGTGCCTGACAACCTTCTGCCCCCTGGCTGCTACACTAATACAATAGTTTTTTCTACTGCATAGAATTATGGTTAGTGTAATTTAGTTTATCTTTTTCTTTCTCGATTCTTTTCTGCTATTCTTTTTTTTTTCTTTTTCTTATATTCTAATAAATAAAAAAGTTTTCACCAAATACATACACCTGAAAAAAATTTTGATTATTACACACACAAACCACACAGTTAAAAAATAAAATGTCTCGCTCGTCCCAAAGCTGATATTCACCAGAGGAGGCATACGCCTTCCTTGCCACCAACATTGATTGGAAAGGAGAGGATCCCACACGCCTCTATTTTTCCCCTTTTCCAGTAATAACAACAGATGCCCTAGGACAGCAAATGGGCCAGCGCCCACCGCTAGTGACCCGGTATGGACCTCACCCTCCCCAAAGACTGTAAGCCACAGATTCCTGATTTTTTTTTTGCCCAATCAGTAGTTTTCCATCACATGAGGGCTATTGACATATTTACGAGAAATTGCACAACAGATTTTGGGGTAGATTTTCTCCTGCTCCCTTTGTGAAAATAAAAAATTGGGGCTAAAGCAACATTTTGTGGGAAAAATCTCATTTTTTATTTTCATGGCTCAACGTTAAAATAATCTGTGATGCACCTGGGGGTTCAAGGTGCTTAACTCAAATCTATTTAATTTCCTTGAGGTGCCAAATTTCCAAAATGGGATCACTTGTCGGGGTTTCCACTGTTTTTGCACCTCAGGGGCTCTGCAAATCCGACATGGTGTCCACTATCGATTCCAGACGATATTGCATTCCAAAAGTCAAATGGTACTCCTTGCCTTCAAGGCCTGCTGTGCACAAAAACAGTAGTTTGCAACTACATATGACATATCGGCATACTCAGGAGAAATTACACAATAAATTGTATGGTGTATTTTCTCAATTTACTCCATTTTCTGCTTTAAAAAAAAACTAGGGGCTAAATTTGTGTTTTCATTTTCACAGCTGAATGTTATTAAATTATGATACGCACCTAGGGGTTAAAGGTGCTCACTAGACGGCCAGTTAAATTCCTTGAGGGTTCTAGTTTCCAAAGTGGGGTCACTTGTGGGGGTTTCAACTAATTAGTCACATCAAGGATTTTCCAAACACAACATGGCGTCTGCTAACCATTCCAGCCGATTTTGCATTCCGAAAGTTAAATGGTGCGTCTTCCATCTCAAGCCCTGCTGTGTGCCCAAATAGTAGTTTTCCAGCATATATGAATTTTTAGCATATTTAGAAGAAATTACACAACAATTGTATGGTTCTTTTTCTCCTGTTACCCTTGTGAAAGTGCAAAATTTTGGGCTGAAGTAACATTTTTGTGGGTAAAACCTTCTTTTTTAACCTTCCATAATATTACTTTAGCTTATGTGAAGCACTTGAAGGGTTAATAAGCTTCTTGGAAGTTGTATTGTGCAGTTTTTGGGGGACACTTCTTAGAATGGTGTCACTTTTGGGTATGTTCAGCCACCTAGGCCTCTCAAAGTCACTTCAAATGTGATGTGGTCCCTAAAAAAATAGTTTTGAAAATTTTGTTGGAAAAATTAGAAATTGCTGATAAACTTTTAAGCCTTCCAACTTCCTAAGGAAAAAAAAATAATGTTTCAAGAATGGTGCTGATGTAAAGTAGACATGTGGGAAATGTTATTTTTTAGTAACCATTTTGTGTGACATACCTCTCTGGATTAATTAAGGTCATAAAAATTCAAAGTTTCAAAATTTTGAAATTTTTTTAATTTTCTGTAAAATTGCAACATTTTCTCAAATGAATGCAAAAAATATCAGCTTAACTTTACCACTGACAGGAAGTACAATATATCACAAAGATAAACATTCTCAGAATAACCGGGCTCTGTTGAAGAGTTCCCGAGGTTTCACCATTTAAAGGGGCACTACACAGGATTGAAAAATTTGGCCTGGCCAGGAAGTTGAAAACAGGTTGGGGGTGGTGAAGGGGTTAAAAGGATATGGTTACTGTAAGTACAAGATTGCAACTGATAAATAGAAAGAATATTCACAGAAAATGCAGTAAACATCTAGAAAACCTTTGAGGAAATATAACTGTGTAATTTGCTGCATTCTCCGCTCGTGGGCTGTAGTCTTCTTTACACTTTGATCACCTGAGATCTGTATTCATTAATCTCATGGTTTACGTGTCACGCATCACAGACTCTTCTATAATCGTGTTTTATTGCTCAGTGCATCTACAAACAAAATAATCTGCACCTTTTTAGTTATTGCTTAGTTTCACAGACAAATGAACCTGACTTTTGAGTCTATTTTACTGATTTTCATTGCAATAAACAGAGTTTTTGGAATTGACTCTCAATGACTCTGACGGGTTGATTATTTGTACAATACGTATAATCTTTTTGCCACACAGAAACACAATAAGCTAAATGCCTTTCTATAAATCTCCCAGCACAACGGCCGTGGTGTTGATGAGAAACAGAATAAGAGGCAACCTGTCATCACATGCTTAACACTGAATAACAGCCAAGCTATAAATGCCTCACATTCTGCTCTATGGGGTAATGGTGACCAGTACGTTTTGGGAAACAGTGGAGTTTCCTAATTTCTGTAAACTCTCTCAATGCAACAATTATGTACAATCTATGTGATGTAAATATATATAGGACTGAAACCTCCGTCATCATGAGTCATAGATGAAGCCTATAACAAGATTAAAAGCTAGGAAGAGTGATTTCAGAAAAGAAAATGTAACCTCTGCTTTAGATATTTTCTGTCTGATGAATATTGCTGCTATTATATCTATTAACAATTAGCTGGGAATGTAATTTTTTTTTATTCATTTACGTATGCAATGCTGTGTTTTAGATCATAAAAACGTATAGGAATGCTGGATCTTTGCATCTGCAGCTTAATTTTATTGTTCTATTTTACTGATTTTCAACTTGTTGCAAATATACAATATATGCAACGTATGCAAATATACGGCGCGGTGGCTCAGTGGTTAGCACTGCAGCCTTGCAGCGCTGCAAGGCTACAAGGCTGCAGTGCTAACCACTGAGCCACCGCGCCGTACATTTGCATACGTTGCATATATTGTATATTTGCAACAAGTTGAAAATCAGTAAAATAGAACAATAAAAATAAGCTGCAGATGCAAAGATCCAGCATTCCTATACATGTTTTTATGATCTAAAACACAGCATTGCATACGTGGGTTCAAATCCCACCAAGGACACCATCTGCAAGGAGGTTGTATGTTCTCCCCATGTTTGTGTGGGTTTCCTCCCACACTCCAAAGACATACAGATAGGGAATTTAGATTGTGAGCCCCAATAGGGACAGTGTTGCCAATGTATGTAAAGCTCTGTGGAATTAATAGCGCTATATAAATGAATAAAATTATTATTATTATATACAGTTACCAACATGCCCTAGGAGCAGGGGTTTGTAGGAAATTGAAGTTTTGTAACAACTAGAAAATGCGTATGTTGGAAACAAAGCTCCACTCCAGTATTTTTTTTTATTATTTGCTTGTTTGTTAGGCCCCTTTCACACATCAGGTTTTTTGCATCAGTTGCAATCCGTCAAAGTGTGAAAAAAACCCAGATCCAGCGCTGGATCCGTTTTTTTCCCATTGACTTGTATTAGCGACGGATTGCGACGGATAGCATCACGTTTCAGCTGGCGTACGACGGATCTGTCAAAAATTGTCTGCGCGGCCAACGAAAGCAATGTCCAAAGCAACGTCTTTTTTTAGAATGGAAGCCTATGTGAGCAGGAATCGTCGCAATCCGTCAAATGACAGATTCCGGCGACGGACTCCGTTTTTTATAACTGAGCATGCCCAGAATGTGTAAGAACCACTGTTAGGCTGGTACGACGGATACGTTTTTTTTTACAGGATCTGTCGCATCAGTTGTATCACAATCTGCAACGGATCCGTCGTATCAGTCACAAAACGGATTGAGACTGATGGAAAAAAACTGATGTGTGAAATAGGCTTCAGTGGTAACTTTTTTTGAATTTTCTCAGTTTATGAAAGCTTTGTTCTGAGTCTCATAGACTTAGGAATCATTCAGATGTCACTGATTTTTCTCGTAACCAAAAAAGATCTGTGTTTTTTACCACGTACCACGCCAGAGAGGCAGCGGGAAATTATGAGGTAAATAGTGGCTCAGGAATTGAAGTAGGAAGGAGAGGTTTGAGTTTTTGGAGAACTGAGCCGACTTCTCTGTTGGCTACAAGTTCCACACTAGGGATGTGCTGCACCTCAATCGGGAGGGTGCAGTTGTACTGGGGGAAGAAATGGCTAGAAGGGAGAAGGAGTGATTAAACTAGAGACTGAGTTGAGGGCAATTATTGTACAGGAGGGGAAGATAGTACAGGCAGTGACCTTGGCATAAGTAATGAAACTGGGGGTGGTGTGGGGGGAGGGGTGAGGACAGTCAATATATTAAGCAAGAATAGAAATACAGAGAAATACTTGAAGTACATCTACACTAATGCCAGAAGCCTCACCAACAAGATGGAGGAATTAGAATTAATATTGTTGGAAAAAAAATATGATATGGTGGAGATAACAGAGACTTGGCTAGATGAGAGCTATGACTGGGCTGTCACTTTACAGGGATATAGTCTGTTCAGGAATGATTGTACAAATAAGTGAGGGGGAGGTATGTGTTTATATGTAAAATCGCCCCAACAACCCATCCTATGTGATAATATATGTGATGCTAATGAAATTGTAGAGTCCCTATGGGTGGAAATAAGGGGAGGGAGCAAGAATAATAAAATACTGATTGGGGTTTGTTACAAGTCTCCAAATATAAAGAAAATGGAAGAAAATATCCTCATGAAACAAATAGATGAGGCAGTGAATCAGGGGGAAGTCATTATCATGGGGGACTTCAACTATCCGGATATAAATTGGGGAGCAGAAACCCACAAGTCCAGCAAAGTAAACAGGTTTTCCACTGTTTAGGCACATCAGGGGCTCTTCAACATGGCGTTTGCTATCTATTCCAGCCGATTTTGTATTCCAAAATAGAATGGTGATTCTTCAGTTCTGAGCCCTGCTGTGTTTCCAAATAGTAGGTTTCCACCACATATGGGGTATCAGTATACTCAAGAGAAGTTGCACAACAAATTATAAGGTCCAATCCCTCCTGTTATCCTTGTTAAAATGCAAAGTTTGGGGCTAAAGCAACATTTTTGTGGGAAGAAAAAATAATTTTTCATTTTTTCCTTCCACATACATGCTTTAATTCCTGTGAAGCATCTTAAGGGATAATAAACTCATTGAATGTGGTTTTGAGCACTTTGAAGGGCGCAGTTTTTAAAATCGAAAGAAAGAAAACCTGTGATCCAGTGAGAAAAGACCTTCACCATACAGATGAGATAAAACTTCCTATTTATTTCTTCTTTAAAAGTTTGAACATTGCTAAATTTTTAACAAATTTACACAAATAAATGCAAAAAATTATCATCCTAAATATACCATTGACATAAAGTACAATGTGTCATGAAAAAAAGTCTTAGAATCACTGGGATCCATTGAAGCATTGCATAGTTATTACCACACTTTGCCAGAATTTAAAAAAATTAGCCTGGTCATAAAGGTTAAAGCAGGCTGGGTGGTGAAGGGGTTAAAGAGGACCTGTCACCTCTCCTATGTCTGGCATAGTAAATAATTGTATTCTTCCCTATATAACAATTCCAGAGAACAATTTCTTGAACGATACAGTGTTCTGTTCCTGTTATTCCTCCTAGAAATGTATATTGGGTCTTACCAGTCGGGGGGGGGGCATGTTCTTACATTCTGACATTGTCCATTGAGTTCAGACACTGCCAGATTGTGTCAGGCCTCACTTAACATAGAAAGTGCACAAAAGACATTTATAAGAAAATATGTTCCAGAATTGGTATAAAAAAGGTGTTATAGAAACAAATATTGAAGTAGAGTTAACAAAAGCTAAATACAGTCATGATTGAAAGTGTTATTATGGGGAGATAAGGTATGCACACCAGTGACCATGCAAGGGGAACACATGGAACAGCAGAAACCGCTGTGTGAACACTGACATGAAAAATTCAACAGCCATATGTACGAATGAAATGTGGAAAAATGGAACCCGCATCACTGCCATGAATATATGAATAAAGAGAAATTTAGCTACTGAATTGATCAATGCAATAGAGCCCCAACACTACGCCAAAGTATTTCTCCACGTTGGGGTCCCCAGCCTGTGTGTGTCCTCTCATGCAGTCAAAAAACTTACCATGTATGGGAAGCTGAGACCCAGGCTATATATACGATGTGCATTGGCAATAGGTGTGTATGGGGAGGGTTCCCAAACGAAAATCAACTAACAAATAAGAAATAACGTTTGGAACTCCATTCTACGTCTGAACGTACATATGGCTGTTGAATTTTTCATGTCAGTGTTCACACAGCGGTTTCTGCTGTTCCATGTGTTCCTCTTGCATGGTCACTGGTGTGCATACCTTATCTCCCCATAGTGATGTTTTTTAGCTTTTTGCACCCAGTTCAGACGTAGAATGGAGTTCCAAACGTTATTTCTTATTTATTTGATGATTGAAAGTGTTGGCACCCTTCAGATTGTTCCAGATAATGAACTATTTATCCTAGAAAATTATTGCAATTACACATGTTTTGTCATGTTTATTTTCTTTGTGTATTGGAACAACACAAAAAAACAGAAAAAAAGCAAATTGGACATAATATCTCATGAAACATCAAAATTGTTGGCACCTTTCCAAAAGTGTGGGTAAACAACTTTGTTTCAAGAATGTTATGCTTATTCAAACTCACCTGTGGCAAGAAACAGGTATGGGCAATATGAAAATCACACCTGAAACCAGATAAAAAAAGGGAGACGTTGACTCAATATTTGCATTGTGTGTCTGGGGAACCAAAAGAGAAGAGAACTGGCTGAGGACTTGAAACAAGATTGTTGAAATATATAAACAATCTCAAGATGTCCATTTTCAGAGATTTTAATGTTCCTTTGTGAACGGTACATAACAGAATCAAGAAGTTTACAACCTATGGCACTGTAACTAATCCCCCTGGAAGTGGATGTCAGAGAAAAATTGATAAAAGGTTGCAAATCAGGTGTCATGCCTTGAGTTCACGACTTGATCCGGTGACATTGGGCTGTGTGGTCAGTCTTCTTTCCTGCTGAGCCACAGCCTGGTCAGTCCTTGTCCAAATTCTGATGGTCTTTTAAGCTTGCTTCTATTCCTTTGGTTTGCGGTTATCAAGTGTTCTCATTTGCTCATTTTCTCTGTCCTATTACATCAAAGGTGGGGCAATTGTGAATTTTGCTGAGGAGTTCCAGCCCTGCTGCTAGGAACTTGTGCACTGTGCTTCCTCTTTCATCTAACCTACACCTTTCTCTTGCTTGCAGTAATGTTGTGGGGGCTCTCCTAGCTTGCATTTGCTATTTCCACTTGTATACATGTTTTATGTTTCCTCACCTTGGGTCCCCGCCTATTTCTGCATGCTTTTCCTATATTTGGTTAATAGTGTGCAGCAATTTCCCCTCTAGTTCCTCAGGAGGTTTGAGGAACAACTTGATGGGATTTTAGGCAGACAGGTCTGAGTTGTGGATTTCTAGTGTTGCAGCTAGGGCTATTTCAGTCTTTGCAGGAGCCATTAGAGGCTGTGCAGCTAGGGATACTAGTCTTTACAGGAACTAGTATGGTGCAGGTGCATCAGTATTGAGATAGGCTTTATTACTCCATTTACCCATGTTGGAATACTTATGCACATAACAACAGAATAGTCTGGATGGTGGATAAGCAGCCCCAATCAAATTCCAAACAAATTGAAGCTGTCCTGCAGGCTCAGGGTGCATCAGTGTCAGCGCAAACTATCCATTGACATTGATTGCAGTTATTTATTCAAAAGGTATGAAACAAAAAATTAAGTTGAGGGTGCCAGCAATTTTGTCTGGCCCATTTTTGGAGTTTTGTGTGAAATTGTCTAATTTGCCTTTTTTCCCTCAGGTTTTTTTTGTTTTGTTCCAATACACACAAAGGAAATAACCGTGTATAACAAAACGTGTAATTGAAATAGTTTTCTGCTAGAAAAACGTAATTTTCTGGAACAATTTCAAGGGTGCCAACACTTTCGGCCACGACTGTATATTAGCCGGTATAACACGAATTGGTGGTGCAAGATGAGACAATAAGGACGTAAATAAGGACAAACAGCACACATTCAACAAAGAGCTGTAACCAAGACTCCACACCCTAAAGTCTATAAAAGAAAAAACAAACTTGCCTATCAGCCAGTATTTAGGCCAAACATTTTAATTGCCCTTTTTTGCATTGTCTTTACTACAATCTTATTTTAGGACCATTTTACTGACTACTGTCTGTAAAGGTGACATCTGAATTCTTCTACTCTTTCTATTTGATTGTTGAGAAACAGGTTTATTTGCTTTCACTTGCATTCAGGTGGTAAAATGTCATGAGGTCACTTCATTGGGCCTGCTTATTTGTATTTACACGCTTATTTGTATTTACACTGAAAAAAATGTATGAATTCTGGTTAAAAATATTGCTGAAATTAAACAGAAATCATTACCAGACAACAAGCTATCATATACTGCTATTTCACAAAAATGGGAATTGTATTATGCTATTACACCCCAAATAAATATTTTTTAAAAATGTGTGCATGTTTCAGTACACATTGGATGATGACGGCAATCCGAAAATTTTGTAATAAAATAATATGATCAAGCATGAATTATTTTGTTATGTATGCATATTATGCTGGGACTATCGGTGGATTGCTTAGACTTGAGCAAGTCAAATAAAACTATACTAATTTGCTATGAATTTCCCACAAAATTTGGATTCTGTCAAATCCCAAATTTTTGTGATTTGATTATCTTGCTGACATTTTGCTAAATTTTTTTGTGGGCCAGGAAAGTGTTAAGATTAATAAAATATTATACCTTGTTACTCATCTGTCTTGCCACTTCATCTCCTAGGAAGTCCAAAGTCTGTGACGACAGTACAGATAGGGGACGAAGTTATAATATCTAATTAATTATGTCCTGTCCGTTTTTTATTCTTTGAGGTCTGGAGAGATTTTTGAGCATAATAAAAATCTTTTAAAAGTAATTGGGGCACTTTTGTTTTGTGTCAAATTTATTCAACAAGAATGAAATTTGCTGGCCGGATTCAAGCCAATTATGAGATTTTGCGCCATTTTTGTGTCTTAAAAAAAGTTTGAAATTTTGTCGCACACCATTTTTTTTCAGAATTTTGTGACTTTTGCAGTTTTTTTAAGTGCCACTTTCTATACTTTTACAGGACCGGATTTGTAAATTACAACTTTTTTAAAAGTTACATCAAAAGTCATAAACTAACAGAAATAGGGGGTGGGAAAGGAAAGGGTGGAGATAGAAAAGTAGAATAGCATTTCTAGATATGGTCTGGACTGGACCCGTGGAAGCACATACGTGCGAAACTGCTCGCCATCGTCCGGCGTTGTGATCTCTGTCATCACCCTCCCCCACCACTTGTACCCCTTGGTATGAATTTTCAATAAATCTACCAATTGGATGCCGTTGAGTGCCACCTGTTTCCCGTCTTTCCTGGACTGCATATATATATATATATATATATATATATATAAATAAATATCTCTAGTGGTGTCCGAAATTTATTAAACATTGTGCTCCAATATAGCGCAAATAACAGCAATGCATACTGAAGTAAAACTGATGTAAAGAGCTCCTCTCATGATGAATTCCCCACAATGTGGTTTTTTTTGTGTTTTATTTAATGATGCATGAAAAACTGCGGTTTTATCATGCTATATGCATCAGTATTGACTGATTTCACTCAATCTGTGTGTTGTCTCCTCCATAAACGTTATATATCTGCAGATTTAGTGGTAATCTCTGAGTAAATAGTGTTTAGATCATGCTTTGCTGGTATACTTGTTATATATAGTTAGGCCTAAGACACACGGAATGAAAATCAGTGCGAGTGGCGTGCGATAAAAAAATCACATTCCACTCGCACCAATATTAGCTTATGTGTCAGCACACATGAGCGATTATTTTCTCGGCCCTAATCGGACCGAGTAAGCAGTCACAGCATGCTGAGATTGTAATGCGAGACTCTTTCTCTCACACCCATTCAAGTCTTTGGGGAGAGAGAAAAATTACACTGCACTCGCAGTACACCGGTGTACCGTGAGTGCAGGGTGAGAATGGCAATAGCCAGCAATGGAGGAGAGAGGTAGATAAATCCCTCCCCTCCTCAGCGTCGGCCACCGCCCTCCGCAGCACTGGCCCGCCTCTCCTCAGTGCTGGTCCGCCCCTCCTCAGTGACGGCCCGCCCTCCGCAGCTGAGGTCCGCTCACACGATCAGACCTCAGTTGCAAGGACACTCGCATGACACTCGGCTCAACTGTACTGCCAGCGTGAGCCGAGTGTCATGTGAGGGGATCACAGTGATCCCCGTGTGGCCCCAGCCTTACTGTAAATAGTCACTGCATCACCATGATGACTGGAAATCAGCGGGTGAAGGGAGAATAAAATTTAATTTTCATCACGTTGCTCTAGAAAGGCACTCAGGCATGATTTTAATGCTATTTAATTAAAGATTACCACCATATCTGCAGTAAATAGTGTTTCTAGAGGTGACAGGTTCCCCGTAGATTATAAAAACTTTAGACCCAATTCATCAGAGCTCTGAAAAGTTGCATAATTGTGGTGCAACTGGCCGCCGTGCAAAAAATGATGCGACTTTTGGCATTCTCAAACAATTTTTGTAATCTCTGACAGACCAGGGGCGTGGTGACCATAGCGTATCAAATTCAGTGACAGGAGTAGGATTTGTGGCGAGGTGCACACAGAGGTGCACACCACTTGTCTGCTGCTCTTCATTCATGAAGGCGCATACACCTCTTCATGAATCAAGAGCATCTGACTCCAGCTCACCTCATTATAAACTACACCTGTCTTGATTTATTGAACCCTTTGTGCATACTGCATATTTTTTTTTGTAGCAGAAAACAGTACTATATTTCTATTACTGAGTCCTACTATTTGACTTTTTTTATTTGTATTTACAAAGCATTTTGAAGGACATACTTTTGAGAGATGTTCTGTCTTCATTAGGTCAATGTTGTATTACTTCACACGGATTAGCCAGAATACAAAGACAAATCCTGTTATTAATTGAAATCAGTCAACAAAAGCGAGAAATAACACACGAGGCCATCAAATTAGTTACACCAGTGAGTGGTGTGGGCTGGGCTGAGCAATGATGGGAGAATTGTCACTGATGAGGATGTCTACAATTGGATCAGCAGGAGAAACAGTAGACACTGCTCCATTTTAATTCAAGGATTAAATTCATATGGATAGCCACAAAGTGAGTGGTTCTGCTTATCCATCTGTGTACCGCGGTCAGGCCTGCACTGATCACACATGTATTGTCTACCCCAAAGATAGGCATTCAATAATAATTCTTGGAAAACTCAATGTATGTATTAAAATCAATAAGAAAAACACAAATAATTATAAAAGTGAATTCATTATTTATGCTATTAAAGGGAATCTGACAGCTGGTACATGCAAAAAAAAAGGAGACAGCTGCATTCTGTTATGTTAAGATATGTGTAATAATAAATATGGGAATATAGTCATGCATTACTGCTATGAAAAACATGTAAAAATAAAGATACCGTATTTTTCGGACTATAAGACGCACTTTCCCCCCCCCAAATGTTGGGGGAAAGTGGGGGGTGAGTCTTATAGTCCGAACGTATGCAACGGGGAATGAGGGTGCTGCGGTGGAGCGGGTCATCGGCAGCATGAGCAGGCTGTACCAGCGCCTACCGTAACCACCTGGGCCTGGTCATTAGCCTCTTTTCATATGCATGCATCTCGGCACCCATCATCTCTCAGCGCTAAAGCCAGTGCTGACAGGTGGGCAGGATGATGGACGGGAGGTGCGTGCATAATTAACAGCTGACCCGCGTGATCATCCCTGGCAACTACAGCCTGGAATGATCATGTGTGGCTATATTCACTGCCCACCGCGTATCATCATCAGCGCAGGGGGCAGTGAATAAGTATACTCACATGCCACCGATCCCTGCTGCATCGCGATGTCCTACTGTCTGCCTGCCTGCTGATGTCTGTGGAGAGTGGTGCACACAACGATGACATCATTGCTATTCTCATGGCTCCACACAGGTCAGCGGCGCTGTTGCTGGCACAGACGGGAGGAAGAGCAATGCTGCGTGGAGCGAGGAAAGGTGAGTATAAATGTTTACTTTTTTGTGTGCCACAGGATGCGGGCCATATACCAGGATGGGGGTATATAGCAGGATGGGGCACATATCAAGATATCAAGACGGGGGTACATAGCAGGATGGGAGCACATATCAAGATGGGGGTATATAGCAGGATGGGGGCGCATATCAGGATGGGGGTATATAGCAGGATGGGGGCATATACGGTACCTGGATTTAGACACATATCAGGATGGGGTATATAGCAGGATGGGGGCACATATCAGGATGGGGGTATATAGCAGAATGGGGGCATATACGGTACCTGGATGTGGGCACATATCAGGATGGGGTATCTAGCAGGATGGGGGCACATATCAGGATGTGGGCACATACCAGGATGATGGACATATATACAAGGATGGGGATTATATACAAGGCAGGAGGATCATTACCAGGATGGGGTACCTTAGTAGAGAATTTGGGGACATTACCCCCATAACAGTGTCAGCAGCAGATCCTCGCCCCATAACAGTGTGCCATAACTACATTTTTTGCTTAAAATTTTATTTTCCTATTTTTATCCTCTAAAACCAGGGTGCGTCTTATAGTCCAAAAATTACGGTACTTAGCACACAAAATTGGCCAGTATTTTGTGAGCCCAACAATCAACAACAAGGCAACCTATTTTGTTGGGTCCCTGTCTACTCTAAAGTCCCTAGTTGGGTTAAAACCCCTCTAATTTATGGGCGGACAGGAACCTGCAAATGAAGAATTAAAATCACCTAAGGCTGAAGAGCAGGAGTGCTCAATCAGAAGGTATGACCCTGTAACCTAAGAATAAGACTGATGGCACATCCTACCTTCTAATGTAGACAGGTGCAAACTCAACATAAAACATAGTAACAAAAAGGAGACAGCTGTGCTCTGTAGTGCAACCATGAGCAGGATAAATCTGACATTGGCTGTAGGATTTCAGTCATGCATGTTTGGCTCTGAAACACTGTGGTGTTTAAGAGCCAAACATACTTTAAAAGCATCCAAGTACTGAGCAACACATGGGACTAGTCAGAAAGGCGGGTTCCCAACAGCTGCTCCACACCTGCTGTGAGTAACACACAGGTCTATCCTTATACATGCACACTGGTATAACCAATCACTCAGGGGGAGCGGCTCAGTCCACGGCGGCTTTTAAAGAACTGCAGTGTTTCCGAATCAGCTGGAATCATACATGTTTTTGCAATTACGTGGTTCCATTATCCTTTATTTTATGTGATACAAATTGTTGTATAGTTTACCACTGTTTTGGTGAACATAAATAATTATTTTGTGGCACACATATTTAAACAAGCAGTTCTAGTTTATATTTTTTACTGTACAAATTTCACACTAAAAAAAACTGTTGAAAGAATTCTCTGCGTTATTGTGATTGTCAAGATACCTAATATGAACAGGATTTTTCTCCTAAATGTACAATGCTCAGCATAACTAAGTTCACCTCATTTGAAAGTAACGTTTAATCAATAAATCACTGAATACAAGAACAATTTTCCAAGATTTGACAAGACTGAGTTTCATAGAACATTTTTTAACTCATAACATGAAAGTAGGCTTAATAATATAACTTTCATTACAAAATCTTCAGTTTTACTCAAATTAGTTGATGCAAAAATGAATACAGTACATCGAAAACAATTACATTTAGTATTTTGTGTAACCTTTATGATTTTTAAGGGCAGCATCAAGTCTTCTCAGCATAGAATTGAACAAGTTGGAGACAATTTCAATATCTATCTTTTTGTAGTCATCAAGAAAGACCTCTTTTAGAGTCCGGATACTGAATGAACATTGATGCTCAACTTCTCTCTTCAGAATTCCCTATAGTTCTTCGGTTGGGTTCAGATCAGGCTCCAAATATGGCTACTGAATCACTTTCACCCTGTTCCTCTTCAGAAATGTAAGCAGTCCTAAATGTTTTTTTTTTTATCATTGTCAGGTTGGAAACATCTACCAAGGGCACATAGTGATGATAGTGTCTTCTTTCACTATATAGCAGTACATATGTCAATTTATGATACTATCAATGAAATGTATCTCCTCTTCTAGCAGTGCTCCTGCAGCCCTACATAAGGACACTATGTTTCACTGTAGGCACCATGCATTTTTCTTTGTACTCCTCACCTTTGTGACGCCAACAGTTTTCAAACCATTAGTTCCAAAACCTCAGCAGCGCATCATCTTGTGTAAACAGGAGCAATGATCTTTTGTGCAGCAAAAAAAAAAATATTTCACCCATGCAATATTATTCGGCCCCTATCAGTTAATACTTTGTAGCGCCACCTTTTGCTGCGATTACAGCTGCAAGTCGCTCGGGGTATGTGTCTATCAGTTTTGTACATCGAGAGACTGAAATTCTTGCCCATTCTTCCTTTGCAAATAGCTGGAGCTGAGTGAGGTTGGATGGAGAGCGTTTGTGAACAGCAGTTTTCAGCCCTTTCCACAGATTCTAGATTGGATTCAGGTCTGGACTGTGACTTGGCCATTCTAACACCTGGATACGTTTATTTGTGAACCATTGCATTGTAGATTTTGCTTTATGTTTTGGATTAGACAAATCTCTCACCCAGTCTCAGGTCTTTTGCAGACTCCAACAGGTTTTCTTCAAGAATGGTCCTGTATTTGGCTCCATCCATCTTCCCATCAATTTTAACCATCTTCCCTGTCCCTGCTGAAGATTAGCAAGCCCAAACCATGATGCTGCCACCACCATGTTTGACAGTGGGGATGGTGTGTTCAGGGTGATGAGCTGTGTTGCTTTTACGCCAAACATATCGTTTGGCATTGTGCCCAAAAAGTTTGATTTTGGTTTCATCTGAGCAAAGCACCTTCTTCCACATGTTTGGTGTCTCCCAGGTGGCTTGTGGCAAACTTTCAACAACACTTTTTATGGATATCTTTGAGAATTGGCTTTCTCCTTGCCACTCTTCAATAAAGGCGAGATTTGTGCAGGGTATGACTGATTGTTGTCCTATGGACAGACTCTCCCACCTCAGCAGTAGATCTCTGCAGTTCATCCAAAGTGATCATGAGCCTCTTGGCTGCATCTCTGATCAGTCTTCTCCTTGTTTGAGATGAAAGTTTTGAGGGACGGCCGGGTCTTGATAGATTTGTAGTGGTATGATACTCCTTCATTTCAATATGATGGCTGGCACTGTGCTTCTTGGGATGTTTAAAGTTTTGGAAATCTTTTTGTAACCAAATCCGGCTTTAAACTTCACAACTGTATCACGGACCTTACTGTTGTGGTCCTTGGTCTTCAATTCATGATGCTATCTGCATTTTAAACAGAACACTGAGACTATCACAGAGCAGGTGCATTTATACAGAGACTTCATTACACACAGGTGGCTTATATTTATCATCATCATCAGTGATTTAGGACAACATTGGATCATTCAGAGATCCTCAATGAACTTCTGGAGTGAGTTTGCTGCACTGAAAGTAAAGAGGCTGAATAATATTGCACACCCCAATTTTCGGTTTTTAATTTTTTAAAAAAGTTTAAAATAAGCAATAAATTTCGTTCCACTTCACAATTGTGTCTTACTTGTTATTGATTCATCACCATAAAATTTATATTTTTTTCTTTATGTTTGAAGCCTGAAATGTGGGAAAAGGTTGAAAAAATCAAGGGGACCGAATACTTTCGCAAGGCACTGTATATGTATATATTCTATGTTCGCATGTATCTTAGTGCTTTCAGCATTCTGCTGTATTGGTTTATTTGTGTTTTTTTGTAGTCATAGCAGATCGCACCTGCTTATACTTGTCTTGTTATATTTTGAGATGGCTGTAAGTTTTTTGTTTTTGCAGTATTTTATTGTAGGTATTAATGGCCTCATTTTCTGTCTCTGCTCTCCTCTCGTCAGCCATAGGTTGTTTTTAATTAGTACTGGGTCCTATCTGTCCATAAATTTGTAGAGTTTAACTCCAGGAGTGGAATGAAATAAGTTAGGGTCCCATAAAAGAAAGGTCACCTTGCCGTGGTTGATGGACTCCCATGAATTGGCTAATTTATGCACTAAGTGCCTTCATTTTTCTAAGTATTTATTTGTAGATTAACCCTAGATCTGCAGGTAAATAGTGTTTTCCAAAGTGACAGATTTCCTTTAAGATCCATATTTTATATACTACTGATTATTATGAGACTCTTTGTGCTTTGGATTCTCTGCAGTTTGTGAGTGACCATTATTGTCTTATATCAAACTACAAAAGACCTTTCTTATTGAAGAATAAGTTTCCTAGAAATATCTTCTGGAGCCATATAGTCTGAGTCATCCCAGAAACAGAGATAAGTCTTGTCCTCTGGTTCTTTTATGTTACAGTCATCAGCGAGAACATGATTCTGCAAGCACGTCAGATTTGTGTCTGGTAAGTAAATTCACATTAGACAACAACAACATACTTTTTTTTTAAATCCTTATAATTTTGTGTGTTTCATTTTTCTATCCTACATGTGTGATAACCTCCAGTAAAATCAGTACTATTGCATTTTTTTGCATTCTCCACTAAAATGAAACAATTGTGTTGTTTTTTAAGGGCCCATTCACACAACTGTATTCGTTATTGCACCTGTTAAAAGCAGATGGCTTGCATGTGACATAAATTTTCAACTTTTAATAGAGGCTCGTAGATTCGAATGGCCAATTTTGATATGGAATTACAAATCAGAATAGGACATGCACTAGTGTAATGAAACAGACACACAGATCCATGCAAAAAACATGTGAATGGTAATATGGGTCAGTGTGCCATCTATTTTTAAAGTACATGGATGAGAATTAGGCCTCATTCAGACGTCCATTTGTTTGCGGATGTCAAATACTGACCAATTTCCATCAGCGCTCTGGCTAGATTTCTATCAGTCAGTATTTGGTCTGTTGCAAGTTTTTTTCCATTAGTGTTTCATTAGTTTTTCTCCTATGCAAAAAAAAAATAGACTAATGAAAGTTTCCTAGCTTTTTGCAAACATTCAGGGAAAAACAGATAGGGATGTCTTTTTTTGTGAATATTCAATCCATAAAATTACACTGATATGTGAGCAGCCTCAAGGACTATTGGTAAATGTCCTATTCATGAAAATCACTGATAGAACACTAAACACAGACATCTGAGTGAGGCCTTACAGTTGTGTGAATATGCACTATAAGGCCTGTTTCACACATCACAGATGTTTTTCACTGAAGTGTTAAAAATGCATATGTCCCTCCGTTTGCCGTGATTCACTGCACACATGTTTTCTCCATGTGCTATCCATGATAGCACATGGATATAAACTCACCTGTCCCTGCTCCTGCTGTCCGTGGTGCTGAAGTCTCCCAGATGCTGTGTCTGACTGCTGTGTCTCTCACCGCTGCAGCTACTTCTGGGTCGGCTGTGCAGTGCATAACTGCATATTCATGCATAATTAGCCGGGCTAGAAGCAACAGGCAGCAGCAGCTGGAGACAGCATCGCTGGAGATGGGTGAGTTTAAAAATGCTTTTTATTTTCAATGTACATTTTTTCTGGTACGTGTTTCACAGATCACACCATAGTCTGGTCTATGGGACATCAGTGATGCCAGAAAAAAACAGACATGTCTCCATGCAGAAACATGGACACGTCGCACAGAGACACAGTCAGTGAAAAATCATTGATGTGTGCGCAGACCCATTTGATTTTAATGGATCTGCTTGAGTCCGTGATTCTGGTACGTATAAAAACTGTCACATACGTACCAGAATCACTGACGCGTGAAAGTGGCCTAGGGTTGAGTTCACATGTCCTGTAATCATCCGTTAGAACGGATCCCGCAGAAATCTGTTGGGAAACTGATTTCTGCCAGATCCATTTTCTTAACATGTGGAGTCTATGGAAGACGGATCCATTAATGGATTGCTATTTATCTGCCATTTGTAGTAGATCCTATAAGAAAACAGCCGATCCTTTACAAATGTAACGAAAATGGATGACTAAATAGCAATCTGTTGACGGATCCATTCTCCATAGACTCCTATGTTTAAAAACGGATGCGGCAGACATCAGTTATTTAACAACAGACAAAAAAGTTGTGTTTGCACAACTTTTTGCCAATGGATCTCTGACGGGTCTGTGGTAACGGATGACTACAGGACGTGTGAACTCAGCCTAAAATGTAAATATTTTTGCTCCATCCTCTTATTCTTGCAGTAATAATACAGGTTGTTCTTCTACAAATGTTATGATTATTAAATTAGTATCCTTTGAAATTGGCCGCACTATCTGTGTTTGCTACAATTTCCTATACAAATAAATAAGAGCTAATTTGCAATTCTGGGGAGCTACCAATCCACTGAATGAAGCTGTACTTTTCCCCTCATACATTGTTTACATCTTTCATCTGCCAGAGATGGTAAAAACTGGGGGAAGGTGACAGGTGTTCACCTATCATTCACGTAGGTTAATCAATATCATAGTAGTAGATAAACCTTTTTAAAGCTGTTTGCACTCAGTGTGTTTTTATCTAGTTTTTTTATGCATTTTTGAGTGCAGTTTTGTCACAAAACTGCATGTAAATCTTTATGCCAGCAAAGTCAATGAGAATCATGTACTGTAGTTTGTGCACATGTGGCTTTTTTCCCTTGCAGATTTGTAGCAGAAAATAAACTGTAGTACGTCAATTCTTTCACCATATTTGTATGCAAAGAACACATCAAAAAGGCACTGAAAATGCAGCAAAAACACATGGCAAAACTGCCGTGTTTTTCTGCCAAGAGAAGCAGATTTGGTGCAGAAATTTCTGCAACCAAATGCTCAGCGTGCACACATAAGCTGTTTGAACCAGCCACTTTAGGGCTCATGCACACGTAACTGCTGATTATTTTGCAGCAATTTGATAGCACATGTGCGCTTCAAATCGCTGCAGAATGGATGCAATATTTTTGTTAAAAAAGCCAATTTCATGCGCTATGGCTGCTGCCCCCACCATAGACAGAGTGGGAGCTGCATCCATAGCGCACAAATAATTGACATGCTGCTTTTTTGAAGGCACAGATTTGTGTCAAAATTTTAGCACCCAAATCGAGGCGTTCACAAAAGCATCATGCGCACGTCTCATGCACAATTTACATAGATTGTACAGGGGACACAGGATGCATGCATTTACGCTGCAGTGCAATACGCAGAGTAAATGCATGATATTACGCAACGTGCGAACGAGCCCTTAGTGGGTCTTCCAGACTTTCTCCCAATTTAGTGTTTTAGGCCTGCGCCACACATCCGTGCCTCCGGTACGTGTTTGGCATTTTTTACACGTACCGGAGACACGTGCTTATGTTGACACAGTAATTTTAATCTAAATAGCCTCACGTCAGTGTTTTGGCACGGAGCGTGTGTCCGTTCCGTGCCTACGTTTGACCGTGCCGAAAAAGCGATGACATGTCCGTTTTCCTCCGGCATAACGTCCTCACGGATCCATTAAATCCTATGGGTCCGTGTTTACACGTACGTGATACGGATGGCCTCCGTATGCTATCCGTGTGGTCCGTGTCCGTGTTTTAAATTTGAAGATTGTTACAATTTCAAATACTTTCAGGTGGCGTAGCTAACATATTTGTTTTGCACAAAACTTACTTGGCATTTGCAGAAGGAGTGAGCAAGCAACCAGTTGTATTTCTGTGTATTGAAAGACCTATTTTGAGCACAATTTCTGCTTCAAAATATAATAATGGCTCCACGGGTGGACACGGAGAAACTGATAACAGCTGTCGAGACTCACCCACCATTATGGGATACACGTGTTGATGGTTACCATGACAGACTGACAGTTGACCGCCATTGGCTTCAAGTTGCTGAGGAAGTGTACCCCAATAATGCATGGGATAGATGTTCGCCTTCAAAGCGTGCTAAATATGGTAAGTTTGTATATTTTTTTTATCTTTGTTTTTGTGTTGTTTTTTTTTTAAATGATTTCAAACTGTGAATGTTTTGTTATTGTAATGTTGTTTTTACTTAAATTTAACTTTATGAAGAATTGGTATATGTATTAATCTATTTATTCAGTTAATGTTAAATTTTATAAAAGGTTACCTAACATTTCCAAAGTTCAATAATTAAAAGTAAACTTTATTTTGTAATATGATTATTAATTCTTCATGAAGTTAATTAATTAACAGATAAAACTGTCATGTGATTTTCAATTCCATGTGTTGTGATTCAATATGTTTTTTTTAAAAATTATATTTTTTTTTTTAAAGTTTTCACAATTTTTGTAAAATAACATTTCTATATCATGTCATAAAATAATACAATAATATTTCTCTTTTTTTAAAATTAATTATATTGCAAATAAAAAAACATACCTTTTTAATATCTATATCACAATTACTTCAAAGTTTATTTCTGAGAAATATTATTTTGTTATGTGTGAATATAGCAAAATGTTTTTAAGTGAACAATATATAAAACTTTTAATTTTCCTCTAATGTATTCGGCCACCTTTATTTTTTATCATTGTATATTACATTTAACAAACATTATTGTCATTAATGTGTGCACAATAATGCTGAATGTTGCAAGTGACATATTTTGTTATATTCAACAGTTGACTTGGTCAAAAGACGTTGGCGTTCAGCACGTGATCAGTACCGAAGGGAGTACAACCCTATACCATCCTCATCCAGCCAAGGCCGCAAACGCAGATATGTTTATTATGAACAAATAAGCTTCCTAGCACCCATCTTAGAAGTAACACAGTAAGTTTTTTTTTTTTAAATGTTTATTTTGTTCCAAACAATATTTTTAAATATTAATCACTTTTTTTTCAGAAGTTATTTTTAAAAAGATAACTGTTAAGATTGTAATATGTTATCTATTTGATTATAGAACGGAGGATAATCTCGACGATTCTGATGACCAACCAACAGCTGGTCCCTCTGCTACAGCCACCTCAGCATCAGAACAAGAACCTGGCAGAGAAGACAGTGAAAATCAAGAGATTCAACAAGATGCAGCAGCAGCAACTGAATCACATGAGGGTGGGACAGAGAGTGCACAAACCAACACCCAAGGCTCATCCACACAACAAACAACAACACCAGCAACACAATCAACACAAACAAATGTACTTCCACGTTTTGCACCACAACCTCTCCGTGCAAGAAGAATCCGCAGACCTGAGGAAATGAGATCCTTACCGGAAATAATTGACACACGCATTATTCACATAATGAACACTTTAATTCCAGAAACAGATGCCGAGCGTTTTTGTCGGTCTTTATCTACTAGCTTAACCAAAATTCCATCAGATAGGCAGGAACGTGTACGTGCTGCTATGCTTACCCTACTGTCAGCTAGTCAGGCAGAACAGGAACCAGTGAGAGTTTATGAGGCCATAGAAAATTGGCGTACCATTATGCAACAACATACAGTCCCAAACACAACATACAATCCAAATACCATTGCAACACAAACAACAATGGCAACAGTAGTTGTCACTAATCCAGTATTACAACAATCTGGTCAACCTTCTATTTCTTCAAGTACGGTATTCCCAACACCAATTAGGCAAGGGTATGTTGCAACCAATACTGGTGCCTTAAGCACTGTACAAAGTGCTACCTCACAGCAACCCATAAACTATATGAATTTACAACCCACTCCAAGTACTAGTTACTTTACTCAACCCACAAATATTGGTGGTTTACCGAACATGTTTCCTGGTTCAACATACCCACAATCATTCATGATGCCTCATTATCCAATCTCAACTATGTTACCTACACCACACTTACAAACAGTCAACTATCCACAAGGTCAACAACATACACACACACAATACCCACTTACCCATGTAGACCCACAGGTGTACTCAACAACAGGCAATGTGTTGGGCCAAACCAGCATGCAACAGACTGTTCCACACACTACTGTAGTTAGTAATAGGAATGTTGTTCAGCAATCAACTGCTTCCATTCCTGAAAATACTATTTCTGAGGCCACCCAAAACAACATACTCAGCAACACTCAGGTTACTTCCCTAGAAGATCTTGTTGACTTATGATACACATTTTTGGTAATCTTTACATTCAACAAACAATGAATGTGACCAAAAAAAGAAAAAGGATTGCCAAAAATGTTTAAAATCAGAGTCTTAAAAAAAAAATAACCATGTGTGATTATATTTGGTGCCGGATGACATATATGTTTTATGCCATGGATATGTTTATTTTTTTATTAACACAATTGTACCCAACTAATTTGATGGGTAAATGAGTTCATATCTTCTCAAAAACAAGTTACAAATTATTATGTCTATGTCAATGTCCAACATGAGACAAACATAATTGGTTGACAATTTACCAACATTGCAAGCAATCTAAAAATTTTGAAAAGTTTAAGATTTGAAGTAAAGTGTCTTAAAATTTTGTTCAAAAAACAAATAATATTTTTACCTTTGTAAAAGTTAAGAGAAGATGAGCACGATTTTCATTTGTTATTGGGAAAATAACAAAAAAACATCATTACTTTATGTAATAATAGGCATATTATTAATAAAAAAATATGTTTTCTAAATAAAGATTCTGTTTCTTTTTTATATTTATATATAATATAGCATTTTTACCATAGACGATTAACATTATTATTTTTATAAGTTTCAACAAAAACCAAAACAGGATACTAACACAGAAATGAACAAACACATACATACAACATTCAGAAATCCATGTTGTTAACAGAAATGTCAGTTGGTGATTAACGCCGTTTCACTTTAATACAAGTACGCTTTTAGCTCTTAGATTGTTTAAACTAATTAAACATTTTCATCTAAGTGCAAATAAGAAATTTTAACCAAAAAAATACATAACAATGTTAACAAACATCAATATTATTATTAGCATCAAAAAAATTAAAGTAATCAGTAAATAAGTTTCTAATTTGTAAGCCAGATGTCACGGAATTATGAGACATAGGTTCACCTGTTGGATTAACAACATGGTTTATCTGAGATTCATCATCAACATAAGTTCCTCCTTCATGCATCCGACAGAAATTGTGAAGCACTATGGTAGCCTTGATGACAGATTTGACAGAGTTTGGCTGCAACTGAATAGTTGTCTGATAAATGCGCCATTTGTTAGCTAAAATACCAAATGCACACTCCACATAACGTCTTGCTTTAGTTAGCCGATAATTAAAGTACTGTTTCCTGTCATCAATTGATCTCCTTGGATATGGTCGCATAACATGTTTTGATAATGCAAATCCTGCATCTGCTACCATCACATATGGTGCCAACGGTCCAGATGTACCAGGTAGGGCAACTGGTGGTGGGATCAATAATGAATTTTCTTGCAGGCGTTGGGCTAATCTTGATGACCGGAAAATACGGGCATCTGAGGCACTACCATAGGCCCCAATGTCTGCATAAATAAAACGGTTTTCTGTGTCAACCAATGCCAAAATAACAACAGAAAAAAACTTATGAAAATTGAAATAACGTGAACCAGAGTTTGGTGGTTTTTTAACTCTGAAATGCTTGCCATCCAAAGCTCCTATGCAGTTAGGAAAGTCCACAGAGTCCTTGAAGCCCTTAGAGATTTTCAACCAATCTTCTCTGTTTGGCTGAGGCATCATTTGGTCTTTTAAATGTTGCCATATCATGTCGCATGTGTGACGTACTATAACGGCAATGGTTGATCTCCCCAACAAAAAATCAAAATGTAAAGCACTAAAAGATTGACCAGTCGCCAAGAATCTATGAACACAAGACAAACAATGATTTTCTATTAGCAATATGTTTTTTTAAAGAAAACCAAACAAAACATAACACAAACATTGATTAAAAACTGAGATGAGATCAAGAAATATCAATTACACATTTCAATGTGAAACATAACACATTTGAAAAAGAATGAAAAAACAACAAATACCTCAGAGTCACCATAAATCTCTCCTCTGGGGAAATGGAAAGCCGCATCCAAGTGTCCTGATGTTGCAAATGAGGTCGTAAAATATTTAGTAAATAATCAAAACTCACAACTGACAAACGGCAGTATGAAAAAAACTTATCTGGGAAATTCCGTAACTCAAAAAATAAAGTATGGAAATGACCATGCATAGGCCGCATCATCATTAGTGGATGCACCCACAATCTGTTTCTTCTTACATTATCAAATTGCAACATGTGCCGTCTAACGCCAAAACGACGAGATATAATCCAACATAAAAACACTAATGCCTCCGTGGATAATGGCATTGCGAAAAAGTTGTCAAAACACATAGGTGCTCCAAGGCAGAATACAAGCAGGAAACAGTTTATAGGTAACTTATATTTATGTCCTAATCACATACACCTATGTGTCATTTAATTCCAACTGATCACCATTATCTCAATGTGTGAAACATGTGAAACACGCACAATAAAACGGACTGCACACGGAACACACACTGACGTATGTCACGCACAGGAAAACGCACACACGTACACACGTATCACACACGATATGCATACGGACACTACACGGAGGTGAAAAACGGACAGAAAATACGGAACACGGACACAAAAAACGGACTACAGCACACGTACGTTTTTTACACGTGAGTGTGGCAGAGGCCTTAGAGAAATAGCCTGTCATCCTAAACCATTCATCTTGGGAAATCCTAAGCCAAAAGGAAAGTGAAATTGAACACATTTATTTATTATTAGTAATATTTTTATTGGCGTTTTATAGTGTATTACATATTTTATCTCTAAAAATGACATCTAATGTTATCTTGACAACAGGAGCTCTGTGCGGTCTGTGATGAAGGCAGCAGTAAGGGCTGTCTTCACTAAAGGGATGTCGTTGGGGTCACGGGATTTGTGATGCACATCCGGCCACGTTAGCAATGTCATTGTGTGTGACACCTATGAGCGATTTTGAATCGTTGCAAAAACGTTCAAAATCGCAAATCGGTGACATGCCCCCCTATTCCCAATTATCGTTGGTGCTGCAGGTACGATGTTGTTCATTGTTCCTGCGGCAGCACACATCGCTATGTGTGACACCGCAGGAACGAGGAACCTCACCTTACCTGCGGCCGCCGGCAATGAGGAAGGAAGGAGGTGGGCGGGATGTTACGTCCCGCTCATCTCCGCCCTTCTGTGTCTATTGGCCGGCCGCTTAGTGACGTCGCGGTGACGCCGAATGCACCTCCCCCTTGAGGGAGGGATTGTTCGGCAGTCACAGCGACGTCACTTAACAGGTATGTGTGTGTGACGCTGCCGTAGCGAAAATGTTCACTACGGCAGCGATCACCACATATCAGCCGTACGACGGGGGCGGGTGCTATCGCGCTCAACATCGCTAGCAATTGCTAGCAATGTCGCAGCGTGTAAAGCGGACCTAACAGTAGGAGAACCTGCAATAGTTATATACTGGTTTATAGTTTTATAGTTATAGTTTTAATACTGGTTTTGGTGCCCAAAAAATCATTATCATCGTCATCAATATAATGGTAAAATTTGCGTTATAAAACATTCATAGATTCAGTCTGTGAACAAATGAAAATTAAATTCAAGTATTAGGAGTTTCAAAATTGTACACTTTTTGTGTGATGGGTGCAAATATGTCTCTTTGTGAACATAGAGTTACATATATCCATACAGAAGAGATGAATCTATGAATTAGTATTTGTATTAAGTTATATGTATCAACAATGTAAATTCTCGAGGACCAAGATATACTAAGTCATAGTAACTGAAGAAACCATTACTAATCTGAACAATTGGAATTTAAACAGGATAAAGCTGTGTTTGCCTCTCTTATTGGCGTTGATCGGAACATCTTACTTAAAAAAAATAGAAAAAAAATGAAACATTAAGTTTTGATTTAAAAAAAATGATAAGTATATATATATATATATATATATATATATATATATATATATACAAAAAATCATTTTACCCCTATTACCACCTCTGACCCTAATCAAGACAGGCAAAAAATATAATCCACACTCTTTTATTTGATTTGTTGAAGTGATTCATTTCTATTTCCCTTTGATTATTAACATGTTTTTCACATTCAACTTTTTTTTAACTAAATCAGTAAAATACATCTTTGGGGACTACAAAGCTGAAATCCTTCTGGCTATTTCAACAAAATCAATCTCAATCATGACAATATATCAATACAGATCTTGGATCCCATCCTCCAAAAGATCTTTGTAATCAGATTTGACCTCTAAGGTCAATACAGTTTACCCAACATGCATTATTCCAGAAATCAGCAGAGTAAACTGTTCATCACTGTCAAGCAATGCCGTGTCTAATCTGCACGCTGTCACTCTGCTCATCCCGAACTAACTTCACCTATAGATTTAATGCCTTTCATGCACATCATTATATTGTTTATAATTTATATTGTGTATGTGGTTTTCAGTTTCTTTAAAACCATTGCAAAATATGTGCATTTAAGGATACAAGAGGTTTTTTTAGACCTCCCTCCAAGAAATAAAAATCAGGAATGACAGTCAATTAAGTAGTAGTGATGAAAACAAAACTACGTTTCCTTCAGTAGCAATCAACGGATTAATAATATTGTTTGTATTTGTGTAATCTTTGGCACAGAGCAGAGCTTGTATTGTATTGTAGGGTAGACAGCCATCATGATTTTTTACAATAAAAGAAATCGAAAAAAAAATATTTCTGTAGTTGAGAGTGTTTAGCAGCCAGTTATTTATTCTCCCTCCAGTGCCAGAAAAAAAAAAACATGTCAACATGAGATCAACAGTTATCTAAATGATATGTACAGTTTTTCATATGACTTATTAAAATATAAGGACATCATAGATGGAGTTTTCCCCCACTCTCCATAAGCTAGAGCAGCAAAACGCTGAAGAAAGGAATCATTTTCTGTAGGAAGCCAGGTCCAATCATATATGAGAGGTTTGATTAAACATTTCAATGCAACACAAATAATAGATAAAATGCAAGACAAAAAAAATAATAAAAATAAATAACTTTATTCAAACATAAAAACAGAACAAATAACTAGAGATGAGCGAACCGGTCCCGGTTCGGCTCGAGGCGGTTCGCCGAACGGGGGGTCTGGCTCGAGTTCGGCTCGTCGAACGTTCGACGAACCGAACTCGAGCCCATAGGAAACAATGGCAGGCAATCACAAACACAGTAAAACACCTAGAAAACACCCTCAAAGGTGTCCAAAAGGTGACAAACAACTCACAACACAACACAAACACATGGGAAAGTGACAAGGACATGTACTCATGCGAAAACAAAACAGCTGGACAAGGAAAAAGAGGAGGACACACAGATATAGGCATGGCACGCCCTTCTAAAGTCATGTAAAACACCGCAAGGTGACTCCAAGCGGAGTCTCCCTTTTTTCCAAAAATTGGGCCCCACACACCCACCCCTTCAGTGGCAGCAGTTGTGCCCCAGTTGTACACTTCACAGCTAGATTTGCATCAAGCACATTCAAAAATACGCCATTCTTATCCGTCCCCAGGATGACACCGGGGTAGGTAGCAAAGTCTTTCCTGATCCCAGCTCTGTTCATCTTGGCTTCTTTTAAAAACACAGCAAGCAAGGGTTACTCCAAGCGGAGTCTCCCTTTTTTCCAAAAATTGGGCCCCACACACACCCACCCCTTCAGTGGCAGCAGTTGTGCCCCAGTTGTACACTTCACAGCTAGATTTGCATCAAGCACATTCAAAAATACGCTATTCTTAACCGTCCCCAGGATGACACCGGGGTAGGTAGCAAAGTCTTTCCTGATCCCAGCTCTGTTCATCTTGGCTTCTTTTAAAAACACAGCAAGCAAGGGTTACTCCAAGCGGAGTCTCCCTTTTTTCCAAAAATTGGGCCACACAGACACCCACCCCATCAGTGGCAGCACTTGGGCCCTAGTTGCAAACAGGATGTTTTGATTTGCATCAAGCACATTCAAAAATACGCTATTCTTAGCCGTCCCCAGGATGACACTGGGGTAGGTAGCAAAGTCTTTGCTGACCCATGACTTGTTCATCTTGGCTTCTTTTAAAAACAATGTAAGCAAGGGTTACTCCAAGCGGAGTCTCCCCTTTTTTCCAAAAATTGGGCCCCACACACACCCACCCATTCAGTGGCAGCAGTTGTGCCCCAGTTGTACACTTCACAGCTAGATTTGCATCAAGCACATTCAAAAATACGCCATTCTTATCCGTCCCCAGGATGACACCGGGGTAGGTAGCAAAGTCTTTCCTGATCCCAGCTCTGTTCATCTTGGCTTCTTTTAAAAACACAGCAAGCAAGGGTTACTCCAAGCGGAGTCTCCCTTTTTTCCAAAAATTGGGCCACACAGACACCCACCCCATCAGTGGCAGCACTTGGGCCCTAGTTGCAAACAGGATGTTTTGATTTGCATCAAGCACATTCAAAAATACGCTATTCTTAGCCGTCCCCAGGATGACACCGGGGTAGGTAGCAAAGTCTTTGCTGACCCATGACTTGTTCATCTTGGCTTCTTTTAAAAACAATGTAAGCAAGGGTTACTCCAAGCGGAGTCTCCCTTTTTTCCAAAAATTGGGCCACACAGACACCCACCCCATCAGTGGCAGCACTTGGGCCCTAGTTGCAAACAGGATGTTTTGATTTGCATCAAGCACATTCAAAAATACGCTATTCTTAGCCGTCCACAGGATGACACCGGGGTAGGTAGCAAAGTCTTTCCTGATCCCAGCTCTGTTCATCTTGGCTTCTTTTAAAAACAATGTAAGCAAGGGTTACTCCAAGCGGAGTCTCCCTTTTTTCCAAAAATTGGGCCACACAGACACCCACACCATCAGTGGCAGCACTTGGGCCCTAGTTGCAAACAGGATGTTTTGATTTGCATCAAGCACATTCAAAAATACGCTATTCTTAGCCGTCCCCAGGATGACACTGGGGTAGGTAGCAAAGTCTTTGCTGACCCATGACTTGTTCATCTTGGCTTCTTTTAAAAACAATGTAAGCAAGGGTTACTCCAAGCGGAGTCTCCCTTTTTTCCAAAAATTGGGCCACACAGACACCCACCCCATCAGTGGCAGCACTTGGGCCCTAGTTGCAAACAGGATGTTTTGATTTGCATCAAGCACATTCAAAAATACGCTATTCTTAGCCGTCCCCAGGATGACACCGGGGTAGGTAGCAAAGTCTTTCCTGATCCCAGCTCTGTTCATCTTGGCTTCTTTTAAAAACACAGCAAGCAAGGGTTACTCCAAGCAGAGTCTCCCTTTTTTCCAAAAATTGGGCCACACAGACACCCACCCCATCAGTGGCAGCACTTGGGCCCTAGTTGCAAACAGGATGTTTTGATTTGCATCAAGCACATTCAAAAATACGCTATTCTTAGCCGTCCCCAGGATGACACCGGGGTAGGTAGCAAAGTCTTTCCTGATCCCAGCTCTGTTCATCTTGGCTTCTTTTAAAAACACAGCAAGCAAGGGTTACTCCAAGCGGAGTCTCCCTTTTTTCCAAAAATTGGGCCACACAGACACCCACCCCATCAGTGGCAGCACTTGGGCCCTAGTTGCAAACAGGATGTTTTGATTTGCATCAAGCACATTCAAAAATACGCTATTCTTAGCCGTCCCCAGGATGACACTGGGGTAGGTAGCAAAGTCTTTGCTGACCCATGACTTGTTCATCTTGGCTTCTTTTAAAAACAATGTAAGCAAGGGTTACTCCAAGCGGAGTCTCCCCTTTTTTCCAAAAATTGGGCCCCACACACACCCACCCATTCAGTGGCAGCAGTTGTGCCCCAGTTGTACACTTCACAGCTAGATTTGCATCAAGCACATTCAAAAATACGCCATTCTTATCCGTCCCCAGGATGACACCGGGGTAGGTAGCAAAGTCTTTCCTGATCCCAGCTCTGTTCATCTTGGCTTCTTTTAAAAACACAGCAAGCAAGGGTTACTCCAAGCGGAGTCTCCCTTTTTTCCAAAAATTGGGCCACACAGACACCCACCCCATCAGTGGCAGCACTTGGGCCCTAGTTGCAAACAGGATGTTTTGATTTGCATCAAGCACATTCAAAAATACGCTATTCTTAGCCGTCCCCAGGATGACACTGGGGTAGGTAGCAAAGTCTTTGCTGACCCATGACTTGTTCATCTTGGCTTCTTTTAAAAACAATGTAAGCAAGGGTTACTCCAAGCGGAGTCTCCCTTTTTTCCAAAAATTGGGCCACACAGACACCCACCCCATCAGTGGCAGCACTTGGGCCCTAGTTGCAAACAGGATGTTTTGATTTGCATCAAGCACATTCAAAAATACGCTATTCTTAGCCGTCCCCAGGATGACACCGGGGTAGGTAGCAAAGTCTTTCCTGATCCCAGCTCTGTTCATCTTGGCTTCTTTTAAAAACACAGCAAGCAAGGGTTACTCCAAGCGGAGTCTCCCTTTTTTCCAAAAATTGGGCCACACAGACACCCACCCCATCAGTGGCAGCACTTGGGCCCTAGTTGCAAACAGGATGTTTTGATTTGCATCAAGCACATTCAAAAATACGCTATTCTTAGCCGTCCCCAGGATGACACCGGGGTAGGTAGCAAAGTCTTTCCTGATCCCAGCTCTGTTCATCTTGGCTTCTTTTAAAAACACAGCAAGCAAGGGTTACTCCAAGCGGAGTCTCCCTTTTTTCCAAAAATTGGGCCACACAGACACCCACCCCATCAGTGGCAGCACTTGGGCCCTAGTTGCAAACAGGATGTTTTGATTTGCATCAAGCACATTCAAAAATACGCTATTCTTAGCCGTCCCCAGGATGACACTGGGGTAGGTAGCAAAGTCTTTGCTGACCCATGACTTGTTCATCTTGGCTTCTTTTAAAAACAATGTAAGCAAGGGTTACTCCAAGCGGAGTCTCCCCTTTTTTCCAAAAATTGGGCCCCACACACACCCACCCATTCAGTGGCAGCAGTTGTGCCCCAGTTGTACACTTCACAGCTAGATTTGCATCAAGCACATTCAAAAATACGCCATTCTTATCCGTCCCCAGGATGACACCGGGGTAGGTAGCAAAGTCTTTCCTGATCCCAGCTCTGTTCATCTTGGCTTCTTTTAAAAACACAGCAAGCAAGGGTTACTCCAAGCGGAGTCTCCCTTTTTTCCAAAAATTGGGCCACACAGACACCCACCACATCAGTGGCAGCACTTGGGCCCTAGTTGCAAACAGGATGTTTTGATTTGCATCAAGCACATTCAAAAATACGCTATTCTTAGCCGTCCCCAGGATGACACCGGGGTAGGTAGCAAAGTCTTTCCTGATCCCAGCTCTGTTCATCTTGGCTTCTTTTAAAAACACAGCAAGCAAGGGTTACTCCAAGCGGAGTCTCCCTTTTTTCCAAAAATTGGGCCACACAGACACCCACCCCATCAGTGGCAGCACTTGGGCCCTAGTTGCAAACAGGATGTTTTGATTTGCATCAAGCACATTCAAAAATACGCTATTCTTAGCCGTCCCCAGGATGACACTGGGGTAGGTAGCAAAGTCTTTGCTGACCCATGACTTGTTCATCTTGGCTTCTTTTAAAAACACAGCAAGCAAGGGTTACTCCAAGCGGAGTCTCCCTTTTTTCCAAAAATTGGGCCACACAGACACCCACCCCATCAGTGGCAGCACTTGGGCCCTAGTTGCAAACAGGATGTTTTGATTTGCATCAAGCACATTCAAAAATACGCTATTCTTAGCCGTCCCCAGGATGACACTGGGGTAGGTAGCAAAGTCTTTGCTGACCCATGACTTGTTCATCTTGGCTTCTTTTAAAAACACAGCAAGCAAGGGTTACTCCAAGCGGAGTCTCCCTTTTTTCCAAAAATTGGGCCACACAGACACCCACCCCATCAGTGGCAGCACTTGGGCCCTAGTTGCAAACAGGATGTTTTGATTTGCATCAAGCACATTCAAAAATACGCTATTCTTAGCCGTCCCCAGGATGACACTGGGGTAGGTAGCAAAGTCTTTGCTGACCCATGACTTGTTCATCTTGGCTTCTTTTAAAAACAATGTAAGCAAGGGTTACTCCAAGCGGAGTCTCCCTTTTTTCCAAAAATTGGGCCACACAGACACCCACCCCATCAGTGGCAGCACTTGGGCCCTAGTTGCAAACAGGATGTTTTGATTTGCATCAAGCACATTCCAAATCCACAAGCATTTACTCTCCCCAGGATGACACAGGGGTAGTAAATTCCTTCTGGATCCATGACTTGTTCATTTTGATGAACGTCAGTCTGTCCACATTGTCACTGGACAGACGCGTGCGCTTATCTGTCAGCACACACCCAGCAGCACTGAATACACGTTCAGAGACAACGCTGGCAGCTGGACACGACAAAATCTCCAAGGCGTAAGTTGCGAGCTCTGGCCATTTTTGTAGGTTTGAAGCCCAAAAGGAGCAAGGCTCCAGTTGCACAGTCATGGCATCGATGTTCATTTGGAGATACTCCTGTATCATCCTCTCCAGCCGTTGACTATGTGTCAGACTTGTTGTCTCTGGTGGCCTTGCAAAAGAGGGTCTAAAAAAATTATGAAAAGATTCCATAAAATTGCTGTTACCGGCACCAGAAAAGGTCCTACTGGTACGGGTAGACTGTTGAAGATGACGAGACCGTCCCATGTTTGTCAAGTTACAACTGGGAGATTCACTCCCTGCACCTGCACGGTTGTTTGGTGGAAAAGCCGAGCTAAGATCTAGTAACAGCTTCTGCTGATACTCCTGCATACGTGCGTCCCTTTCTATGGCTGGAATTATGTCACAAAATTTGGACTTGTACCGGGGATCTAATAGTGTGGCAATCCAGTAGTCATCATCACTTCTAATTTTGACAATACGACTGTCATGTTGGAGGTAGTGCAACAAAAAGGCACTCATGTGTCTTGCGCAGCCATGCGGACCAAGTCCATGCTGTGTTTGTGGCATAGAGGTGCTACCCGTTCTTTCTTCCTCTGACATCTGACCCCAACCTCTTTCAACTGAAATTTGACCAAGGTCTCCCTCATCCGCTGAGTCTTCCATGTCCATGGACAGTTCGTCCTCCATTTCTTCATGTTCTCCTGCACCTTGCTCAACATTTCGCCTGCTACTATGCGCCCTTGTCGATCCCTGTCCCCCATGGTCCCATGCCTGCTGCGTTGGTGATGATGAACGTCTGGACCTTCGTGATGTTGTTGTCCCTTGCGCATATGAATCCTCCTGTAGTTCCTCCCCTTCATGTTGTCCCACCCCCTGACTCCGAATAGTGTTTAGCGTGTGCTCCAGCATGTAAATGACTGGAATCGTCATGCTGATAATGGCATTGTCAGAGCTAAACATATTCGTCGCCATGTCGAAACTGTGCAGAAGGGTGCATAGGTCCTTGATCTGAGACCACTCCATCAGGGTGATCTGCCCCACCTCTGCATCTCGTTGGCCCAGGCTATACGTCATGACGTATTGCACCAGGGCTCTGCGGTGCTGCCACAGTCGCTGTAACATGTGGAGAGTTGAATTCCAGCGTGTCGCCACATCGCATTTCAGGCGATGAACCGGCAGGCCGAAAGACTTCTGGAGCGATGCAAGTCGCTCTGCTGCGGCGCTTGAACGGCGGAAGTGAGCTGACAGTTTTCGTGCCCTGTTCAGAAGGCCATCTAGGCCGGGATAGTGTGTTAAAAATTGCTGCACGACAAGGTTCAACACGTGAGCCATACAAGGTACGTGTGTCACCTTGCCCAGGCGAAGTGCCGCACCCAGGTTTGCAGCATTGTCGCACACGGCCTTACCAGGCTGCAGTTTGAGTGGAGACAACCATTTATTAAACTCGGACCGCAAAGCTGACCACAACTCCTCAGCTGTGTGACTCTTATTACCAAGACATGTCAAGCTAAAGACCGCCTGATGCCGTTGCGCTCTGCTGCCAGCATAGTAATGAGGGGTGCGTGATTCCTTCTGCGCAGTGAGAACGCTGGTGGCCTGACCAGGCAGGCTTGGGGCGGAGGTGGAGGACCCAGATGAGGTGGAGGATGCAGAAGCAGTGGCGGAACTTGGACAGACAGAGGATTGACACACAAGTCGTGGGGACGGCAAGACTTGTGCAGCAGACCCTTCACCATCTATCACCATAGTTACCCAGTGCCCAGTCAGCGACATGTAACGTCCCTGTCCATGCTTACTGGTCCAAGTATCGGTGGTGAAATGCACCCGTTCACACACAGAGTTTCTCAAGGAAGCGGTGATGTTGTGTGCGACATGCTGGTGTAGCGCGGGCACACCTTTCTTAGAGAAGTAGTGGCGACTAGGCATCTGGTACTGGGGCACAGCGACAGACATAAGGTCTCTAAAATCCTGTGTGTCCACTAGGCGGAAAGGCAGCATTTCGGTAGCCAACAGCTTACAGAGGGATAGAGTCAACCTCTTAGCTTTGTCATGGGTCGGAGGAAGTGGCCTTTTATTTGACCACATCTGAGGGACAGAGATCTGGCTGCTGTGTGTAGACGGTGTTGAGTAGGGTGTCCCTTGAAAAATGCAGGTTTGTGAGGAAAGTGCAGGCGGAGACATGATGTTGCCTTCATCCAACGTTGGTGCTATCGATGTCTGAGAGAGCTGTACACACTCACTTGTTTCCCCTTCCAAACCAACTGACGACCTTACAAGCAAACTGCCTGTTGCGGTTACAGTGGTGGAAGTTTTGCGTGGAAAAACAGGTGTGGCAGCTGTCCCCACAGTCCTAGAAGATGAAGAGCGCGCGGATGCAGTGGAAGGGGCGGGCGGTGGATGGTTCGCTCCACTAGGCCGCATTGCAGCACGGTGAGCTTCCCACCGGGACTTATGATATTTAGTCATGTGACGATTCATGGAAGAAGTTGTCAAACTGCTGAGGTTTTGACCTCTACTAACAGAATCATGACAAATGTTACATATCACATGAGTTGGGCGATCTTTTTCGATGTGAAAAAAGGACCAGGCTAGGCAAGGCTTAGAGGCCATGCGACCTGTTGATCCACCCCGAATAATGCTCATAGGCAGAGTGGTGGCTGAGGATGCAGTTGTAGACGTGCTACCAGTGCTCCGACTCTGTCCAGGAAGGCGCAAGGTAACTTCGTCGTCGGTTGCATCCTCCTCCACCGCCTCTGTTGACCTCCTCGAGTGCCTGACTGGGGGTTGACAGTAGGTGGGATCTAGAACGTCATCATCAATTGTTGTGTTTGCACTCCCCTCCCCCTCAGACCGAGCCTCTTCTTGCCCTGACGGAATATTTAAGTTGTCATCCCAATCGGGTATCTGCGTCTCATCTTCATCAGTATGTTCCTCATTGTCTATAACCACAGGTGTTACAGTTTGTGACAAAGGGTCAACATTATGCTCAGAAACTTGGTCCTCACGGCCTGAATCTGAGTCACAAAGGTTCTGGGCATCACTGCAGACCATTTCCTGTTCTGTACTCACTGTAGCTTGGGAGCAGACCTCTGATTCCCAGGCTATAGTGTGACTGAACAGCTCTGCAGACTCAGCCATCTCAGTTCCACCATACTGTGCAGGGCTGATGGAGACTTCAGAGCTGGGAGAAAGCAAGTTTGATTGGGATGACAACTCAGAGGACTGGTGTTTTTTGGATGCGGTACTTGAAGTGGCAGAGAGGGCACTTGTTGGACCACTTGAGATCCATTCAAGCATTTTCCTTTTTTGCCCATCATCTACCTTTGTTCCTGTTGTTCGTGTCCGTAACAAAGGGAGCACATCGGATTGTCCACGGTAAGTAGTAGACATCTTACTTTTGCTGGTAGATGGTCTATCTTCAGCAGATGATAATGGAGCTTTGCCACCTTCCCCACGGACAAAACCTTTTTTGCCTTTTCCACCACGCCTCTTCCCCTTTCCACCAGCATCTGTCATTTTGCCACTCATGTTGATTGCGACAAGATTGTGGACTGAAAATGTGGTAGTAAAAATTGAGAGGTGGTGAAGATTGCAGTGGTGGTCTAGCTTTATTAACAGCAGAATAATAAAGAATAAATATCCCTGACAATGCAACTTAGTTATAATTAGTTGGAGTGTGCAACGCAGGCAGACGTGCTGCAAATGTCTTTGCACTAGTGGGACTATAGCAAAGTCCAATAGCCACGTATAGGATGCCACTAGGTACACTGAGTGTTTGCTAGTATAATGGCTTGGTTAGAATGAGTTGTAGTGTGCAACGCAGGCAGACGCGCTCTGCAAATGTCTTTGCACTAGTGGGACTATAGCAAAGTCCAATAGCCACGTATAGGATGCCACTAGGTACACTGAGTGTTTGCTAGTATAATGGCTTGGTTAGAATGAGTTGTAGTGTGCAACGCAGGCAGACGCGCTCTGCAAATGTCTTTGCACTAGTGGGACTATAGCAAAGTCCAATAGCCACGTATAGGATGCCACTAGGTACACTGAGTGTTTGCTAGTATAATGGCTTGGTTAGAATGAGTTGTAGTGTGCAACGCAGGCAGACGCGCTCTGCAAATGTCTTTGCACTAGTGGGACTATAGCAAAGTCCAATAGCCACGTATAGGATGCCACTAGGTACACTGAGTGTTTGCTAGTATAATGGCTTGGTTAGAATGAGTTGTAGTGTGCAACGCAGGCAGACGCGCTCTGCAAATGTCTTTGCACTAGTGGGACTATAGCAAAGTCCAATAGCCACGTATAGGATGCCACTAGGTACACTGAGTGTTTGCTAGTATAATGGCTTGGTTAGAATGAGTTGTAGTGTGCAACGCAGGCAGACGCGCTCTGCAAATGTCTTTGCACTAGTGGGACTATAGCAAAGTCCAATAGCCACGTATAGGATGCCACTAGGTACACTGAGTGTTTGCTAGTATAATGGCTTGGTTAGAATGAGTTGTAGTGTGCAACGCAGGCAGACGCGCTCTGCAAATGTCTTTGCACTAGTGGGACTATAGCAAAGTCCAATAGCCACGTATAGGATGCCACTAGGTACACTGAGTGTTTGCTAGTATAATGGCTTGGTTAGAATGAGTTGTAGTGTGCAACGCAGGCAGACGCGCTCTGCAAATGTCTTTGCACTAGTGGGACTATAGCAAAGTCCAATAGCCACGTATAGGATGCCACTAGGTACACTGAGTGTTTGCTAGTATAATGGCTTGGTTAGAATGAGTTGTAGTGTGCAATGCAGGCAGACGCGCTCTGCAAATGTCTTTGCACTAGTGGGACTATAGCAAAGTCCAATAGCCACGTATAGGATGCCACTAGGTACACTGAGTGTTTGCTAGTATAATGGCTTGGTTAGAATGAGTTGTAGTGTGCAACGCAGGCAGACGCGCTCTGCAAATGTCTTTGCACTAGTGGGACTATAGCAAAGTCCAATAGCCACGTATAGGATGCCACTAGGTACACTGAGTGTTTGCTAGTATAATGGCTTGGTTAGAATGAGTTGTAGTGTGCAACGCAGGCAGACGCGCTCTGCAAATGTCTTTGCACTAGTGGGACTATAGCAAAGTCCAATAGCCACGTATAGGATGCCACTAGGTACACTGAGTGTTTGCTAGTATAATGGCTTGGTTAGAATGAGTTGTAGTGTGCAACGCAGGCAGACGCGCTCTGCAAATGTCTTTGCACTAGTGGGACTATAGCAAAGTCCAATAGCCACGTATAGGATGCCACTAGGTACACTGAGTGTTTGCTAGTATAATGGCTTGGTTAGAATGAGTTGTAGTGTGCAACGCAGGCAGACGCGCTCTGCAAATGTCTTTGCACTAGTGGGACTATAGCAAAGTCCAATAGCCACGTATAGGATGCCACTAGGTACACTGAGTGTTTGCTAGTATAATGGCTTGGTTAGAATGAGTTGTAGTGTGCAACGCAGGCAGACGCGCTCTGCAAATGTCTTTGCACTAGTAGGACTATAGCAAAGTCCAATAGCCACGTATAGGATGCCACTAGGTACACTGAGTGTTTGCTAGTATAATGGCTTGGTTAGAATGAGTTGTAGTGTGCAACGCAGGCAGACGCGCTCTGCAAATGTCTTTGCACTAGTGGGACTATAGCAAAGTCCAATAGCCACGTATAGGATGCCACTAGGTACACTGAGTGTTTGCTAGTATAATGGCTTGGTTAGAATGAGTTGTAGTGTGCAACGCAGGCAGACGCGCTCTGCAAATGTCTTTGCACTAGTGGGACTATAGCAAAGTCCAATAGCCACGTATAGGATGCCACTAGGTACACTGAGTGTTTGCTAGTATAATGGCTTGGTTAGAATGAGTTGTAGTGTGCAACGCAGGCAGACGCGCTCTGCAAATGTCTTTGCACTAGTGGGACTATAGCAAAGTCCAATAGCCACGTATAGGATGCCACTAGGTACACTGAGTGTTTGCTAGTATAATGGCTTGGTTAGAATGAGTTGTAGTGTGCAACGCAGGCAGACGCGCTCTGCAAATGTCTTTGCACTAGTGGGACTATAGCAAAGTCCAATAGCCACGTATAGGATGCCACTAGGTACACTGAGTGTTTGCTAGTATAATGGCTTGGTTAGAATGAGTTGTAGTGTGCAACGCAGGCAGACGCGCTCTGCAAATGTCTTTGCACTAGTGGGACTATAGCAAAGTCCAATAGCCACGTATAGGATGCCACTAGGTACACTGAGTGTTTGCTAGTATAATGGCTTGGTTAGAATGAGTTGTAGTGTGCAACGCAGGCAGACGCGCTCTGCAAATGTCTTTGCACTAGTGGGACTATAGCAAAGTCCAATAGCCACGTATAGGATGCCACTAGGTACACTGAGTGTTTGCTAGTATAATGGCTTGGTTAGAATGAGTTGTAGTGTGCAACGCAGGCAGACGCGCTCTGCAAATGTCTTTGCACTAGTGGGACTATAGCAAAGTCCAATAGCCACGTATAGGATGCCACTAGGTACACTGAGTGTTTGCTAGTATAATGGCTTGGTTAGAATGAGTTGTAGTGTGCAACGCAGGCAGACGCGCTCTGCAAATGTCTTTGCACTAGTGGGACTATAGCAAAGTCCAATAGCCACGTATAGGATGCCACTAGGTACACTGAGTGTTTGCTAGTATAATGGCTTGGTTAGAATGAGTTGTAGTGTGCAACGCAGGCAGACGCGCTCTGCAAATGTCTTTGCACTAGTGGGACTATAGCAAAGTCCAATAGCCACGTATAGGATGCCACTAGGTACACTGAGTGTTTGCTAGTATAATGGCTTGGTTAGAATGAGTTGTAGTGTGCAACGCAGGCAGACGCGCTCTGCAAATGTCTTTGCACTAGTGGGACTATAGCAAAGTCCAATAGCCACGTATAGGATGCCACTAGGTACACTGAGTGTTTGCTAGTATAATGGCTTGGTTAGAATGAGTTGTAGTGTGCAACGCAGGCAGACGCGCTCTGCAAATGTCTTTGCACTAGTGGGACTATAGCAAAGTCCAATAGCCACGTATAGGATGCCACTAGGTACACTGAGTGTTTGCTAGTATAATGGCTTGGTTAGAATGAGTTGTAGTGTGCAACGCAGGCAGACGCGCTCTGCAAATGTCTTTGCACTAGTGGGACTATAGCAAAGTCCAATAGCCACGTATAGGATGCCACTAGGTACACTGAGTGTTTGCTAGTATAATGGCTTGGTTAGAATGAGTTGTAGTGTGCAACGCAGGCAGACGCGCTCTGCAAATGTCTTTGCACTAGTGGGACTATAGCAAAGTCCAATAGCCACGTATAGGATGCCACTAGGTACACTGAGTGTTTGCTAGTATAATGGCTTGGTTAGAATGAGTTGTAGTGTGCAACGCAGGCAGACGCGCTCTGCAAATGTCTTTGCACTAGTGGGACTATAGCAAAGTCCAATAGCCACGTATAGGATGCCACTAGGTACACTGAGTGTTTGCTAGTATAATGGCTTGGTTAGAATGAGTTGTAGTGTGCAACGCAGGCAGACGCGCTCTGCAAATGTCTTTGCACTAGTGGGACTATAGCAAAGTCCAATAGCCACGTATAGGATGCCACTAGGTACACTGAGTGTTTGCTAGTATAATGGCTTGGTTAGAATGAGTTGTAGTGTGCAACGCAGGCAGACGCGCTCTGCAAATGTCTTTGCACTAGTGGGACTATAGCAAAGTCCAATAGCCACGTATAGGATGCCACTAGGTACACTGAGTGTTTGCTAGTATAATGGCTTGGTTAGAATGAGTTGTAGTGTGCAATGCAGGCAGACGCGCTCTGCAAATGTCTTTGCACTAGTGGGACTATAGCAAAGTCCAATAGCCACGTATAGGATGCCACTAGGTACACTGAGTGTTTGCTAGTATAATGGCTTAGTTATCAGTTGGAGTGTGCAGAGGACAAGAGGGTACAGTGGCAGGATTGTGGTGCTCTGGGTAGAGGAATGGAAGCCTGCCTTTCTATTCCCTCCTAATGGTGAAATGCAGGTAGGAAATCCCTGACCTGGGCTACACAGACGCTGTTGCTGTTTGCAGGACCTGTCACCTATGGCTCTCTGACCCTGCCGGTTGGAGCCCTTAAAAGGACTGCTATAAAGTGCTCTCCCTAAGCTGTCTAACGCTGTGTATGCAGCGCATACAGCTGTATCGGCTATAGGACTCAGGAAGACGGAGCTGCGACAGTGATGTCTGACACCAAAGACGCAGAAGGCAGATAATGGCGTCCGTGAAGAAAATGTCCGGTTTTATAATGCAGGGACATGTGACATGCAGATCCTATCACACATGCCGTTGCTTCTCTGGCTCAAAGTCCACTTAGCTGTGTGTGGTTCTGGGATTGGCTGACATGCTGGCCCGCCCCACAAGACGCGCGCACTTAGGGAAGGAAGACAAGAAAAAAAAAAAAAAAAAATGGCGATCGCCATTATAGAAACAGCAGTGATCTGAAGGCGCTGTTCACGCACACTATACACTGAAATGTGATAATAGTTTGATTCACAGAGTGACTTACACTATTACAGCAGAAACCAAGCTATGATTTAGCTGTTTTTTGGCTGCTAGAACCGTTCTCGAACGTTTCTAGAACTACCGAGCTTTTGCAAAAAGCTCGAGTTCTAGTTCGATCTAGAACATGCCCCAAAATCACTCGAGCCGCGAACTGGAGAACCACGAACCACGAACCGCGCTCAACTCTACAAATAACATATAAGTATTACTATTAACACAACACAGGCAAAACTAAAAGAAGGTACACCTTGGAGGAATACTGAAAAATAACCAGACAACTATAATATGTAAATAGAACTACTGGACAAAGTATGAGAAACGTGCGTCGGGTGCGGTGAATCTGGATTTACTACCCTGCTTCCTGTTAGGTATCTTTTGGTTATATGTCATTACTTATATTTTTTCTATACCTCCATAGTTGGAGTATTCTAAGATAGTTGTACTCACGTACTCAAATTATTACAAAATTAATGTATTTGTATAATGTTTTGGCTTGCATTTTTTAATATTGGTGTTACTCTAAATGATACATACGAGTTTGATTACATAGATTGTGGCTGTAGGGGTTTAAACATTTGAATGATCATCATGAAGTTGTACATTTGGTCTAGCACAGCTCCTCTTGAAGCCAACCGGTATGGATCAGCTGGGATTATCCTCTGTCTGGGAAGGGATTATTTTTCATGAGCTAGCCCCTCAACTCTTTGTTTCGACTTAATATACATAATTGCTAAACCTAAAACATATTTGCTCCTTGGTGCCTTCAGTAACCAAAAAGAAGACTTCTGGAAACTCGTAAAAACTCAAACTAAGCTAACAGATTTGTCTAGATTACAATTGACAATAATGCACATAGTTGTATTACAGCTTCTTCTACATTCTAAATGATACATGAAAACAAAAATGTCAGCTTGAGCTATCTAAATCACACGTCAAGCTTTTCTTATGACTTACTAAGGCAAGTGGGCACATGGATGATATTACTTGCTCTATAGCACACTCTCTCCATGACCTATATACCTCTGAAGATTAGTCAACATTTGACCTAGCATACCTCCTGAAGCCAACCAGTGGGTTTTAGCTTATTAAAGAGTTCAGCCTCTGTCTAGGACAGCATTGTCTGTATTGTGAAAAAGCTCTTCACCTCTAGGGTTCCACCTAAAACATGTTTGCTCCTTGGTGTCTTTAATATCCAAAAAGGAGACACCATGAAACTCATAAAAAATCAAGCTAAGCTAAGAGATCTGTCTTGATTACAAATGACACTAATGCACATACAGTGACAAGCAAAAGGGTAACAATGTTCTGAGCTTTTAACTTTCAGGCTCCATATCCCAAAATCCACTACAGCTTTGTGCATGAGAAAACCTTAATTTTATAAACAATCTTCTTGTCTATCTCATACATAAGTTTGATGTACAATTATTTGGCATATGATTAGTTATGCAGATTCTTGTCATGTTACTGCATTATTACTGTTCTGCTCCTGGTGTTTGAAATTTTTTTTCTTCCTGTCTACTACACATTACAACCTGTTCTCACATTCCATAATACAGAAACTAATATACTCACAGGATGCAGCAAAACCCTTTAATAACGATGAAGGCAACGCAGGTGCAAAACACTGATGTAGCAACCACTCACAAGCTGCCAATCTATGGAGGAGGTGATTTCTTAGTATTAAAATTGCACACAAAAAGGCTTGTGTAGGGCGCCGTTCACACTTGTAGGTGTATAGTGTCTGGTTTACAGCCTATTAGTGACGCCCATACTATTAGATTAGGCGGGCTGCCCAGCACTATACAATGTACCACACACGAACGAAGACTCCAGTTTACATGGCCTACATTAATGGGCTTAGCTGTATCCTGTAAAAAATATGTGACTAAAATATATATAAAATATATGAAATGTTAGTTAATATTTTGGCCAAAATACGCAAGCTTGCAACCCAAACGTTAAGGGTCCTCAAGGGGTTTTGCTGCATCCTGTTAGTGCATTAGATTATGTGGCCTGGGCAGGTAAACACTGTTGCCCTTTTGTTGCTGTGAATAATTCTTGAATTTTTTTGGAGGAAAATTGAATTCCTCTTTTTGTGGTTTAGCTTTTATTTCACATTCCTTAATTGCTCACTGTTTTATGAAATTGATTGCCCAACAAAAGGTCACTGGTTCGAATTGGGAACCAGCCATGAAGAAGATTTCCCAAGAAAAGAGAAACAGCATCATCCAGCTCATCGATAGCGGTCTCTCAGCCAAGAAAATTGCCAAACTGCATCATGTGAGCACCATAACAGTTGGAAGAATATAAAATGAAGTCCATCCACCCATTCAAAAGCCAAGAGGTGGACGTAGAAGCAAAATATCAACAAGTCGGCTCATCACAAGCTCTTTCAGTTCTAACACGATAAACACAGAACTGGAGATGGGTCGTTATGCTTCATAACAATGAGTTCACAGAAATCCATGCAAGCACTGTGATGCACATTACAAAAGTCTGGAATGCTGGGCCGAAAGAAAGTTAAAGAAGCCTCAACTGCAATATCATCATAAGAAGCAAAGAAGTTCGAAAAGTGGACATTAGAAGATTGGAAATGGTTGATTTGGATCAAAGAAACAATTCAATAGACTAGGCTGTGATGAGTGCAAATGTGTCTGGAAGAAATAAAGGAAAAGGTGCTAATGGATCACAACATTGAAGGGACTGACAAGGTTGGTGGAGGATGCCTGATGATATTGGGTTATTTCACAGCGAAAAGCATTGGATATTTGATCAGAATTAATGGTGGTCCCAATGCTAAGCTATATCTTAGTATCCTACAAGGCAAGTTATTTTTTGTTGTGGGTAAGAAAAGGACGACAAACTGTTCCAGCAGGACAACGACCCGAAGCATGCATTGAGATTGGTGAAGAAATGGTTCAATGACAATGAAGTAGAGGTGCTGGATTGGCCTCCACAGTCCCCAGACCTCAACTTAATCAAACACTTGTGGGTAGAGTTGAAGAAATGGCTGTATACATACCCAAGTAAGTCAACTAGTATGCACCATCACTGGGACCATGTAGAAGAGACCTGAGACCATGTGGAGACATGCTCGAATCTGATAGAGAGCATGTCCAGAAGGAGTCAGGCAGTGTTGAAAGCCAAAGGTGGATTTACAAAATACTAACAAAAGAATAATAATTTAAATATTGATTTTTAGGAGCAAAACAGTAACAATGCAGTGTCATGACAAGAACCTGCATAACTAATCATATGCTAAATAGTTGCAAGTCAACTTAATGTATGAGATAGCCAAAATGATTGTCTATAAATAATGGTAGTCAGCTTTAGTGAATGGTGAGATATGGAGCCTGAAAGTCAAAAGTTCTAAACATTGTTATCCTTTTACTTGTCGGTGTAGCTGTATCACGGATCCATTCACAGTTCACGTTTTTAATGACGCTTTGTTTCAAAATACTGTGGTATATTTCAGCAGCTGTTATATGTAGAAATGTCTTGATAAAATGGTGCAATATGTGGGAACTCTAAAGGGTGCTTTAGATGTAACAGTTTGCTGTCACATAGAGTAGACTTTTATTCTCAGCCCAGAAAAAGCTCCTTTAAAAGAAAATTAAAATGGTACAATAATGCTTCCATAGATATTCAGCCCCTTCAGACTAGTACTGGTGCAATTCCAGTCCCGGTTATTCACCCACCGGAATTGAGGCTTTGTCAACGATGTCACCAAAAATTCTACTGTAGACCAAAAAATGCACCGGGTTCTCCTCTTTGGTCCAGGAAAATTCTGGGGCCAAATTAAGGAGATCCAGGACACTGAAATATGGTCTGATTTTTACCTCTCTCCTCCTGGCATATTTTTGCTATATTTCTGTTACATTTCTGTAAAACATCCTACTTAGCTGAGATGAGTTAAGGCTTGCAGCTATCTTTTCAAATCTATCATCGTAAGAGAATAACTCTAGAAGACTTGGAATCATCATAATGTATATAAAATGATGGGTATATGTAAATCATTACTGCAGTGATTCAGAAAATTGCTTTTGTTAATGCTGAGGAGGAGGTAAATGATTAAGTTAGTAGATATAAATCTAAGAAAATAAAATTACCATGATATAATTATGTATGTTCATTTATGATTAGCTAGTAGAGTTTCCAGTTTCAGTACTGTACAAATATACCGGTAAGCACGAGCCTTATCAAATGTAGAAAGGTATTATTGCTTTTAGTCTGGTCTACCTTCTGGCAAGAAATTCCATAAAAATAAAAAAAGAAGAAAAAAGTGGCAGCTGTATATACAAAAGAAACTGACGGGGGAAAGCTGAGCGTATGGGAAATTTAAGGTTAAACTCTGTATGTTATTGTTTGCAGGTTGGTGCTTCATGCTGGGGTCCATGGGAAATTATTTGCAAATGTGTATGGAAATGTTATTGATAATATCATGTTCTAAAGGAAAAATAAGAAAACTTAAAGGGAACTTGTTAAAGGGAACTTGTCACAATTAGAAATGCAGTCCAATCTGAGAAAACCTTGTTTTGGAGCAAGATAAACTGAACAATTAACCAATTCAGGACCATTTACCCTATTAGGCTATGTGTGCACGCTGCATTTTTTTGACGCTGCGTTTTTGGCCTCAAAAAACGCACAAAAACGAATCCGCTGCAAAAACGCACCAGTAAAAAAACGCACGCGTTTTTTCCTGTATTTTGGTGTGTTTTTGGCTGCGTTTTGCGCGTTTTTTCTTCCTGCATTTTGCTGCGTTTTTCCATTGCATTGCATGGGTGAAAAAACACAGAAAAACGCAGAAAAGAATTGAATTGATGTGTTGCTTTTTTTTGTCAGCTCAAAAGAGTGGGAGGAACAACAGGCAGGGAGGTGGGAATCCATATTAATAGCCACCCAAAGATTATCTGCTCTGTTGCAAATGCCAATCAAGTAGCTGATGATTTTATAAAATTTACTTTCCTGGATTTGAAAGTCTAAACATCCGGGCTGACCACTAGAGTTGAGCGCGGTTCGCGGTTCTCCAGTTCGCGGTTCGAGTGATTTTGGGGGCTGTTCTAGATCGAACTAGAACTCCAGCTTTTTGCTAAAGTTCGATAGTTCTAGTTACGTTCGAGAACGGTTCTAACAGCAAAAAGCAGGGCCTTTTACAGCTACAGTGTGCAGGAGCCATCACTGGCAGCCTGCCAGAAGCTGGTAACCAAGATAAACATCGGGTATCCAAGCAAAGCGCTTTGGTTAGTAACCCGATATTTATCCTAGTTACGTGTGCAGGAAGCCGACACTTCCCCGCTCAGATCGCTCCGCCCCCTCCTGCACGCGGCATGTACACATACATACACACACACACACACACACTCACACTCACCTGTCCCCAGCCATGCAGTCCACGACACTGACGTCCTCAACGCCACATGACCCCGCTAGGCTCCACCCACTTCGCACTCCGCCGCCAGGAACTCTGCACACATGGTCCCGCTAGGCTGCGCCCACCTGACACTCTGTACACATGGTCCCGCTAGGCTCCGCCCACCTGGCACTCTGCACACATTACCCCGCTAGGCTCCGCCCACCTGGCACTCTGCACACATGGTCCCGCTAGGCTCCGCCCACCTGGCACTCTGCACACATTACCCCGCTAGGCTCCGCCCACCTGGAACACTTCACACATGGTCCCGCTAGGCTCCGCCCACCTGGCACTCTGCACACATTACCCCGCTAGGCTCCGCCCACCTGGCACTCTGCACACATGGTCCCGCTAGGCTCCGCCCACCTGGCACTCTGCACACATTACTCCGCTAGGCTCCGCCCACCTGGCACTCTGCACACATGGTCCCACTCGGCTTACCTGCGGTGATGAAGTCCCAACCTCAGCGCTGTCACTGTCCTCCATGGCCGCCGCTTGTCACATCACCTTCTCTTGCTTCCGACCCGAGACTGACTAGCGGTGACGTCACGGGCCTCTCGCGATACTTGGCTGTGAAGGTCATTGAACTCAGTGACAGGTGCTGTCAGCAATGCAGGAGATCAGCGCAGGTAATGTACCTCGCTGACAGCAGCACTTGTCATCTCCTGCAGTGACCTGGGCTGACCCATTGATGTTAGCTCAAGTCACTGCATTGCTCTCCCAGCCAATGGGGAACATCCTGCTCTTCATTGACTAAGACAGTGTGGATCGTCATGGCAACCCCTTGGATTACACCAGACCTGGATTTGTTTTTCTTTCTAATAAATTGGTTAAAGAGGGAATGTATTGGGGAGTGTTTTTTCAAATAAAAATGTGTTTGTCGTCTATTTTTTTTTATTACTGACTGGGTTGGTGATGTCGGGTATCTGATAGATGCCTGACCTCACCAACCCCAGGGCTTGATGCCAGGTGACATTACATATCTGGTATTAACCCTATATATTACCCCGTTTGCCACTGCACCAGGGCACGGGATGAGCTGGGGCGAAGCACCAGGATTGGTGCATCTAATGGATGCGCCACTTCTGGGGCGGCTGCGGCCTGCTATTTTTAGGCTGGGGAGAGTCCAATAACCATGGACCTCCCTAGTCTGAGAATATCAGACCCTAGCTGTCTGCTTTACCTTGGCTGGTGATCCAATTTTGGGGGGACCCCTACGTGTTTTTTTTTTAAAATTATTTATTTAATCTATATATATAATTGCCTTATTCTGTCTGTCTGTCTGTCTGTCTGTCTATCTGTCTGTCTGTCTGTCTGTCATGCTCCGAAATTGTGTCCTTACGGTGACACAAAGCTGATTGGCCGCTGGGCTCGCCATGGCCCCGCCCCCCCACACGGATTGGCCTCTCGCCCCGGCTCTCTGCAGGCCCCGCCCCCCTCACGCAATGCACGCTCGCTGTGGCCCAACTGACACGGGGCTCCGATTCCCAGGTGAGTACACACACACATCAGATCACACTCACTCTCACACACACCTCACACATCACAACATGCTGGGATATCGCTTGCTTCTACACCGGCTCCGTCAGGATCCCGGCAGCGCCAGACATAACCTTGCGATGCTGGGATCTTAACGGAGGCCGTGAAAGCTGGTAACCATTATACACATCGGGTAACTAAGGTCCCTTAGTTACCCGATGTGTATCATAGTTACCAGTGTACACCGGCTCACACTCACTCACACATCACACACACATCACATCGCATCCACACATCAAGGTCCTGCAGCTGCGGAACATACATAACATAACAGCACACACACACACATACACACACACAAATCAGATCACACTCACACACACCTCACACATCACATCACATCCAAATACTCACAACATCCTGGGATATCGCTTGCTTCTCGGCGGCGATATTGTGCTGTGAGCTTCCAGGACCTGAGGGAGGATCACATGGCCAGAAGCATGTGATATCCCCGGATGTTGTGAGTATCAGCGCGTATGTGCAATATCGTCAGTGTCTGTGTGTGTGAGTGTATGCGATCGGGTGTGTGTGAGTGGATGCGATCGGTTGTGTGGGTGAGTGGATGCGATCGGGTGTGGGTGAGTGTCGGCAGAGGAGCACGGCGTGCTGGAGGAGGCTGGGAGCAGAGAGGCTGATCTTGGGGAAGGCTGGGAGGGGGAGGCTGATGCTGAGGGAGGCTGGAAGGAGAGAGGCTGAGCAAACGTGCTCCATCCGCCATACTGCGCACTCCCCATCGTGCTGCATCCCCCATGCTGCGCACTCCCAAACGTGGTCCATCCGCCATGCTGCGCACTCCCAAACGTGGTCCATCCGCCATGCTGCGTACTCCCAAACGTGGTCCATCCGCCATGCTGCGCACTCCCAAACGTGCTCCATCCGCCATACTGCGCACTCCCAAACGTGCTCCATCCGCCATACTGCGCACTCCCCATCGTGCACCATCCGGCATGCTGCGCACTCCCAAGCGGATGGAGCATGATGGGGGGTGCGCAGCATGGCGGATGGAGCACGTTTGGGAGTGCGCAGCATGGCGGATGGAGCACGTTTGGGAGTGCGCAGCATGACGGATGGAGCACGTTTGGGAGTGCGCAGCATGACGGATGGAGCACGTTTGGGAGTGCGCAGCATGCCGGATGGTGCACGATGGGGAGTGCGCAGTATGGCGGATGGAGCACGTTTGGGAGTGCGCAGTATGGCGGATGGAGCACGTTTGGGAGTGCGCAGCATGGCGGATGGAGCACGTTTGGGAGTGCGCAGCATGGCGGATGGACCACGTTTGGGAGTGCGCAGCATGGCGGATGGAGCACGTTTGGGAGTGCGCAGCATGGCGGATGGAGCACGTTTGGGAGTGCGCAGCATGGCGGATGGAGCACGTTTGGGAGTGCGCAGCATGGCGGATGGAGCACGTTTGGGAGTGCGCAGCATGGCGGATGGAGCACGTTTGGGAGTGCGCAGCATTGCGGATGGAGCACGTTTGGGAGTGCGCAGCATGCCGGATGGTGCACGATGGGGAGTGCGCAGTATGGCGGATGGAGCACGTTTGGGAGTGCGCAGCATGGCGGATGGAGCACGTTTGGGAGTGCGCAGCATGGCGGATGGACCACGTTTGGGAGTGCGCAGCATGGCGGATGGAGCACGTTTGGGAGTGCGCAGCATGGCGGATGGAGCACGTTTGGGAGTGCGCAGCATGGCGGGTGGAGCACGTTTAGGAGTGCGCAGCATGGCGGATGGAGCATGATAGGGGGTGCGCAGCATGGCGGATGGAGCACGTTTGGGAGTGTGCAGCATGGCGGATAGAGCACGATGGGGAGTGCGCAGCATGGCGGATGGAGCACGTTTGGGAGTGCGCAGCATGGGGGATGCAGCACGATGGGGAGTGCGCAGTATGGCGGATGGAGCACGTTTGGGAGTGCGCAGCATGGCGGATGGACCACGTTTGGGAGTGCGCAGCATGGCGGATGGAGCACGTTTGGGAGTGCGCAGCATGGGGGATGCAGCACGATGGGGGGTGCGCAGCATGGAGGATGGAGCACGATGAGAGGTGCACACCTCCCCCCAACACACACACACACGCGCACTGCACAACACACACACACACTAGGAATCACAAACAACGCCCTACACAGACACCCACACACACAGACAACGCTGCACACACAAATATATGCACATACTGCACAACACACACATTGCTCAAAACATACCTCCCCCCAAAACACACCACACCCACACAAACCGCACAACACACACACACACACAACGCTACAGACACACAGCGCTCCACAAACAACGCAACACACGCAACACACATACAACACCGCTCTCACCCCCCGCGACACTCAGAACATGTACAGCGCCCTACACAAACACTTGGTAACTACACACAACAACATCTATATATATATATATATATATATATATAACAAAAATCATACATGAACTACACAATACATAAATTCTAGAAACCCGATGCGTAGAATCGGGCCACCTTCTAGTTTAAAATAACAGCGTGGGGTGCCCTCAGTTTTGGATAACCAGCCAAGGTGAGGCTGCCAGCTGTGGTCTGCAGGCTGCAGCCGTCTGCTTTACCCTAGCTGGCTACAAAAATAGGGGAAACGCCACGTCATTTTTTTTTCATTTTTTTGGCTAAATACAAAGCTAAGCACCCCTTAGTGCCACATGAAAGGCACCAAAGGGTGCAAAATTACAAAATGCAGGAGAGTGGGACATTATGTGTCTTTCTGCCATTATAATGACAGAAAAGACTGATATGAAGTGAACAAGCCCAGGAAAATCACCAGAGCGCTCTACGCTGTGAAAAGCAGTAGAAAATGGCACTGGAGTGAACATGTGACCGTCTCATGTAGGTTGAAGGTATGGATCCTGGGTAAATTTATGTATTTTCCCTCCTTCAGTTTTTTTGCAGTACACAAAAAAACCGGAAGGCACACGGATGACAAACAGATGACATACGGACCGTCTACGGAACGGAAACGGATGCCACACGGATGCACCCGTGAAAAAAAACGGACTGTTTTTTGCAGACCACAAAAATGGATCGGTCGTGTGAATGTAGCCTTATTCTAATCTGCCGTTTATAAACAGCAGGCAGAAATAAGTGAATAACGCCCCCCAGCGTCAGAAAATCTACGGGGTTTCAGGGCTAGCTGAGACCCTGGAGATCATGATTCAGGACAGTTTTTCCGGTCCCTGCTCACGTGATCACAGGTATACACCGTATACCGATGATCACGTTACAGTAAATGACAGTGTCGGTAAAAAATTATTTATCTCCCATCTGGCATGAACAAACATGATAAATCTCCTCCCCGATCCCCTCCGGTCCCCCGGTGTCGCCAAAGTGCCCCCCCGATGCCCTCCCAGAAATCCAAGATGGCCGAGCGCACAGCAGCGCGCCGGCCGCATTCACCCTACTCCTCTGATTTCTGTCGCATGTGCCATGACACATGCGACAGAAAACTCCTCCCCAGGCCCTGCCAGGTCACCCCCTATAACCCCACCGGTGTTCCCCGGTGTCCCACGGTACCTGTGCAGCGTTGATCCCCCCACGGCCCTCTCCTTCACAATAGACGCTGCCGCATGCACAGAGCGGCTGTCAGCTCAGCTTCCTGTGTTCAGACACAGTGAGTGGTGGTTATGCATCTGTAAGCTAAATGGGCGGCACGGTGGGTCAGTGGTTAGCACTGCAGTCTTGCAGCGCTGAGGTCCTGGGTTCTATTTCCACCAAGGACACCATCTGCAAGGAGTTTGTATGTTCTCCCCGTGTTTGCGTGGGTTTCCTCCGGGTACTCCGGTTTCCTCCCACACTCCAAAGACATACAGCGCTATGGAATTAATAACGCTATATAAATGAATAAATGATTATTATTACTGCAATGCCCTGCTCATGAGGTAAGGAACATAATTGATCAGGAGAGCTATATACTACATTTCCAAATGGAGGGATTTGCTTTTATAGTTTCCCTGCTGAACGACTACCAAACATGAGAGTCCGTTATACGCCACAAGAAAACACATCTAAATAGCGAGCTCTGTTGTTAAATATTCATTCAGCTGGATAACTGGACTTAAAGGGGTATTCCATCTCCAAGATCCTATCCCCAATATATAGTAGGTGGAATAGCAATAATATCAGCAAATACCAATATTTGGAAATGTAGAATAGTTCTCCTGATTAGGCATGCCCTTACCTCATGAGCAGGGCATTGCAGCTTTGGTAGCAACCATTACGACATGGACTCTGCTGCTGTGGACCCGGGGAGAGTGAGTGCAGATTCATTGCACCCACACTCCTCACATGAAGGGTCTGCACTCCTAGAAAATGGGGGATACGTTCCCTGAGTGTCTGCCCCCCATATTCTAGACGGTCCAGAGTCGTCGTGGGACCCCTTTATTTTTTTTCTTACAATAAATTGGTGAAAGAGGGAATGTTTTGGGGACTGTTTTTTAAAATAAATTTCTTTTGTCGATTTTTTTTTGTTAGTACTGACAGTTTATGATGTTGGGTATCTAATAGACGCCATGACATCACAAACTGCTGGGCTTGATCTCAGGTAACTTTACAGCTAGTATCAACCCGATTTATTACCCCGTTTGCCACTGCACCAGGGCACGGGATGAGCTGGGGTGAAGTGCCAGGATTGACGCATCTAGTGGATGCGCCACGTCTGGGGTGCCTGCGGCCTGCTATTTTTAGGCTGTGAAGGCCCAATAACTATGGACCTTCCCACCCTGAGAATACCAGACCACAGCTGTCCGCTTTACCTTGGCTGGTGATCCAATTTGGGGGGGACCCTACTTTTTTTGTGTAATTATTAATATTTATAAAATAATTATAAAAAAAGAGCCTGGGGGACCTCCACATTGGATCCCCAACCACGGTAAAGCTGCCAGCTGTGGTTTTCAGGCTACGGCCGTCTGCTTTACCCTAGCTGGCTATCAAAAATGGGGGGCAGCCGTACCTGGCTGCTGTACCTGGCTAGCATACAAAAATATGGCGAAGCCCACATAATTTTTTCAGGGGGCAAAAAACTTATGCATACAGTCCTGGATGGAGTATGCTGAGCCTTGTAGTTCTGCAGCTGCTGTCTGTCTGTATGGAGAAGAGCAGACAGCAGCTGCAGAACTACAAGGCTCAGCATACTCCATCCAGGACTGTATGCAGAAGTTTTTTGCCCACCAAAAAAATGACGTGGGCTTCGCCATATTTTTGTATGCTAGCCAGGTACAACAGGCAGCCACGGGCTGCCTCCAACCCCCAGTTGCCTATTTGTACCCGGCTGGGAACCAAAAATATAGGGAAGCCCGTATTTTTTAATTATTTCACTTATTTCATGAAATAATTAAAAAACAAATGACGTGGGCTTCGCCCCATTTTTGTGTCCAGCCGGGTACAACTAGGCAGCTGGGGATTGGAATCCGCAGCACAGGTTAGCCCGAGGTTTCTGGGCGCCTCTGCTGCGAATTGCAGTCCGCAGCTGCCCCAGAAAATGGCGCTTTCATAGAAGCGCCATCATCTGGCGCTGTATCCAACTCTTCCAACAGCCCTGAAGCCGGGTGGGTTGCTGGGTAATATTGAGTTAATACTAGCTTTGTTTTACTAGCTAGTATTAAGCCAGAGATTCTTAATGTCAGGCACGTTTGACCCGGCCATTAAGAATCTTCAATAAAGGGTTAAAAAAAAGACACCACACAGAGAAAAAATACTTTAATAGAAATAAATACACAGACACATTAGAGACTCCATCTTTATTACCCCCTGTCAGCCCTCCATGATCCATGGTCTTCTGTCTTTCTTGTTCAACAAATGCAGCTCTGCTCCATCACTGCTGCATGGGGGAAGACGCTGCTTCTCGTGCAGCCTTCACTCCGTGAGAGATCAGTGCTGCTGGCTGTTAGCGGTAACAGCTGTAACGCTGACAGACGCGTTACCATATCAACGGTGCTCCGATCATGTGATTCCCGGAGCCGCGGTTAGCGGTGACGTCACCGCTAACTGCGTTGCTATGGCAACGGTGATCTCCGTTAATGACCGGCTGTGTCAGCCGGTCCCTAACGGAGCGGGGAGTCGACCGTGTGCTAGAGCATGTCGCCTGTATACGGCGATACACAAATGTGCACCGTGTACCGGAGAGTGCAATGACAGGACCTAGGACAGGACATGACGTCAAAGCCATGTGACCAGTCTGTAGCCAATGAGATAATAGCCACGTGACTGGTCACATGGCTATTTTGACGACATCACGGAAGGTCCTGTCAGTGCTGGTTATCGGGAGGACGCAGCGATCATCGGAAGGAATAGTGACAGGAGACAGAGAGCAGGACGCATCGCGGGCACCGGTAAGTGTTATGGCAATGTTTATTAACTGTATGTGTACATTTATAATGTGTTTTTATGTGTTTGTGATTGCCTCCCATTATTTCCTGTTGGTTCGAGTTCGGTTCGTCGAATGTTCGCCGAACCGAACTCGAACGGGACCTCGGTTCGGCGAACCGAGCTCGCGCCGAACCGCGGCTGGTTCGCTCATCTCTCCTGAACACTAATGGTATGTAGATAAGCAGTTTTATAGTGCCAGTATAGCACGGGTTTAGGTTATATACTAAAATCCTGATGATTGGTTCCCTTTAAGAAATAACATTGTTTTCGGGAGTTCTTTGAAATAAACCCAATTGTGGGCAGTTAATATGGTTTAGTGATAGGTATCATACATTTGTTGAACTATAATTATAGGAAACCTGTCACCAGGTTTTTTATCCCCCATCTGAGAGCAGCATAATATAGAGACAGAGACCCTGATTCCAGCAATGTGTCACTTACTGAGCTGTTTGCTGTCATTTTGATAAAATCAATGTTCTCTCTGCTGCAGATCAGAGCTCATGAATATGCTGGACTACCTGCAGCACGCTAAGTAGTCCTGTAATGATAATATGCTGCTAATTAAACTGTGATTTTATCAAAACTGCACTAAGCAGCTCAGTAGGTGACACATCACTGAAATCAGTGCCCCTACGTTATGCTGCTCTCAGGTTAGGTGGCAAACACCTGGTGACAGATCACCTTTAACATAAAAAACTGTAGTTTTGGTTGTTGACACAAAAATAGGGACATGGCGCTCCACCTGGAGAGCTGAAGTTTCTTCATTCTACTGGTAATTCTTCCCACACAGATCAAATATTGATTGACTAAAATTAGATCAGTAATTTTTTGAGTCTTGAATACCCCTTTAATCTAGAGGGGACCTATCCTCATTAAAACAAACAATTTCAGGCAGGATGGATGAAGTCTGAAAATGGTTCCAGTGCAATCTGGTAAGATAGCTGTAGGTTGAATATGTATTTCACGTGTACAGTCATATTAGTTCCACAGTTATATTATTATTAGAGCATAATTTATACACTGGAATGGTAGGAAACAGAAATGGACCACACACCCAAAAATCATTCATTGATCTAAGGGCTACTTTGCACGTTGCGACATCGGTGGGGTCAAATCGAACGTGACGCACATCCGGCGTCGCAGTCGATATCGTAGTGTGTAAATCCTTTTAGATACGATTAACGAGCGCAAAAGTGTCGTTATCGTATCATCGGTGTAGGGTCCGACATTTTCATAATTACGCTGCTGCGACAGGTACGATGTTGTTCCTTGTTCCTGCGGCAGCACACATCGCTGTGTATAAAGCCGCAGGAGCGAGGAACATCTCCTTACCTGCCGCCGGTGGCTATGCGGAAGGAAGGAGGTGGGTGGGATGTTTACATCCTGCTCATCTCTGCCCCTCCGCTTTGATTGGCCGCCTGCCGTGTGACGTCGCTGTGACGTTGTATGACCCGCCCCCTTAGGAAGGAGGCGGGATTCCGGCCAGAGCGACGTCGCAGGACAGGTAAGTGCGTGTGAAGCTGATGTAGCGATAATGTTCGCTACGCCAGGAATCACAAGATATCGCTGCTGCAACGGGGGCGGGGACTATCGCGTGTCACATCGCAGCATCGGCTGGCGATGTCGTAGTGTGCAAAGTACCCCTAAGGCCGATAGCCAAAAATTTACAAAACTAAACCTGAGATTCTTAATTTAACATTCTAATCAGACTGCATGAAGCCCTTTGCCACATCGCGGAGAACCTCTCAGTGGGTCCTTAGCCTAAAAGGTGCGCCAACAGCTGCCGCAGTGAAAGTGCACCAGCCGCCACAGCTTTTTATGTTAGGAATTTGGGACTCAGCAGTTCGCCGTGACGTGGCAGGGGGCTTCATACAGGCTGATCAGAATGTTACACTAAGAACCTAGTGTTCAGTTTTCTAAATTTTTGACTAGCTGCATTAGATCATTGTATTATTTTTGATGTCCTGTCCTTGTCTTTCTCTATAGTCATAACATAATTAATGTAATCAAAATACATTGGCTTCCAAATGTACAGTACCAGTCTGCACACCGATGTGAAGATATTAGCAAATGATTAGGTAAGTGAGATTATGACACTAACACTTCCCTAGTTGTCAGGGGTGAATCATTTCCTGTTGCCATAACACTATCACACAATGTACACAATTTTAGTACAAGCGTAAGGCGTCGATACAGATGTAGATGTATTTGTATATGTTGCTACAATAGTATTCAAATCTGAATCATCGTCCAGGATATGAGTTATTATTTCAGATACCAGACACAATAAAATAACGTAAATATAAAATTGGCACCATCCTCTACAGGTAACTATGTAAACACAGTCTGGGATAAGGTGAAAAAAAGAAGTCAAGTTATCCACAACTCGCTGGTTTGTAGATTACTGTGAGCTGTGGAAGATACAGGGATTTAGAATTCATAGAAGGATTTCAATTTTATTATGTAGGTTATTATTATTCTTCTTATTATAGCACCATTAATTCTATGGTGTTTTAAATGTGAAAAGAGGTATACATAGTAGGTTCAAGTACAATAATCATAACCAAAATAAGGTACAGACTGTTACAGGAGGAGAGAGGTCCCTGCCCGCGAGGGCTCACAGTCAAAAGGGTAAGGATATAGTAGGTGAGGGTAGAGATGGTCGTGTGGTGCAATAGCAGACTGAGAGTTACGGCAGGTTGTTGGCTTGAAAGAACAGGTGGGTCTTCAGGTTCCTTTTGAAGTTTGTCAAGGTAGGCAAGAGTCTGGAATGTTGTGGCAGAGCGTTCCAGAGTATGGAGGATGCACGGGAGAAACTTTTGGATGCGGTGGTGGGAAGAGGAGATGAGTGGGGAGTAGCGAAGGAGATCTTGTGAAATTATATTTAGGGTTGATCGAATCTGCCAAAATTGTGACCGGCGGATCCCTGCCGGATTGAACAAAAAAATCCAGATCCGCTCCGGATTCCGGTTCCCATATAAGTCTATGGGGACTAGAATCCGGAGATTATAAACGATGGTGGAAGGGATAGGGGGGCAGGAGCGTGAGCGGTAAACTCACCCAAGCCTGTGTCATAGCAGCACACTCCTTCCGGGTTACGCTTTTCCCTTCCGGAGCCAACAATTCAATATTCATTGTTTTGCCTGACCACCGGCGCGTGTAGTTGGTTGCAGCTAGACGCGCCCCCACCCTGAGTGTCAGCATGTCACATGACTGCAACCAATCAGAGGCAGCAGGATGGCCGGTGGACAGGGAAAGCAGTGCAAGTGTTTGTGGGTCAGTATGGTGAACGTGCATGTCTTTCACAAACACATGCACATTCCTGTCAGAGTGTGCGGCTGTGTCGGTGATATCAGACTCGTACAAGTCTGACATGACATCAGCCGGCATAGCCTGTGCTCTCTGAGAATGAACGTGCATGTACACAGAAACACTTGCACACTCATGTCAGAGTGTGCGGCTGTGCCGCTAATGCGGCTTTTTGTTATTTTTTGATTATTCAAATAAATAATTAAAAAAAACATGCGGTCCCCCCTAATTTTGATATCCAGCCATGATAAAGCCAACTGGGGGCTGATGTTCCAGCCCGCATCCACCTGGTATTGCTGCATCTATTAGATGTGACAATCCCGATGCAATACCGGCTCTTCTCGATTGCCCTGGTGCGGTGGCAATCGAAGTAATAAAAGTTTAATAGCAGCACACAGCTGCTACTAAGCCCTAGGTTAATGATGGCACAGGCGTCTATGAGACACCCCCATTATTAATCTGTGAGTGAATGTAAATAAACAGACACAGAGACAAATCCTTTATTTGGAATAAAGTACAAAACGCACCCTCCTTCACCTTTTTATTAACCCCCAACACCCTGCAGCTTCGGCGTAATCCACACAAGGTCCCACGCCGCTTCAACTCTGCTACATCTGAATATCACAGAGAGAGAACATAGAGAACGACCACTCACTGTGAGCTCCAGAGAATGAATGAGCTGTGCAATGAGCGGTGACATCACTCAGATCATTTGTGGTCACAGCTGGAGGTTCCCACGGTCCTTCACCTGTGATCGCAGGTAACCTGACCTCAGGTGGAGTTCACTGAGTTCACAGACCTGCATCTCCTAGCAGAAAATCACAGTTTTTTTGAACAAGAGATGCAGATTTGATGCTGAAATTTTCACACCAAATTCCTGCACTCAATCTACATTTCCTGGCAAAAAAACGTTTTTTTTTTACAGCAGTTTTTTTGCAGGTTATTGGGTGTTTTTTTACCGCGTGTGCATTTTTGTTCCTTTTTTAGTGGCCAAAAACGCACAACAACGCTGCATCTTTGTGGTCTCAAAAAAAGCAATATGTGCACAAAGCCTTAGAGGACGTTTACATATTGAAATATTTTTATTTTCATCTTATTTGCCTTCTAAGTTGGGCTGCGATTATTAAACCGATTATATCCCACTGTCAAACTTTGATAGCAGGATTTAACACACGTCAGCATAGGGGTGCGCCATTTTAGTCTTCTGTGGTCGTGATCGCAGGTCACAGATGAGTTCTTGTGACAGCCGGGGGTCTGCTTAAGACCTCCGTGCCTGTAATAGCAGCTCTGCTTAGAAACTCTGCCTGTGGCCAGGCTTCAAAGGAGACTGTGATTTTCACTATATGCAGCAATGCTGTGCATATATAGCATGAGCTACCAGACGATTGCAGCTTCAACTCGTCCCACAAAAAAATAGACCCTCCTATGTCTATGTGGACTGAAAAAATATAAAAGTTATGAGTCTCGGAAGAAGGGAAGGAAAAAATGAAAATGCAAAAATAAAAATTGGCCCCGTTAGGTTAATTTATTGTTAAAAGTTGAAAGTTTCATTATCGTATTTATATATCAACATCATATTCAATGGCAGTAAAACTGTAAGAGCACAAAATTTTACAGAAATGTAATATATATAACCTAATAATAGAACATTATTGATGTCCGATGTCGCCTAGTAGGAAATATTTCCTGTTAGAGCTGTTATACATGCAGATTTCAGCCTAATAACCTTCTCGTCCCCTCCATGCAGGCTCTATGACCCTATGTCACTATAAGCCATCGTGGTATTCCTTGGAGCATAAGGGTACAATGAAGCATACAAATTATTGGATTGGCCGACCTTTTAAGTGCTAATGCTGGTTCTGTTAAACACCACTGAGCTTCACTTAAAGGTTTTGGATTCCTCAAATTTTTAAAGACCTTATCTAGATTGTTGATTGAGACTGGACAGCAGATTCCCCCATATGCATGTGTTAATGCATTTTATTGATTTATTTATTCTAAGGGGACATTCACGTAAATCATGAATTCCAGCCAGTAGATTGTTTTAGGTTAGTTCCAGAATATATTTTTGGATATCATCTTCTTTTATGTAAATATTGGCATGGCATGCATGGCTCGCACACATTGATTTTTTCTCATACATGTGCTATCAGCACACTGACCCGTAGAGTTTATATCCATCTATACATCCATTTTTTTTTAAAAGGATCTATATGTCCATGCAGTTAAACCTTATTCACGTCCTCATTTCATCCATTATTGCTGATCAGACTTTTGAAGTCAATAATGAGCCGATAAAAATTTGGATGAATAATCTAAAGAAAACTGGAGTAAACTGCTTTACGTATCGGCCCCTTGATTGTGGCAATTAAGGACCTTCTTTTTTTATATTTTGGGTGATCTGATCACTCAAAAGAATGTTCAGGCAAATGTTTGTTCCCAATCATTGCCCGGTGTAAACATGACCCTGTGATGAAATGACAATGATGAAAAGAAAAATTGTTTCTATACTTAGTACTTATTATCAGGGTAAATAAGTACTTTCTGTATTGCTGATCTGTCCTTATTGCTAATAATTTGTCTGCCCATGAAAAAGGACTCACAGTTTTTTATTTGATTTTACTCATTTATATAGTACAATTAATTTCACAAATGTGTTCATTGCTGTCATAAATAATCTACATTTCCAATCAGTATGTCTTTGGGGTGTGGGAGGAAACTAGAGGAAACCAATACAGACATGGGGTAAACATACAAACTCTTGCAGATATTGTCCTTGGTGGGATTTGAACTCATGACTCAAACATTGCAAGACTGCAGTGCTAACCACTGAGCCACCGTGCTGTCCAGGTTCATTTATCATTGCATTTCCACCATGTTTTTTTGTGCATCTCATTTTCATAAATGCCTGTGTAACAATTAATACACATATAAAGCACTAATTTTTGCATTGAATTATGTGATTTCATACATTGGTCTCAGGCTTTTATCCAAGGCTGAGTTCACATGTCCTGCAATCATCCGTTAAAACAGATCCTGCAGACATCTGTTGGGAAACTGATGTCTGCCAGTTCTGTTTTTTTAACATGGGAGTCTATGAAGGGCGGATTTCTATTTATCTTCCATTTGTTACGAATCTGGTAAGAAAACAACAAATCCGTTACAAATGCAAGAATGACGGATGGCTAAATAGCAGTCTATTAACAGCTCCGACCTCCATAGACTCTTATGTTTAAAGGGAACCTGTCAGGTGTAATATGCACCCAGAACCACGAGCAGTTCTGGGTGCATATTAGTAATATCTGCCTAACCATCCCTTTATACACTAGCATAGATAAAGAGATCTTTAAAAAAAGGCCTTTCTAAGGTCGTTTATTATATGCTAATGAGGCCAGGGACTAGTTGAACTGGTGGGAGTTCCCTTGACTAGTCGGCCCCCTTAGCATGTTACCACGCCCCTGTAGGTGTACTAACATGCTAATGAATGCGCAGCAATGCCACACATACCTCAGTCTTGATGGCAGATGGCGGAGGATGGATGTGCACTGTGCATGATCCGTAGTACCTGGGACTTTCGGTCATTTGCACTGTACCTCACTGAAGCCAGGAAGCTTACACCCTGTATCAATTTAGTGCGCATGATTGAAATTCTGCAGATCATGCCCAGTGTGCATCCATCCTCCGCCGGCTGCAAAGAAGAGTGAGGTATGTGCGGCAAAGCTGTGCATTCATTAGCATGCTAGTATGCCCACAGGGGCTTGCTAACATGCTATATGGGCTGGCTAGCCAAGGAAACTCACACCCTTGTGATTGGTTATGGGCCTCATTAGCATATAAGAAATGATTTTTAGAAAAACTTTTTTTAAAGATTCCTTTATCTATGCTAGTGTATACAGGGACAGTTAGGCAGGGATTAGTAATATGCACCCTGCACTGCTCGTGGTTCTGGGTGCATATTGCACCTCACAGGTTCCCTTTAAAAATTGATCCAGCAGGCATCCATTATTAAACAACGAACAAAAAAGTTGTGTCTGCACAACATTTTTGCCTATGGATCTCTGATGGATCCGATCTAACAGATGATTACAGGACATGTAAACTCAGCCTAATATTGGGATGTGTATTATCATGTTTTAAAAAATTCACACTGGTGTAATTTTATCCAAACTAAATGGTGATTTACACGCTGCGACATGGCTAACGATATATCGTCGGGGGTCACGGTGTTTGCGACGTCGCAGCGTGTGACAGCTAGGAGCGACCTAAAACGATTGCAAAAACGACAAAAATTGTTTGTTTTGGAGAGGTCGTTTAATTAAAAAAATCGTTGTCAGGTAAGTAGCGATGTTGTTTCTCGTTCCTGCGGCATCACACATCGCTATGTGTGACACCGCAGGAGCAACGAACATCTCCTTACCTCCGTCCACCGGCAATGAGGAAGGAAGGAGGAGGGTGGCATGTTCCGGCCGCTCATCTCTGCCCCTCCTCTGCTATTGGATGGCTGCCGTGTGACGTTGCTGTAATGCCGCACGAACCGCCCCCTTAGAAAGGAGGCGGTTTGCCGGCAACAGCAATGTTGCAGGGAAGGTAAGTCCGTGTGACGGGTGTTAGCGATGTTGTGAGCCACGGGCAGCGATTTGCCCGTGATGCACAACTGACGGGGGCGGGTACACTCGCTAGCGATATCGGTACCAATATCGCAGCGTGTAAAGTGCCCTTAAGGTGCAACACTTGATAAATATGATGTGGTGGAAATTATTTTGAATAAATTTCTTTGTTCGCACAAGATTCTTGGATTCCATGTATAAAGGGCAAAACTGTTCAAATGAATGGGACTGAAAATAAAACTATATATATTTTTGATTTTAGACCCTTTAAACTTCATTGAAGCTAATATTTATTTAGACTCCAAACATTAAGAAAAAGGAAAAGCACTACTGACATTCCCCCGAATAATGCATTTCATACTTATTATTGATCTCTATCACATTGATTTTTTTTCTCTTCACACTGAGATTGGTTGTGTTAAAAATATTTCTTATATTGTTTTCACTCAATGTAATGTATTCAATCGTGATCTGTTTGAAAAGATTTGTAAGAAGGATCAATGAACCATGAGACAGCTGAGGTTTGGGCATCTCAGTAGCAGCTTGTCCTGCATGAGCAGCGTTAGGGTCAAGTGTAGTCCAGCTATAATGTTACTGAATAGAAAGTAGTGTTTTTTTGTGACTGAGTTATTTGTCTTCTTTCGGACATTTCTTTTTCAAAATGTAATATTTGATGTTAGTTTTTAAACCTAATCCAAAATGCGTTCAACAGTAAAACTCTGTTCACACCGACTTTTGCGATCAACAGAAATCAAAACGTAGGTTTAGCACAGTCCTATCCCTACAATTAGACTATAATAGATCAGTGTTGTTATACGTTACCTGAACTTTCATGGTTGCCATGATTTTTTTTACTTGCTAATTCCAGGGCAAGTTTCACACTCTCAATATTTACAAGTTGAGAATGGACTGTAATGTCCTTTCCGATAGCTGGTCTCCTGAACCCAACTCAACAGCCTTATATATGTTTAGAAGGATTTTAAAATTGTCTCTTCAGGGAGGAAGGAGACGAACTCTAGTGCTACCTATTGGAAGTAGGGAGGAGGGTGGGCAGATATCCTAAACAGCAGGGATCCAATAATTTTTGAGACCCGAGCCGCATCTCATTAACCCGCCCTCATCTGAGGTCACCAAGGGGAAGTATGTGGGAGTCACTGTTCTTTAATAACTACAGATTCTCAGTGTTCATGCTTGTTCAGTCTGGAAGATACAGCTCACTCTAGGATTGTCCCATAGGATTCATTCCCTCTAAAAAGGATTGTGCCATAGGATTCATTCCCTCTAAAAAGGATTGTGCCATCCCTGCAACCACAGTTCAAGTACTTTTCTTTCGTTTATCCATTTTATTTTATGTAACTGTATATACTGTATTGTTTTGTTCCCTTGGTAATATCTTTTGTATATTAAACATTGCCTAGTTTTTGGATTAAATATATAAAATGTAATAGCTTTGTTCCTCTTTCTCTAAAAAACACATCCCAGAAGCCTAGTTGTTAAGGTGAACTCTTAACCAGAGATCACTAGTTGCCTACTGCCTGGCCGAATTGGTATATACCAAGTGCATGCATAAAAAAATTCACACCAGACACAGTCGGATATGAAGTCTCTTCTTGGTCACAGTAAAGATGGCACCAAACAGACTGAGGAGACTCATGCGTCCTCTGATATAGGCTAGGGGCGTACACAAGTTCAGATATGCCCATTTAGTGGGACAGTTCATGGGCTAGCGAATGGGGAGATCTGTGTTGCTGTTGATGGGCGAGTCTGACCAGTGGATGAAACCATGACGATGGGAGGGACGTCATTTAGTGGATCCATGCTGATGGTTTGGTCTTTAATATCATCTGATCTTTGGGTTGGTCTTCTAGCTTGACCAGGGGTCTTCCCTTATATAGTGGTCTTCTTTCATCTGGACATTCCTTGCATTCCAAGCAAGGTGTGGATAACAGGAAATGGCGGCCATCTTTATATCTCTGTCATGTGTATGATCTGAAACCTGAATTATGCAAGGCAAATCGACATATTTCCCACAATCCCTTGTCAAGAGGTTAATTAAGGTTTTGATAAAAAGGTCCTCCTCAACATAGTGAGGCCACACATTACCAGTAACAGGTGTCCAAATGATTGGTGATGACAGTTAGTTTTACTTGGGATATTGTGGAGATTGGCAGTGACTGTACCGAAGTATATATATATATATATATATACACAGGGTGGTCCAAAAGTAGTGGACAATATGTATAATAGAGTTACTAAACATGGTGTAAAGTGAAACTGGCTCAGTTGCCCTTAGCAACCAATCAGATTCCACTTTTCATTCTTCACAGACTCTTTGGAAAATGAAATGTGGAATCTGATTGGTTGCTAAGGGCAACTGAGTCAGTTTCACTTTACACCATGTTTGATATCCCTATTACATATAGTGTCCACCTACTTTTGGACCACATATATATACAGTGCCTACAAGTAGTATTCAACCCCCTGCAGATTTAGCAGGTTTGATAAGATGCAAATAAGTTAGAGCCTGCAAACTTCAAACAAGAGCAGGATTTATTAACAGATGCATAAATCTTACAAACCAACAAGTTATGTTGCTCAGTTAAATTTTAATACATTTTCAACATAAAAGTGTGGGTCAATTATTATTCAACCCCTACGTTTAATATTTTGTGGAATAACCCTTGTTTGCAATTACAGCTAATAATCGTCTTTTATAAGACCTGATCAGGCCGGCACAGGTCTCTGGAGTTATCTTGGCCCACTCCTCCATGCAGATCTTCTCCAAGTTATCTGGGTTCTTTGGGTGTCTCATGTGGACTTTAATCTTGAGCTCTTTCCACAAGTTTTCAATTGGGTTAAGGTCAGGAGACTGACTAGGCCACTGCAACACCTTGATTTTTTCCCTCTTGAACCAGGCCTTGGTTTTCTTGGCTGTGTGCTTTGGGTCGTTGTCTTGTTGGAAGATGAAATGATGACCCATCTTAAGATCCTTGATGGAGGAGCGGAGGTTCTTGGCCAAAATCTCCAGGTAGGCCGTGCTATCCATCTTCCCATGGATGCGGACCAGATGGCCAGGCCCCTTGGCTGAGAAACAGCCCCACAGCATGATGCTGCCACCACCATGCTTGACTGTAGGGATGGTATTCTTGGGGTCGTATGCAGTGCCATCCAGTCTCGAAACGTCACGTGTGTGGTTGGCACCAAAGATCTCGATCTTGGTCTCATCAGACCAGAGAACCTTGAACCAGTCTGTCTCAGAGTCCTCCAAGTGATCATGAGCAAACTGTAGACGAGCCTTGACATGACGCTTTGAAAGTAAAGGTACCTTACGGGCTCATCTGGAACGGAGACCATTGCGGTGGAGTACGTTACTTATGGTATTGACTGAAACCAATGTCCCCACTGCCATGAGATCTTCCCGGAGCTCCTTCCTTTTTTTCCTTGGGTTAGCCTTGACTCTTCGGATAAGCCTTGCCTCGGCACGGGAGGAAACTTTCAAAGGCTGTCCAGGCCGTGGAAGGCTAACAATAGTTCCATAAGCCTTCCACTTCCGGATGATGCTCCCAACAGTGGAGACAGGTAGGCCCAACTCCTTGGAAAGGGTTTTGTACCCCTTGCCAGCCTTGTGACCCTCCACAATCTTGTCTCTAATGGCCTTGGAATGCTCCTTTGTCTTTCCCATGTTGACCAAGTATGAGTGCTGTTCACAAGTTTGGGGAGGGTCTTAATTAGTCAGAAAAGGCTGGAAAAAGAGATAATTAATCCAAACATGTGAAGCTCATTGTTCTTTGTGCCTGAAATACTTCTTAATACTTTAGGGGAACCAAACAGAATTCTGGTGGTTTGAGGGGGTTGAATAATAAATGACCCTCTGAATAAACTTTTCACAATTTAAAAAAAAAAAAATAAAAAAAGAAATAACATTCTTTTTTGCTGCAGTGCATTTCACACTTCCAGGCTGATCTACAGTCCAAATGTCACAATGCCAAGTTAATTCCGAATGTGTAAACCAGCTAAATCTGCAGGGGGTTGAATACTACTTGTAGGCACTGTATATATATATATATATATATATATATATATATATATATATATATGTATATGTATTATGTATTCATTGACTACTAGCGAAAGGAGACATCACCTTGTCCATCAATCATCAGTCAATTGCATATTGTCCTGACTGCACAGTGCTATTTAGTGATGGGGTGGAATATCTGTGTGATCTCCCCCACTGTCCCTACACTGACTTAAAATGATAGGGTAAAAGCTGTAAAAATTTGATGATAATGAAAGTACCTAAACTATTTCTGCTCACTTGCTAGATAGTGAGGCTGTTCATGTGGATCTGACTCATTGCCCTGCGGATGCAAATTACTTTTAAATATTAGCTGGGTTTATATATTTTCTAGGTTAATGGTTATTAGCTGCTAGACACAAGAGTGTTTCCGTGGGTGTTTACTGAATTAGCATGTGGAGAAATGATATGTAAGTTACAAAGAAAGGGAAAAAAGGAAGTTGTTGGTCTAGTACAAAAAGTCTTCAGAAAAAGCTTACGTGTGTTAATGTAGATGTGACATACTATTGGCTATGTACATTCATTCTATAGCTGGATACTGACTGCATAATGAAAGGCACAGCAATGACCAGAACTGCTTGATCAGTTTGGAGAGTGTTGTTCAAGCAGTTTCCTAAAACAAGGGAAAACAATTTAGAAATGAAAATAATAACTAATAAAAATGCTGTGCTATGTTAAAGGGGCACTCCTATCATTCAGTGTGATTAGTGGGAAGAGGAGACTGTGGAGAAAAAGTGCAATAGGGTCTTATCCGGTATAACAGTAGATAAGAAAAATGAATGCAGTCACCTATAGGGGTTGTGTAAGTCACAACTCCTATAAAGACGTAGAGGTAGGGTGAATAGCCGCAGCCCCGCAGTATTAGATTCAATGATTGATTGAATGACAGAATGATGATTCTCCTGTCATTCAAAATTATCCTGAGGAACGGGGCTGAGACCCTTGAAACGCATAGACCTGTATATACTTTTTGAATAAAGGACATGGATTAAAAGTCATCTGCTTCTAGAATGGTGATAAGCATGGCATGAGACCTGTCTTTCTACACTAAGGCGGGCTTTGCACACTACGACATCGCAGGTGCGATGTCGGTGGGGTCAAATTGAAAATGACGCACTTCCGGCATCGCAGGCGACATCGTAGTGTGTAAAGGCTCGATGATACGATTAAGAGCGCAAAAGCGTCGTAATCGTATCATCGGTGCAGCGTCGGCGTAATCCATGATTACGCTGACGCGACAGTCCGATGTTGTTCCTCGCTCCTGCGGCAGCACACATCGCTGTGTGTGAAGCCGCAGGAGCGAGGAACATCTCCTACCGGCGTCACTGCGGCTTCCGTAGGATATGCGGAAGGAAGGAGATGGGCTGGATGTTTACATCCCACTCATCTCCGCCCCTCCGCTCCGATTGGCCGCCTGGCGTGTGACGTCGCTATGACGCCGCACGACCCGCCCTCCTTAACAAGGAGGCGGGTCGCCGGCCAGAGCGACAGTCGCAGGACAGGTGAGTCCATGTGAAGCTGCCGTAGCGATAATGTTCGCTACGGCAGCTATCACAAGGAAATCGCTGCTGCGACGGGGGCGGGGACTATCGCGCTCGGCATCGCAGCATCGGCCTGCGATGTCGCAGCGTGCAAAGTACCCCTAACAATGAGTCATTCGATATTATGTCACATTGCTAGGCGGATGTGCCAAAACATGACTATTGATGGTCTTACCTGTGGTCGTCATTTCTTCTCTATAATAGTGCTCTTGGTTGGTGTTTGGAGCTCCATTATAGTTCTTTTCAAAGCAGGTAGTCGTGCTGCTGTACAGGAAAAAAATAGCACTTTATTCAAATGCTAGCAACCAGTTTCAGATAGGTACTTCTCCAAAATCCTCATGTTCCCAACCTCTCCATACACATACACTCTCAGCTTGACTGCGCATGAATGGTTTCTTACTTGGAATGGGGTAGCAAGCTAATGATAGTGGTGGTCATGACTGTTGTGTTGAAATCCAGCATACCTGACCTTACTGTCAGGGTAGAATAGAAAAACCATACATAATAGATAGTTGACCAGACCTGCCAAAGTCTGCGCATTTGACAGACATTCATCTAATTTGGAATTGCTTGATGTCCACCCATTGGTGGCTACTGAAGTATTTATGGCCAAAAATGGCCTCCATGACTACAATGTATGGCAACCTATTGGGACCTTCTTAAAGGGAATCTGTTAGTAAGATTTTGCTATCTCATCTGAGAGCATCATGATGTAGACAAGGAGATTCTGAATCCAATGCTGTATCAGGTTACGTGCTGCAGCCATTCGGATATCTCAATTTTTTACCTTTAGGGGTGCTTCACACACAGCGAGCTCGCTGCCGAGATTGCTGCTGAGTCACGCTTTTTGTGATGCAGCAGTGACCTCATTAGCGATCTCGCTGTGTGTGACACTGAGCAGCGATCTGGCCCCTGCTGCGAGATCGCTGCTCGTTACACACAGCCCTGGTTCGTTTTCTTCAAAGGCGCTCTCCCACTGTGACACACAGATCGCTGTGTGTGACAGCGAGAGAGCGACAAATGAAGCGAGCAGGGAGCAGGAGCCGGCGTCTGGCAGCTGCGGTAAGCTGTAACCAAGATAAACATCGGGTAACCAAGGTGGTTACCCGATATTTACCTTAGTTACCAGCCTCTGCAGCTCTCACGCTGCCTGTGCTGCCGGCTCCGGCTCTCTGCACATGTAGCTGCTGTACACATCGGGTTAATTAACCCGATGTGTACTGTAGCTAGGAGAGCAAGGAGCCAGCGCTAAGCAGTGTGCGCGGCTCCCTGCTCTCTGCACATGTAGCTACATTACACATCGGGTTAATTAACCCGATGTGTACTGTAGCTAGGAGAGCAAGGAGCCAGCGCTAAACAGTGTGCGCGGCTCCCTGCTCTCTGCACATGTAGCTGCATTACACATCGGGTTAATTAACCCGATGTGTACTGTAGCTAGGAGAGCAAGGAGAGCTAAGCGGTGTGCGCTGGTAACTAATGTAAACATCGGGTAACCATACCCGATGTTTACCTTAGTTACCAGTGTCCGCAGCTTCCAGACGCCGGCTCCGTGCAAGCGCAGCGTCGCTTGCACGTCGCTGCTGGCTGGGGGCTGGTCGCTGGTGAGATCTGCCTGTTTGACAGCTCACCAGCAACCATGTAGCGATGCAGCAGCGATACTGACCAGGTCAGATCGCTGGTCGGATCGCTGCTGCATCGCTAAAGTGTGAAGGTACCCTTAGTCATGTATCTGAGCCCAGGGAGCTGTCCCTGCCCACACCAGGCTCTCAATAGAGATTATACATTGACAGTGAGGTGTCAGTCACAGCATGGGCCGTACTTGACTCCTGTGCATGAGCCAGATAAACCTAGTAATGACAATCACCAAGTGATAAAGCCTTTAATTTAAGTAAACAACAGTATGGAGCTGATTTTTGTTTTTGTAATCCCTGCAACATGCTGGTTTCAGCTTACATATCAAAAACCTGATGACAGGTTCCCTTTAATAAGAATCTGTTAGGGTGTATGTCAGTGTAAAACTAGAGACGTATGACACTGTAATATACTAGAGAGCCATTCAGAAGTCCAGTAGTAGGATTTTAATATAAAAAAGTCAAAAAGGTAAAAAAGTTGTAGAAAAATTAAAAAAGCATTTTCAGCAAAATAAAACCATAATTGTTATAATCAAGTCTCTTGCCACAAACCATAACAGGTTATCCTGCAAACTGAATATCATAAAAAGTGAACAAAAATGACGAAATTACTGTTTTTTACAACATAATAAACTTTCTAAAAACAAGGGCAAAAAAATAGCTTTTTTTGGTCATTTTGACACCCTAAAAAATGGAACAAAAACTGATCAAAATGCAATATGTACCCTAAAATATTTGCATAGCTTAGCCACCCATAATCTACACTTTGTAGCTGCTCCCTAATAGAAATAGCCATTGCTTGGAGCAAGCCTTCATTTAGTACAAGAAATGTTCTTTGTCACTTTATCCCTCTGTATATTGTTGTATATGGCAACATACCTACTGAAAGCACTGCTTAATATAGCTTAAAATAGTCCTATAATACCACAGCTGAGTCAGCATGCCACATTGTTTTTCATATGAAATCCTTCAGAACAAGGTCCGTGCTCTTATACAATGGGTAAAATAAGTATTTGATACACTGCAAGTTTTCCCACCTACAAAGGATGGGGAGGTCTATAATTTTTATCTTAGGTACACTTCCACTGTGACAGACAGAATAAAAACAAAAATCCAGACAATCACATTGTATGTTTTTTTAAATAACTACTTTGCATTTTATTGCATGAAATAAGTATTTGATACATTAGAAAAATTTAACTTAATATTTGGTACAGAAACCTTTGTTTGCAATTGTAGAAGTCAGACGTTTCTTGTAGTTCTTGACCAAGTTTGCACACACTGCAGGGGGATTTTGGCCCAGTCCTCCACATAAATCTTCTCCAGATCTTTCAGGTTTCGGGGCTGTCACTGGGCAACATTGAGTTTCAGCTCCCTTCAAAGATTTTCTATTGGATTCAGGTCTGGAGACCGGCTAAGCCACTCAGGGCCTTGAAATGCTTCTTACGGAGCCACTCCTTAGTTGCCCTGGCTGTGTGTTTCAGGTCATTGTCATACTGAAAGACCCAGCCGTGACCCATCTTTAATGCTCCTACTGAGGGAAGAAGGTGGTTGGCCAAAATCTTGCCATACATAATCCCATCCATCCTCTCTTCAATACGGTACAGTTGTCCTGTCCCCTTTGCAAAAAAAGCACCCCCAAATTATGATGTTTCCATCCCTATGCCTCATGGTTTGGACAGTGTTCTTGGGGTTGTTCTCATCCTTCTTCTTCTTCCAAAAACGGCAAGTAGAATTGATGCCAAAAGTTCTATTTTGGTCTCTTCTGACCACATGTCTTCTCTCGATCATAAAGATGGTCATTGACAAACTTCAAATGGGCTGACATGTGCATTGGGACCTTGTGTGCCCTGCAGAATTTGAATCCATGACGACGTAGTGTGTTACTAATGATAATCTTTGAAATTGTGGTCCCAGCCCTCTTCAGGTCATTGACCAGGTCCTTCCATGTAGTTCTGGGCTGATTCCGACTTTCTTAGAATCATCCTTAGCCCATGAGGTGAGATTTTGTATGGAGCACCATTCCAAGTAAGATTGACAGTCATCTTGTGTTTCTTACATTTTCTGATAATTGTGTCAACAATTGTTGCCTTCTCACCAAGCTGTTTGCCTATTGTCCTGTAGCCCATACAGGCCTTGTGCAGGTCTACAATTTTGTCCTTGGTGTCATTAAACAGCTCTTTTTTTCTTGGCCATGGTGTAGAGTCTGGAATGTGATTGATTGAGTGTGTGGACAGATGTCTTATACAGTAACGAGTTCAAACAGATGCAATTAATACAGGTAATGAGTGCAGAGTGGGAGGGCTTCTTAAAGAAAAAATAACAGGTCTGTGAGAGCCAGAATTCTTGCTGGTTGGTAGATGATCAAATAATTATTTCATGCAATAAAATGCAAATTAATTATTTAAAAATAATAAAATGTGATTTTCTTGATTTTTTTTTTAAATTATGTCTATCACCATTGAAGTGTATCTACGATAAATTTACAGACCTCTCCATTCTTTGTTGTTGGGAAAACTGGCAAAATCAGCAGTTCATTAAATGCTTATTTTCCCTACAGTATAGCAGAGGCAAGCAGAGGTACAGTAAGGTCCAGGCCCCATATAAGTTTACATGAGCATTATTATCATTTTATGAAACTCGGAGATTACAGAGACATAATACACTTGTGTGCCAGAGAACAGAGGTCTAAATACAAATTATGGTGTTCAAAGCTGTTCTGGTGTACTACTATTTGCCTTCTTCGATATCCAATTGAAATCTATCAGAGCTTTTCTCTTGTAGTCATAATAAATGTCCAGTGAAGCTTCACCATTTTTTAGTATCGTATCGATTGCAGAAGACTAAAGTGGGTGTTACGCGTAGCGATGTCGCTGGTGAAAGCACCCGCCCCCGTCGTTTGTGCGTCACGGGCAAATCACTGCCCGTGGCGCACAATATCATTCGGAGCCGTCACACGGACTTACCTGCCTAGCGATGTTGCTGTTGCCGGCGAACCACCTCCTTTCTAAGGGAGCGGTTTGTGCGGCGTCACAGCGGCGTCACTAAGCGGCCACCCAATAGAAGCGGAGGGGCGGAGATGAGCGGGACGTAACATCACGCCCACCTCCTTCCTTCCACATTGCCGGCAGCCGCAGGTAAGCAGCAGTTCGTCGTTCCCGAGGTGTCACACGTAGCGATGTGTGCTCCCTCGGGAACGACGAACAACCTGCGACCTCAACAATCAACGATTTTTTAAAAAGGAACGACGTGTCAATGATGGACGATAAAGTGAGTATTTTCCATCATTAACGGTCGTTTCTTTGCTGTCACACGCAACGACGTCACTAACAATGACGGATGTGCGTCACGGAATCCCTGACCCCGGCGATATATCGTTAGATACGTCGTTGCGTGTAACAGGGCCTTAAGAGGCAGATATACAAATGCATCTCAATTAATTAGAATATCATCGAAAAGTTGATTTATTTCAGTAATTCAATACGAAACAGGAAACACATATATTATATAGACATTAGAAACAAAGGGATCTATTTCAAGTGTTTATTTCTGTTAATGTTGATGATTATGGCTTACAGCCAATGAAAACTCAAAAGTCATTATCTCAGAAAATCTATAATATTATATAAGACCAACTGAAAAAAATGATTTTAAACTCAGAAATGTTGGTGCCTATTGAAAAGTCTGTACAGTAAATGCCTTGCCTCAATACTTGGTTGGGGTTTCTTTTGCATGAATTACTGCATCAATGTAGTGTGGCGGCAATCAGCCTGTGGCACTGCTGAGGTGTTATGGAAGCCCAGGTTGCTTTGATAACAGCCTTCAGCTCGTCTGCATTGTTGGGTCTGGTGTCTCTCATCTTCCTCTTGACAATACCCCATAGATTCTCAAAGGGGTTTAGGTCAGGCGAGTTTACTGGCCAATCAAGCACAGTGATACTGTGGTTATGAATCCAGGTATTGGTACTTTTGGCAGTGTGGACAGGTGCCATGTTCTGCTGGAAAATTACATTTCCATCTCCAAAAAGCTTGTCAGCAGAGAGAAGCATGAAGTGCTCTAACATTTCCTGTTAGACGGCTGCGCTGACATTGGTCTTGATAAAATACAGTGGAGCTACACCAGCAGATGACATGGCCCCCCAAACCATCACTGATTGTGGAAACTTCACAGTATATCTCAAGCAGCTTCAATTGTGGCCTATCCACTCTTCCTTCAGACTCTGGGACCTTGATTTCCAAATGAAATGCAAAATGTATTTTCTTCTGAAAACAACACCATGGACCACTGAGCAATAGTCCAGTTCTTTTTCTCTTTGGCCCAGGTAAGAGGCTTCTGGTGTTGTCTACTGGTCATGAGTGGCTTGACACAAGGAATGCAACAGTTGTAGCCCATGTCCTGGATACGTCTGGTGTGTAGTAGCTCCTCAACCACTGACTCCAGCAGCAGTCCACTCCTTGTGACTCTCCCCCAAATTTTTGAGTGGCCTTTTCATTTCTATCAAGGCTGCGGTTATCCCAGTTGCTTGTGCACCTTTCTGTACCACACTTTTTCCTTCCAGTCAACTTTCCATTCATATGCTTGGATACAGCACTCTGTGATCAGCCAGCTTCTTTAGCAATGACCTTTTGTGGCTTACCGTCCTTGTGGAGTGTGTCAATGACTGCTTTCTGTGCATCTGTCAAGTCAGCAGTCTTCCCCATGATTGTGTAGCCTACTGAACCAGACTAAGGGACCATTTTAAATGCTTAGGAAGCCTTTGCAAGTGTTTTGTGGTAATTATTCTAATTTTCTGAGCTAATGACTTTGGGGTTTTCATTGTAAGCCATAATCATCAACATTAATAGAAATATACACTTGAAATAGATCCCACTGTGTGTAATTACTCTACATAATATATGTGTTTCCCTTTTTGCATTGAATTACAGAAGTAAATTAACTTTTTAATGATATTCTAATTTATTGATATGCACTTGTAAGTGTTGTTTTATCATCTAGAGAGTAATTCTTATACATTTGTGGTATATAGGATATGCTTTATTTGGAGAAAATTACCCTGATATATGCTTCTTGATGTGATAAGCTGATCATAATCTCCATTCATTCATAACTGCACCGAAATGTTAACCCTTTTTTTAGTCACATCAGTTCATTGTTTTTTTAGATGCAGGTCCTGTTGGTGTAACTCACATCTCCTCTACATTTATGGCATATTCTGTGGATATGTTATCAATGTGCAAAACAAGAATACATTTTAATGCAAAACCCTCAGTCACTTGTCATGCTGAGCATCAAAAACATTCAGAGTAGAAAAAAATAGGCCACGGTAAAAAAAAAAAAAGGGGGGATTCAAATTTGTGTCTGATCATCTAAGTCAGCAATGCCAAGGCTTTTTACCTTTTCAGACTTCCTGTTAGGAACAAGTTAAAAATAAACACCAAAATTACGAGAGTCAAAATTTGAGTTTATGGCAGCAGTTCCCATTAGTTGCCATTTGTCTGTAGCCCAATTGACTCTTGTTTTTTGATCACTGGCCAGTATTGTGTCTCACTGGTTAGCACTGGTGGCTTGAATTTAAAGGGGTTGACTAGTCTAAAGTGATCAGTCTACAGTCACGTTATGTGACACTCTATGTAGCTGCAGACTTCCAAATCATCCTAGCACACTTAATTGTGCAATATGCATGTTCCCGGCCAGAACCTGACTAGTGGACGTGACCTCACCCCATAGACTCCGACTAGTAGGTGCAGTTGTCTAGTGGGCATGACCTCACTCCATAGAACCTTACTAGTAGGTGCAGTCCTTTAGTGGGCATGACCTCACTCCATAGAACTCGAATAGTAGGCGCAGTCATCTAGTGGGCACGGCCTGGCTCAATACACTTGTATGGAGTGAGGCTGTGCCCTCTCACTGGGTTGTGGCCAGGAACTTGCATATCGCACAATTGTGGTCACATGATTGCAGTTCCTGGCTCAGAAACCGGCAAATCCTCTCAACGCTTAAGGGTGCTTTACACGCTGTGACATCGGTAACGATATATCGTCGGGGTCACGTTGTTAGTGACGCACATCCGGCGCTGTTAGCGACATCACAGCGTGTGACACCTAGGAGCGACAACCAACGATCGCAAAAACGTCAAAAAATCGTTGCTCGTTGACACGTCGCTCCTTTCCATAATATCGTTGCTGCTGCAGGTACGATGTTGTTCGTCGTTCCTGCGGCAGCACACATCGCTATGTGTGACACCGCAGGAATGACGAACATCTCCTTACCTGCGTCCACCGGCAATGAGGAAGGAAGGAGGTGGGCGGGATCTTCTGCCCACTCAACTCCGCCCCTCCGCTTCTATTGGATGGCTGCCATGTGACGTTGCTGTGACTCTGCACGAACCGCCCCCTTAGAAAGGAGGCGGTTCATCAGCCAGAGCGACGTCGCAGGGAAGGTAAGCCCGTGTGACGGATGTAAGCGATGTTGTGCGCCACGGGCAGCGATTTGCCCGTGTCGCAAAACTGACGGGGGCGGGTACACTCACTAGCGATATCAATAGCAATATCGCAGCGTGTAAAGTACCCTTTAGATCATGAGCTGGGTGGATTCATAAGAGTAACACATAAAGGGACTGTAGACTTATCCTTTCAGACCAGACAACCCATTTAAATTCGACTATGATCAATCCTATATGGCCTTTGTACGTTCCAAAAATGTACTGGTGCGGTAAGTGGCTTTCTGTAAAATGTGCCCTAGTGTGCATGAACTAGAGAATTTATAATGTGACCCAATTGGGGACATACACTGGTGTGAGTGTTCTTTATATAACACTTTGGAATATGTTGGTGCCATATAACGGAAATGCTATACATAGCTACTTTTTCCTGCTACCATAACCATATTATAGCATGTCTGTTTAGCATATAGATTTTTTAATTAAAAGCAAATGTCAGCAGCATAACGTGATTTATCAGGCCATTTCAAGCTAAGCTTTCCACAGTACTCATAAAACCTGAACTGTGACACGTTTGTATAATACTTATACTGATGTTTCTGCATAAAGAGTCTTTTATGAATCTCATTCTGGAAGCATATGACTCCCTGATCATATGACACACTCTAATAAAATCCTGATATACTTCTGAGTTTTACTTTTTTATGGATTTTTTAGGTTGTAATTTTAGTCCCCTCTGTGTATAGTTTTTGTCTTTTAGGTCTTTACCGATGTGCTATAGACATAACATACTGAGATATTTTCAGACAATGCCATGATGACTGATGCACTTAAAAACCACTGAAGTAAGTTTGTTCCAGGGCTGCTAATCCATTAGACATCACAGCGGTGCTTCAGAACATCTCAAATAAATCCCAAACACAGAGAATGTGAAGAGCGGCCAGATCATCATTTCAGTTAAGCGAAAAACAACGCGGAGGCTCTACACAGAGAACCCGGCTTCTGATCTGACCAAAACTCGGTATATTTTGAAAACACATGAAAGGCACAAATGTGTTATGTGACCCGCAGAGGAATTCACTCATTGCCGAGTATTAGGTCACTCGGACTATTTCCTGTGCAATGAAATGGGACATGGTTTAGAACATAATGCAAGCGCTCAACCTGTATTTCAACATGCCATAGTGAGGTCGATGGACCTAACTACAAACAGATATAGCTAGGGGCCACCACAAAAATGTATTCATTTATTTTTAGTTCTAAATGCCTTAGGTGAATTATATTCCTCAGATTTATACACTGGCATAGTAATCATATTTATAAATGGAAGCAATCATGATCTCTATGTAAACAGTACATTAGGATGTTATAGTCTTTTATTGATACAGCTAGTAACACTACATTGATAGAATTTGCATAGTTTTTTTTATAAGTATCCTGTCGAGACAGAGTGGGTGAATAAACAAACATCTATTGCAAATTTCAATTCCGTTGATTACTTTTCAAATGAGGTATATTGCAAAACAGGTGAATTTTATGCACTAAGCCTAGTAATTTAAAGGTAATCTGTCAGCAGATTTTTGCTATGTAAGCTGAAGCCAGCATGCTGCAAGGTTTGTTACAGAGAAATCAGGGATGTCTGACTTGTCAAGGTCCAATCTGTTGTTTATTTGCTATGTTTGTTTAACCAGCAGGACTTATCATTGCACAGACAACAAAGTCACACACACGACAGTCCGGCACTCCCCCTTCTCTGATTGTCACCTCACTGTCAATGTACAATCTCTATTGAGAGCCTGGTGTGGGTGGGGGTAGTTTTCTCAGCTCTGCTGCATTGCTAAATCTAGAAATTTTGATTATCAGAATGGCTGCACCCAGTAATCTAAGTGATACATTGTTGGATTTAGGCCCTCTTTGCCTACATCATGCTACTCTCAGGTGAGGTAGCAAAAATCCACGACAGATTCCCTTTAAAACTAATACATGTGCTACTGTATTTGAGTCCTTTTAAAGGGTTTGTCTTAAGACAAACATTTATGGCATATCAACATGAATATATAGCAGATGTGGAGCCCAATTCTGAAGCTAACACCTATCTCAAGAAACTGGATTCCAATAATTCCAGCAGGTGTGTATGACTCCAGGCCAGAAAAGTTGGCTGCAAAATATAAATCCTTCTCAGACACTGATGATTCAATTGTGAAATATTTTTCTATTCATATTACAAATTCTCTGCATGCAAACAAATATAGAGATGCGGCAAAAGTGAGAACAAGATCCGGAAAAAAGGGGGAAACAAATAACAGCCAACATTTTGACCAACAGTGGCCTTTATTAAAGACATATATCTATAGTACATATAAACATAACACAAATAGGTATTTAATCACATATGGTGTAAATGTAAAAGTAGTGTAAAATAAAAAATGAGTGCCATCCCTTCCCATTGTTTTTTTTTTTTTACCTGTTATTGTTTTTGTTTATTACTTTTATATTTACGCTATATGTGAATAAATACATATTTGCATTACATTCTATTTACTATAAATCTTCTTGATATAGACCATTGTTGGTGGAAACGTTGGACATGATCTGTTCCTCACGTTTGAAGAAATCTTTGCCAGGGAGAAACCTGTAACGCTAGGTACAGGAAAGTACCAAGCAAATGGCGAAAGGGAAGGGAAACCCTGTGCTCTCAGTTGCTGTGAATATCGCATTAGACTCCGCCATTTTGTTTTCCCGCGTGCGTAGAACACTGTTGCCATAAGCAACAAACACAACATTTTGAAAACATATATTAGACACATAAGGCTTTCATGTGATGTAATATTCCTTACCATAGAAAAAAAAGATCACGAAGCCAAAGACTTATCAGCAGCCCCTCATATTTACGCTCATATATTAATATTTCTGAGATAATAGAAGAAAAAGAATATAAAATATAAAGTATTGCTAAGGTTGAAAAAAATCATGAGAGGATATTGCAACATGTTAGTGGTTTACATAGAAGGACACTTTATGATACAGTATGGAGGGTGGGGTAATGTAAGACCATTGCTTCACACGACCTTTACACATCCTCAGGTATTGTTATGACATCAATACAGGTTTCACAATGGGTAAATACTTAGCTCATTGACAGATAAGAGAATTTGTCAAGCATGTTAGACTGGAAATGGACGGCAGCGCAGCTTTCTGCTCATAATATTTAACACAAGTAATGGGTCACCAACACATGATATAACCAAGGGGAATGGTGACAGGCATAGAGGATTCTCCTTACTGATTCTAAAATATTAATATTATTGCAGTAAATACACTTGAGGATTATTCTTATTTGTGTATAGGTCGAAAGTAGGAACAAGTTTAGCATTTTTTAAGCATTTCTAGAAATTTTCTTTGCAGTGAGCATGAAAGAAGAATGGTGACATCAGCCTATCGTCATCTTCTTCCGATCACGCATTAATAAACATATATCTATATAATATTTTTAGATCTCAGACCAGCTTACTATGGCATACCTGCTAGTTAATATGCAAGTTCAGAGCTCCCTAGTTGTTCTCTGTTTAGCATCCACTTTCTTCCTACTGTTGTTAATGTTTTTTTAATTTTTTTTTTTTTTTTTTTCCGGAAAACTCCTTAGACATATAACATCCTGTTTGGAAATAATATTAAATTGCTCCTATCCCAAAAACCTTCACAATACTTAAAGGGATTTCCTTATAGTCAGTCTCCAGGTGAACACCTCTTCTCAACCTCTAGACTTCCTGCCTGTTCGTACCAATGGCATGGTCACGTTTCGCATTGAAACTGTGCACTTTCTGATGCTACGTAATGATGTTCTGTGATAAAACACCATGTACATCGAACACTGAAATAGACTTTAGTGGCCAGTGCCAGACAGCTGCTGCCAAGGCATATAAAATCATGGGATGCATTAAAAGAGGTGTAAATGCTCAGAACGAGAACATAGTTTGCCTCTATACAAGTCATTTAACCATTACTAGCAAATATAGAAAATGTCCAAAAAATTGATTAATATTGGGTATAAGGTCACACATATGCATATGTACATTTATTCAAAAATTGGAATGATCTCACCAAAATCATTGTGATCCATAGGGCAGATTAAACTTCTCCTACAGTTCTCCCACAGACTGTAGTCCTAATACCGGCAACGTAAAGCGGTGATAGGGATCCGGTCACTATCCCTGTGTGGGACTAACACTGGCCCTTTATCTCCCCAATAACTCTCACCTTTACAAGGCCAGTCCACAACTGGCCCTGTTGTGACTGACCCTTGCACATCATCCAGGTGCCTCCCTACGTGTTTCGCCTCAGTGGATCATAAGGGGAAGACATAGCACCTATATTGCTGGAGAACAAAGCCTAGTATAAGGGTCTCTATACAAGTCACTAGTATAAACACTGTTACGATATTGTGTATAATTATAGTCTCTCTGTGTGTAAGAAGGACAGAGCTGAACTAGAGCAGGTGCGGAGAAGCGCAACCAAGTTTATTAAGAGAAGGAACAAAATGGATTATCACACTTGAAGTTATTCAATTAAGAAAAAAAGACTAAAGGCCGCTTTACATGCTGCGATATCGTTACCGATATCGCTAGCGTGCGTACCCGCCCCCATCGGTTTTGTGACACGGGCAAATCGCTGCCCGTGGCGCACAACATCGCTCAGACCCGTCACACTACTTACCTGCCTAGCGACGTCGCTGTGACCAGCGAACCGTCTCCTTTCTAAGGGGGCGGTTTGTTCGGCGTCACAGCGGCATCACAAAGCGGCCGCCCAATAGAAGTGGAGGGGCGGAGATGAGCGGGATGTAATATCCTGCCCACCTCCTTCCTTCCTTCCGCATTGCGGGCGGCCGCAGGTAAGATGAGATTCCGCGTTCCTGCGTCGTCACACATAGCGATGTGTGCTGCCGCAGGAACGACATACTACATCATACACGCAGCAGCAACGATAATTGGGAATAGGGGGGCATGTCACCGATTAGCGATTTTGAACGTTTTTGTGACGATTCAAAATCGCTCATAGGTGTCACACACAACGACATCGCTAAAGAGGCCGGATGTGCGTCACAAATTTCGTGACCCCAACGAGATCGCTTGAGCGATGTCGTAGCTTGTAAAGCGGCCTTTAGGGAGAAAACTTTTTACAATGTACACATATATGAGGGAACAATACAGAGATAGTGATGAGCGAGCACTACCATGCTTCGGTGCTCTGTAGTCAGAACAAGCAGTTGTTGAGTTGAGTATAATGGACCAAAAAATAATAATTTTGGCATTCTTAAATTTTTCTGTTTACAGTGTTTACTAGTGATGAGCGAGTATGCTTGTTACTACTCGGTACTCGCACGAGTATCACTGTACTCGGGCTACTCGGCGGGGACCAAGTAATCTCGCGATACCCGTGCTGTACTCGTGGTCTTCATTTCTGCATGTTGGCGCTCTTTTGAGAGCCAGCCCTCATGCAGGGATTGGCTGGCAGACCACTGCAATGCCACAGCCCTGTTAGTTGTGGAATTGCAGTGATTGGCCGGCCCGCACAGCGTGACCGAGCCTTTATACCGGCCGGCGCGCTGTGCTCTGCTCACAGCCATCCAGACAGTCAGTGCAGGGAGAGTGTCGCTGCTTCAGGGAAAGGTTTGCGGCCCTTTATAGCTATTTCCGTAGCAGGGCTGCAAACAGTGTGACCAAAAGTCCTTCTCAGGACTATTGTAGTTGTATACAGGCAGGCAGGGTATAGCCAGGTCGGAGTACAGTAGCAGAGTCCTTCTCAGGACTATTGTTGCTGTATACAGGCAGGGTATAGCCAGGTCGGAATACAGGCTAGTGACCAGAAGAGTCCTTGTCAGGACTATTGTAGCAGTATACAGGCAGGCAGGCAGGGTATATAGCCATTCCTAGTGGTGACCGTATACCAGCCTTCATCATATCTGGGGCTGGTGTACACAGTCTAAAACAGTCCAGATAGTGTCAGACGTCTCATTAATTGTCGCTCCTAAAAACCTGTTAGGTTCTTAGTGCGTCCGTGCTTGCATTTAAAAACCGCACGTGTGTGCCTGTCGGTGGCAGCGTACAGGTGCACTTGTGTGCGTTTTTACCAAACTATTATATAACGCACAAGTGTAGTGTATAATACACGTCAGTCAGCAGTGGCTGATAGTGTCAGAGTTCTCATTAATTTTTGCTCCTAAAACCTGTTAGGTTCTTAGTGCGTCCGTGCTTGCATTTAAAAACCGCACGTGTGTGCCTGTCGGTGGCAGCATACAGGTGCATGATTTGCACAAACTTGGATATAACGCCCAAGTCTAGTGAATACACGTCAGCACAGCATTGCAAAATGCGCAAGGGCGTTGGCAAGGAACAAGGAAGTGGACGTGATGGTGGTTCAGGCAGAGGCCGAGGTCGTGGGCAAGCTCTAATTTCGCCACAACAAAGGGCCACATCTAGTCGCTCGCACGTCCTGTCCCAAATTCTTGGGGACCGCAGCAGTACACCGCTCTTGAACCAAGACCAGTGTCAACAGGTTGTTAGTTGGATAGCGAATAATGCTTCCAGTCAGATTGGCACCACCACAAACACTCTGTCTTCCACACGGTCAAGTGTCAGTAGCCGTGATACTGCACCGCACATTTCAGAACCTGATCCTCCTTCCTACCACAAGGCTGAGTACACGTCCTCGGACATTAATGATCCCACACTTGGACACTCGGAAGAGCTGTTCACGTTTCCATTCGCACATTCTGGCCTCTCGCCAGCTAATGTTGAAGTGGGTCATGAGGAGATCGTATGTACAGATGGCCAAATATTTGAGCAGCCACGTTCTCACGAAGTCGGCAACGTGTCTCAACAAGGGGTGGACGATGATGAGACACAATTGTCAGGAAGTCAGGAGGAGGAGCAGGGTGCGGAAGAGGAAGACGACGTGGTGGATGATCCAGTAACTGACCCAACCTGGCAGGAGGATATGCAGAGCGAGGACAGCAGTGCACAGGGGGAGGGAGGCATAGCATCCCAACAGGCAGTAAGAAGCAGGGTGGTGGCTCCAGGCAGAAGTCAGGCAACCGTTCCCCGGAACAACAACACGACACAAGGTGCCTGTACAAATGTTAGGTCTTCCCGAGTCTGGCAGTTTTTTAAGTTGGCTCCAGATGATTCTAAAAAGGCCATTTGAAACACCTGCCGTGCCAGCATCAGCAGGGGTACCAAAACTAGCAGCCTGACCACCACCAGCATGATCAGGCACATGTCAGCCAAGCACCCGACTTTGTGGGAAGTACAACAGAGTCGAGGAGCAGTGCTTGCTGATGTCACTGCTACGTCTTCGCTGGTTGTGCATGCGAGCCAATCCCCTGTCCTTGCTGCCTGCGAACAAGCCTCCTCCGGTCCTGCACCTGCAGTTGCCTACGCAGAAATAACACCATCATCAAGCACGTCCTTGTACCAGCGCAGCGTTCAGTTATCCATTCAGCAAACCTTTAAACGCAGGCGCAAATACACTGCCAACACCCCACATGCCACAGTTCTAAATGCTAACATTTCGCGACTGCTTGCGCTGGAAATGTTGCCTTTTAGGCTGGTGGAGACAGAAGCATTCCGCGACCTGATGGCGGCAGCTGTCCCGTGTTACTCGGTCCCCAGCCGCCCCTATTTCTCCCGGTGTGCCGTCCCCGCGTTGCATAACCACGTGTCACAAAACATCACACGTGCCCTGAACAACGCTGTTTCACCCAAAGTCCACCTAACCACAGACACGTGGACAAGTGCTTGTGGGCAAGGCCGCTACATCCCTTTGACGGCACACTGGGTTAATATTGTGGAAGCTGGGACCCAGTCTGAGCGAGGGACGGAACACGTCCTTCCCACACCAAGGTTTGCAGGCCCTACCTCAGTCAGTGTTTCACCCACACTCTACAGCTCCGGAATGTCATGCTCTTCAGCCTCCTCCTTCTCCTGCGCATCCTCATCCACTGTACCCTCCACACCAGTCACAAGCTGGAAGCACTGCAGCACTGCCTTGGCGAAGCCCCAACAGGCTGTGCTGAAGCTAATCTGCATAGGTGACAAACCCCACAATGCAGAAGAGGTGTGGACAGCTCTGAAACAGCAGGCAGATCACTGGCTCACACCTCTGAACCTAAAGCCAGGAAAGGTCGTGTGTGACAATGGCCGGAACCTGGTGGCGGCTTTGAGGCGAGGCCAGCTGACACATGTTCCATGCGTGGCCCATGTGCTCAACCTCGTGGTTCAGCGGTTTCTAAAGTCATACCCAGAGCTGTCTGATCTGCTGGTAAAAGTTCGCCGCCTGTCTGCACATTTTCGAAAGTCACCTACTGCTTCAGCCGGCCTTGCCGGCTTTCAGCGCCGTTTGCATCTTCCGGCTCACAGACTGGTGTGTGATGTCCCCACGCGTTGGAATTCAACTCTGCACATGTTGGTCAGGATATGTGAGCAGAAGAGGGCAGTTGTTGAGTACCTGCATCACCTAAGCCGTCGGGAAATGGGTCAAACTCCACACATAACACCTGAGGAGTGGAGATGGATGTCCGACCTATGTACCATCCTCCAAAACTTTGAGGACTCCACCAAGATGGTGAGTGGTGATGACGCCATTATTAGCGTCACCATACCGCTACTCTGCCTTCTAAAATGGTCTCTGCTCAAAACCAAACATGATGCATTGCAGCCGGAGCGCGATGAGTTGCAGCAAGAAACAGTAGTGGGTGTGGGTGATAACACACAACCTAGCCTCGTCTCATCACAACGTGCAGTGGAGGACTATGACGAGGAGGATGATGAAGACATGGAGCAAATCTCTGGCCAAATTGAGGATATGACATGCACACCAGTCATATCCTCGGTTCAGCGTGGCTGGCCAGAGGACAGGGTAGATGAGGAGGAGGAGGAGGAGGAGGAGGAGGACAGCATGTTCAGTCATCGTGTTGGTCAGGCTACTGAAGTCCTGGCTGTTAAGAGTCTGGCGCACATGGCTGACTTTATGGTAAGCTGCCTGTCTCGTGACCCTCGCGTTAAGAACATCTTGGCCGACAATCATTACTGGTTGGTAACACTGTTAGACCCACGCTACAAGGAGAACTTTATGTCTCTTATTCCCGAGGCGGAGAGGTCAACCCAAAATGCAGCAGTTCCGGAAGGCCATAGTCACGGAAGTAGGCAAAGCATTCCCCTCACAAAACGCTAGCGGCATAGGTCAGGAATCAGTGGACAACCAAGGCGTACAGCCGAGAGAGGCACAAGTCCAATCCGCCAGAGGTAGGGGAACAGTCTTTAAGATGTGGGACAGTTTTCTCAGCCCCTCACGTACCACAGCCCCTGAGGTGCGGGGTAGTGCCACAAGAAATCCTAAGTTTGCCCAGATGCTGAAGGAGTACCTTGCAGATCGAACAACTGTACTCCGACATTCCTCTGTGCCTTACAATTATTGGGTATCCAAGGTGGACACGTGGCATGAATTGGCTCTCTACGCCTTGGAAGTCCTGGCCTGCCCTGCCGCTAGCGTTTTGTCAGAGCGTGTTTTTAGTGCCGCAAGTGGAATCATTACAGATAAACGCACCCGCCTGTCAACTGAAAATGCTGATAGGCTGACTCTGATCAAGATGAACAAGGGTTGGATTGGGCCAGACTTCACCACACCACCAGCAAATGAGAGCGGAATTTAAAGTTTGTAACGGGAATTTGCCATGTTCCTCCAGTCACCCATGGGTACACACTTCTGGACTTTGGATAATCGCTGGACTGCTCCTCCTTCTCCTCATGCGCCACCATGATGACCGTTACAAGAGTTAGGCCTTTGTTTCAGGTATACCCCCAGTGGTAAATTTTTTCGCCCATTCTTTGCAGAATGGACATTACAACGACAGGAGACCCGCTCCTTTGCAATGGGAACAATGTTTTGAGGCCCTCATGCACGTCTCTATCCAGGGACAACGTGGAGCCTCCCAATTTTTGGCTGCCCTGCCAAAGGGCTATACTATAATACACCCACTTCCTGACAATGGACACAATGTTTTGAGGCCCTCATGCACGTCTCTATCCAGGGACAACGTGGAGCCTCCCAATTTTTGGCTGCCCTGCCAAAGGGCTATACTATAATACACCCACTTCCTGACAATGGACACTTAATGTTTTGAGGCCCTCATGCACGTCTCTATCCAGGGACAATGTGGAGCCTCCCAATTTTTGGCTGCCCTGCCTAAGGGCTATACTACAATAGATCCACTTCCTTCCAATGGGCACTTCAGGTTTACAGGCCCTCATGCACGTCTCTATCCAGGGACAACGTGGAGCCTCCCAATTTTTGGCTGCCCTGCCTAAGGGCTATACTACAATAGACCCACTTCCTTCCAATGGGCACTTCAGGTTTACAGGCCCTCATGCACGTCTCTATCCAGGGACAATGTGGAGCCTCCCAATTTTTGGCTGCCCTGCCTAAGGGCTATACTACAATAGACCCACTTCCTTACAATGGGCACTTCAGGTTCACAGGCCCTCATGCACGTCTCTATCCAGGGACAACGTGGAGCCTCCCAATTTTTGGCTGCCCTGCCTAAGGGCTATACTACAATAGACCCACTTCCTTCCAATGGGCACTTCAGGTTTACAGGCCCTCATGCACGTCTCTATCCAGGGACAACGTGGAGCCTCCCAATTTTTGGCTGCCCTGCCCAAGGGCTATACTACAATAGGCCCACTTCCTTCCAATGGGCACTTCAGGTTTACAGGCCCTCATGCACGTCTCTATCCAGGGACAACGTGGAGCCTCCCAATTTTTGGCTGCCCTGCCTAAGGGCTATACTACAATAGACCCACTTCCTTCCAATGGGCACTTCAGGTTTACAGGCCCTCATGCACGTCTCTATCCAGGGACAACGTGGAGCCTCCCAATTTTTGGCTGCCCTGCATAAGGGCTATACTACAATAGACCCACTTCCTTCCAATGGGCACTTCAGGTTTACAGGCCCTCATGCACGTCTCTATCCAGGGACAACGTGGAGCCTCCCAATTTTTGGCTGCCCTGCCTAAGGGCTATACTACAATAGACCCACTTCCTTCCAATAGGCACTTCAGGTTTACAGGCCCTCATGCACGTCTGTATGCAGGGTCATTGGTGAACCTCACAATTTTGGACTGCCCTGGCAAAGGAAAATACTACAAAGACTCAGTTCCTCAAAATGGGCACATTAGACTCAGAGGCCTTTATGTACGTCTCTTCTCAGGGACATCGGAGTGCCACACAATGTTTTACGTAAAATCTTTCATGTATTGATCTCAAAAAGTAACATACATTAGCTCTATCTCACTATTGGGTATGTGCCCTTAACATTTCCGCCATGAAAATTCATTTTGGTGTCATTTTGGAAGGTTTTCTGGTGAGTCCGTAAAAATGGCGTAAAACGCGGACAAAATTGTTCACAGCTGTGACTTTTGAGTGATAAATGCTTCAAGGGGTCTTCCCCATGCTGTTGCCATGTCATTTGAGCACTCTTCTGAGACTTTTGTGACATTTTTAGGGTTTCTACATGCTGCCGGTGGTCATTTCACAAAAATACTCGGGTCTCCCATAGGATAACATTGGGCTCAGTGCTCGGGCCGAGTACACGAGTATCTTGGGATGCTTGGCCCGAGCCTCGAGCACCCGAGCTTTTTAGTACTCGCTCATCACTAGTGTTTACCAATCGGGTTAATTATTTTTACATTTAGATATATTAGACTTTTCTAAATGTGGTAATACCACATATGTGTTTTTTTAAATTTGTTATTATCTTTAAATTTAACTCTAGAACGCATACCTGGGGCCTCGCAAGCCTGCTAGGTTACTTGTTTTCTATTGTAGATTTCTATGGTTGCGCGTTCTAGGGTTAATGGGGCAAAAGGAGGGTGATTTGAACTTGTATGGTTGTATTAAAAAAAAAAATCATGTTTTTTAAACATTTTTTTTTCGTTTCATCACTTTTAACAGTTCCGTTATGCACTTGAAGCTGCGATCGTCTGATCACTTGTACTCTATACCATATTGCCATAGCATGCTGCTATGACAAGCATCAAACCCCCTGGTGTCAAAACAAACCATCGGCTACCCACGAACACATCACAGACGCTTATATTGGCACTCCCCCATGCTGGCGCATGTTAAATCCTGCCGTCAGAGCTTGACATTGGGATTTAACGAGTTAATAATTGTTTGAGGTAGGTCCTGCCTGGATCACACAGCCTTTATCTTCCAAGTATGGGACAAGCTCACCCCGTGAGCCCATTCCCCAAACTTGCTTTTGACTTACGTCGTACAAGTGACAGGGTTAAACTATATAATTTAAATCTGTCTGTTTTGAAAAACGATTTTTAATAAAAAGGTAATCAACCAGGAGAAAAAACAAAGAGTATATTATACCAAAATATTTTATTGATAATTAAACAAAAATATGTCCACAAAATATTTTTTCTTTAAAATCAAAGACAATGTTACAATAACAATGTGCGGGAGAACCCCTGACCATATTAGATTATTATAAATAATCAATAGGTATAGGAAAAAAGTCCTTCATGGTGCATTCACACAAATCCTCTGAACAAAAAAAAATCCATAGACTAGAAAAAAATGTTTTAAAAATATAAATACACCATAAAAGACTGAACTCCCACATCCAACCCTAAAGCGGACTTTACACGCAACAACATCGCTAATGAGATGTCGTTGGGGTCACGGAATTCGTGACGCACATCCGGCCTCGATAGTGACGTTGTTGCGTGTGAAACACAGGAACGACCGTTAACGATGAAAATTACTTACCTAATCGTTGATCGTTGACACGTCGTTCCTTTCCCGATTATCGTTGCTGTTGCAGGACGCAGGTTGTTCGTCGTTCCTGCGGCAGCACACATCGCTATGTGTGACACTGCAGGAATGAGGAACATCACCGTACCTGCGGCCGCCCGCAATGAGGAAGGAGGAAGGTGGGCGGGATGGTCAGCCCACTCATCTCCGCCCCTCCGCTTCTATTGGGCGGCTGCTTGGTGACGCCGCTGTGACGCCAAACGAACCGCCCCCTTAGAAAGGAGGCGGTTTGCCGGCCACAGCGACGTCGCTAGGCAGGTAAGTACGTGTGACGGGTCCTAGCGATGTTGTGCGCCACGGGCAGCGATTTGCCCGTGACACACAACCGACGGGGGCGGGTGCTTTCACCAGCAACATCGCTAGCGATGTTGCTGTGTGTAAAGTCCGCTTAAGACTCAATAAATAAATTCAACAAATTGCAAAAGCGGCCGATTATAACTAGTATGTATAATATTATTAAACTCCCTCCTATAAATAAATTAATAGTTTTTATTCAAAACATAGAAACTCCATTAAAATAGAGAGTATTAAATAAATATCAAAACCTTTTTTATAAATAGGAATAATATTAAAGAAGCAAAGTGCATTAGTCAGCAAAAGCAGGTGCAATCCTTACAAATGTATAAGACAGTCAGAGTACCCAAGCTGCCTCAACGTACGTTTCAAGTATGTCTTTTCCTCAAGAGGTTCCCCCATTTCCACATTGTTAGTGTAACATTGTCTTTGATTTTTAAAGAAAAAAAATATTTTTGTGTACATATTTTTGTTTAATTATCAATAAAATATTTTGGTATAATATACTCGTTTTTTTCTCCTGGTTGATTAGTTATATGGAGTTAACATACCGTAACTTTGATTACTGGGAATTAAAATTGTGATATGCATTTAATAAAAGGTAAGTTGCAAAGTTCCTTTTTTTACTAGCATTTTGCAATTTTAATGAATTAAAGAAGATGAGACAATCCCTTTTAGGCTATATGCCCACGGGACTTTGTATCTGCAGATATATCCGCAGGTATGTCCGCAGGTTTCCCACAGCTGCTCTCCGGAATCCACAGCAATTTTTAGCTGCGGTAGTACAGTGAAATATCTGCAGTAAACCTGCGGACATTCATGCAGCTTACCTGTGGAAGTCCCGGCCGTATCTCCATAGTGGAGGGCCGGGAATTCCGCAGATGTTTCTGCATGAATAATTGACATGCAATTACGTGCAATTACGTGGGACATCCGCAGCATATTCCGCAACCGCACATTCCGCAGCATGGACATAGCACTCCCCATGTACCATAGGATAACATGGGGAGTGTCTGTACTTGCTGAAACCTGCGGATTTATCTGGAAAAGCCGTGGATTTAACGCAGATAAATCCGCAGGTTTAATATTTCCCATGGGCACATAGCCTAAAGGGTGCTTTACATGCTGCGACATTGCCAGCAATAGCTAGCGATGTTGTGCGTGATAGCATCCGCCACCGTTGTTTGTGCGACATTTTGTGATCGCTGCCATAGCGAACATTATCGCTACGGCAGAGTCACACGCACATACCTTGTCAGCGACGCCGCTGTGACCGCCGAACAATCCCTCCTTCAAGGGGGAGGTGCGTTCGGCGTCATAGCGACGTCACTGCGGCGTCACTAAGCGGCCGCCCAATAGCAGAGGAGCGGAGGAGATGAGCGGCCGGAACATGCTGCCCACCTCCTTCCTTCCTCATTGCCGGTGGAGGCAGGTAAGGAGATGTTCGTCATTCCTGCGGTGTCAAACGCAGCAATGTGTGCTGCCGCAGGAACGACGAACAACATAGCTACTGACCAGATAACGATTTATGGTAAATGAACGACGTGTTACAGACCAACGATTTTTAACGCTTTTGCGATCGTTTAAGGTCACTCCTAGGTGTCACACGCTGCAATGTCGTTAATGACGCCGGATGTGCGTCACAAACACCGTGACCCCGACGATATATCATTAGCGATGTCGCAGCGGGTAGATGGCCCTTTAGAGTAGGTTAGAAGAAGCAGCATTTCTTTGCAGACTGAGACTGTAAGGCTATATGCGCACTAGAAAAAAGCCTAAAGAAAAAAACGGACCCTCTGAAAGAATCCCGCACCCGCGGTAAAAAAGCGCACCAAAAACCACAACGAAATCCGCATGCCGTGGTTTACGGCGGATTTACCGTGGATTTACTGCGGATTTGCCACGGATTTTCCACAGGTTGGTCCCTGCGGATTTTTACCATTATCTATGGCAAAAACCGCAGGTACCTGCAGAAAGACGGGACATGCTCATTAATTCCGCAGCGGAAAATCTGCGGGTAAAACCGCGGGTATAAAAAAACGCAGTGTGCGCACAGCATTTTTTAAAACCCATAGGATTTTCTGGGGAATGACTGCAGCACATTTTCTGCAGCAAATCCGTGGCAAATCTGCGGTAAATCCGCAGTATGCACATAGCCTAAAAGAGTAGTTTATCAGACTGTTGCACACAGATCTGCATAGGAGCTGCATACACAAAACAGTTAAACTACCTAATTTATTGTGATAGGAGAAGAAGCAAATACAATGAATTCAGAGAAAGAAGGAGACAAATAAAATAAAGTTAATCCAACCAATTAGGTATTAATATGTCTATATACCTATTAAAACAGAAATACCGGTGCTTAACTTTTATACATTTCATTTAAATGATCTGTAAAACGACATTTTCGCAAGGCTTCACTTGACACAGGGTAATGCCGGTAATGTTGGAGTAATCTTTTATGGGCTTTATTGTAGTAACATTGCAAGTCAGCTAATTATTTTGTCATCTTTCTTTTAACCCTTGGTTAAACATATGGCTACTTGTCACAGAGTTCTTAGTTCATCCCTAATTACCTTTCAGTTCATTTAAGTCAATCATGTTTAAGTTTATCCATCTGGTATTAGTAGGAGGCTTCAGGCAATATCCATATAAAGTTGTGTTTTTCAGTTTTCTGAACAGCTTATCTTTACAAGTTAATCCAGGTGTTATTCATATTTACATCTGCTCGGTGCATTTCTCTACAATATTCTGGGACAAAAATGGGAAAATTCAGATACTATTTTAGGCTTTTATAGTCATGATACTAAGGATAATTTTAGTGGACAATGACTTAAACATATGAGGCATAGTGACTGGGATATATGAAAATACCATCTAAAATAATATACAATGAACCTGAAAAATGCTGCAATGTGCATTCCCAGAAGTCACAATATGGTCTTATAATAATTTACATATATACGGTAATTAATCATTTTTGCCAATCTAACCTATTGGTATGTCTGCCGGTTTTGCACATCTTACCCACGTAAGAATGTTCTCCAGTTATTATTTACCCTTCAGTTACCATTGGATCTGTTGTAGTGTAGTTCCACAACTCCCAATGAAGCAGGTCTCTCTCAGCTGTCTTTTAGCACAGCTCTGCCCTGCCTCCATTGACATAAGGGTACTTTCACACTTGCGTTCAGCGCAGTCCGTCACTATGGAGAATACCGCAGTCCGTTAACGCACTGCGCTATTCTCCATAAACTTGTATGGACGAAGCACTGTAACGCAAGTGTCAGCGTTGCATCCGCTGGACGACGCAGCGTCGTTATTTTGATGCTGCGTCGGGCGGAAGGAACGCAGCATGTAACTTTTTTTGAGCGGCGGAAACCTTTATTTTTCACTGCGCATGCTCATTTTTTTTTCTTTTAAATCACAGAAACTTTATTTTGTTTCTCGGTGGCCAAACATTCAGCTGAGCGCCCGGCCGCCGGCATGTGAGAGCTCTCAGCTGAGTGCCCGGCCGCCAGCATGTGAGAGATCTCAGCTGAGCGCCCGGCCGCCGGCATGTGAGAGCTCTCAGCTGAGCGCTTGGCCACCAGCATGTGAGAGCTCTCAGCTGAGCGCCCGGCCACCTGCATGTGAGAGCTCTCAGCTGAGCGCCCGGCCACCAGCATGTGAGAGCTCTCAGGTGAGCACCCGGCCATCAGCATGTGAGAGCTCTCAGCCGAGCGCCCGGCCACCAGCATGTGAGAGTTCTCAGCTGAGCGCCCGGCCACCTGCATGTGAGAGCTCTCAGCTGAGCGCCCGGCCACCTGCATGTGAGAGCTCTCAGCTGAGCGCCCGGCCACCAGCATGTGAGAGCTCTCAGGTGAGCACCCGGCCATCAGCATGTGAGAGCTCTCAGCCGAGCGCCCAGCCACCAGCATGTGAGAGCTCTCAGCTGAGCGCCCGGCCACCAGCATGTGAGAGCTCTCAGCTGAGCGCCCGGCCGCCGGCATGTGAGAGCTCTCAGCTGAGCGTCCGGCAGCCAGGTGATCAGCTGATTGTTCCCAATAGTCTGCTGCCGGTAATACTGTAAAGTAGAAATAAAAAAAAAAAGCTTTCCGTTGTTTTGTACGATCCGTTGCATCCGTTGTGCCATTATATGCAATGCATCCGTTGCATCCGTCACACAACGCAATGCAACGGATGCCGTTCAACGCAAGTGTGAAACTAGCCTAAAGTGTATTCTAAATCAGAATACACTTTCTTGTCCTGTCCACTACAGGGTCCTGTACAGTAATCTGTCATCACAATTTTATCTTTTGCCATCTGTATCAATGCGGTTGCATCTGTATTTTTACATCAATCTTCTGTTAGCTGGTTTTCAACAGAGATCAACAGTCCTGTAAACTCCACTTTTCTCTGCCTGCACAACAGAACTTGTAATCACTAGGCAATGCAGAGCTAACAGAAGCAAAGGTGAGTTGTGCTTGATGTCTGCTGGTGACAGATCAATGGTGTGAAAATGCAACTGTTGCACTTTTGATGCATATGGCAAGAAATAATCCTCTTCCATTAGTATCAACAGATCCGTATTTTCAGTTTTGCAATATTGATCTGTCAGCAGTACGCATCAAACACAGCTCATCTCAGTTTGTCTTAGCTGTGCTTTCCCTAGGTTTTCAAGCTCTGTTGTGCAGGTAGAGCAGAATGTATGACATTTTATCACTACTAATAACTAGGTAATTGTAGTGTCGATGTACTTACCGCCCCAACCAACCAGCTGTTCCATGTGCTTCTGTGCTCACTGTGGCTCCCTGCTTCCAGTGCCTGCACATGCTGTGTGGGTCTCATGGCTGCACACTTAGGTCCCTGCTTCTTAAAAGGGCCTCATGTGTACTCCTGAAGTGTATCCCGCCTATTGCTGAGAAACACCTGGTATTTAAGTTAAGGTACCCTCCCCTTTTGGGAGGTGCCTGTGCAACATTTATCTCCTGTAGCCACTGTGACTTATGGCTTCAAACTCATTGTCTGGTCCTGGAGCCTGTTCCAGATTTGGTACTCACACTTATGCCTGAAGCAATCCTTCTCCTGAACCCGAACCTGACCATGTAGTTGAATACCTGCCTGTGTTCCTGGATCTGTTCCTGAATCTGTTCCTGTGTTAATGTACCAACCTGAGTTCCTGAATTTGTTCCTGTGTCCTGGTACCAGCCTGAATTGCTGAATCCATTCTGTTGTCCTAATACTAGCCTGAGTTCCTGAATCCATTCCTCTATCCTCCTTTTCTTTAGTTATAGAAAATTTGTAGATAATAGAAAATAAAATTGGTCACACAGATTTGTGATCAAACGCATACAATGCAAAAAAGAATAAAATGTTTCCTAATTTCACTGGTGAAAAAGAAACGGCTAGTACATAGTCTGGTCTTTTCTGTAGTAAAATGTCAATACAAAACCTAGACGATAGAGAAACAAAGAAACAGCAGAAAAATAATCAAAGCCTTTTAAATGTGGTGCTGGAAAAGGATTTTATCAATACCATGGATGGCAAAAAAAAAAAAACAATTGATTTTGGAAAAAATCAAGTCAGACATGTCATTGAAGCAATGATCACAAAGCTACGACTTGCCTTCTTTGGACACATCACACTAAGAAAGTAATCACTGGAGAAGGAGATCATTGTCGGAAAAATAGAAGGAACAAGGTGGAAAGAAAGACCAGCAACCCGAAGGATTGATACTATCAAGGTAATGGTGGAGAAGACCCTGGTGGACTTATCAAGGCTTGCACAAGATCGATATTGCTAAGACCCGCAACACATATCCGTTTAATTTGTACGTGTGCGGTACATATTTGCACGTACCGGAGACACATACACACGGAGACCCATGTTATTCAATGGTAGATGGCACACACACGTAAAATCACACGGAACGTGTGACCATGTGGTAAGTACGTGTGTGCGCTTTTCTACACGGACAACATGTTCGTTTTTGGCTGGCAGCACGCAGGCACGGACCCGGTTTAGTCTATGGGTCCGTGCCTGCACGTACCGCACACGGAGTACGTCCGTGTTCAGCACATTTCGTGCGTGTGCGTTTTTACACTAGCGATCTTTTCTTTTGTTTTTTTTTAAATTAAATTCAGTATACTTACCTTTTTTTCTGCTGTTCTCAGTCATACTTACATTGGCGCTCGTTTTTTTTCTTCCCCCGGCTCATACCACTCCCCGATCACCAGCGCGGCGAGGAACAGCTGTGCAGAGAATACGCGGCAACAATTACTTTGAATATGCCGGCCGCTCATTAATCAATCTCGTATTCCCTGCTTTCCCTACCCACAGACGCCTGTGATTGGTTGCAGCCAGACACGCCCCCCATGCTGAGTGACAGGTGTCTCACTGCACCCAATCACAGCAGCCAGTGGGCGTGTCTTTATTGTGCAGTAAAATAAATAAATAATTTAAAAAAACGGCGTGCGGTCCCCCCCAATTTTAATACCAGCCAGATAAAGCCATACGGCTGAAGGCTGGTATTCTCAGGATGGGGAGCCCCACGTTATGGGGAGCCCCCCAGCCTAACAATATCAGTCAGCAGCCGCCCAGAATTGCTGCATACATTATATGCGACAGTTCTGGGACTGTACCCGGCTCTTCCCGATTTGCCCTGGTGCGTTGGCAAATCGGGGTAATAAGGAGTTTTTGGCAGCCCATAGCTGCCAATAAGTCCTAGATTAATCATGTCAGGCATCTGACGTGGGGCTCCCCATCCTGAGAATACCAGCCTTCAGCCGTATGGCTTTATCTGGCTGGTATTAAAATTGGGTGGGACTGCACGCCGTTTTTTTTAATTATTTAATTATTTATTTTACTGCACAGTATAGACACGCCCACCGGCTGCTGTGATTGGGTGCAGTGAGACAGCTGTCACTCAGCGTGGGGGCGTGTCTGACTACTGCAAGCAATCACAGGCGTCTGTGGGTGGTGAAAGCAGGGAATACGAGATTGATTAATGAGCGGCCGGCATATTCAAAGTAATTGTTGCCGCGTATTCTCTGCACAGCTGTTCCTCGCCGCGCTGGTGATCAGGGAGCGGTAAGTATGAGAGAGGGCTGCTAACTTCAGTCACTCGGGGGATTAGCAGTCACTGGTGAATCCTTCACAGGTGACCGCTAATCAGTATGCGGCACACAGACAGAGCCGCGGCATGACAATGAAGTCGGGTGAAGTTCACCCGAGTTCATTCTCATCGCGCAACTCTGTCTGCTGTCAGCTGACATGTATCAACGACATTGTGCAACACACAAACGGACATTCCACACGGACATTCCACGTACACATACACGGGCATTTTACACACAAACACGGACATTTTACACGTACACACGGCTCGCATACGCCATCACACGGATGCCATACGTACCGGAGAAACGCCCCCAAAAAAACGGAACACGGACCCGAAAAACGGACCGTGTCACACAAACGTTTTTTATGCGGAAGTGTGTTTTAGGCCTAAGGAGTATTCATCTATCAAATTGCCATGGTTCAGGATCAAGGTAAAAGCCGTTAAAAGAAAGAAAAATTATACATCAGCTAGATCATGAGCCACATACCTGTCGTGGATACAGATGAGCTGAGCAGAATATAGTACATCTATTCTGGAAACCTGTGTTATTTTACACATTATTTACTCACTAAATGTTTCTGTTATTTTACATCAACCTGGTTAACTTCCAGCATAGCCCTGAGTCATTAATTCAGAAAGATCTGAATAGTCAGGAGCACACATAAGAGGGAGGGAGCTGTAGTACTGAGGAGAAGCGGGATGCAACTAGAAAAAGTAGTTTTCGCACTATAAGTATAGGTTAGCCTATGCAGCTAAATACACAGAGAGTCAGATGTGGATTAAAAAGGCACAAAGGTATTAAAAAGAATCTTTATGTTTTCGTTTGGGCTATATATTAATAATTGTTCATTTAGGGTGCTTTGTAAAAAAAAATAATGCGATTGTGGGAATATGGTAATTCTGTTAGGCAGGTCTGTCATCTTACTATACTACCATTTATTAGTCAATAATGCACAATAAATTATTATGGGAGTGATTAAAGAATACCCCCAGAAACATAGTTATAAGTATGATACAGTATGTTTGTGATAGAAGCATTGCCCTACCTCTTTATATCACCTCTCATCTTTTGCACCATTAATGAAAAGCATTTATACGTCAGTCACCACTGTGGGGGGCAGAGAGATACTCCCTCATGAATACTCCGGTCTCATAACTGTGACCAGTGTGTTCTTTGATTGCACCTATTAACCGAACAGCACAATAGTTTGCCATTTCTTTTTGATTTGGGACATATTTTTTACTAATGAATTTGTAAAGTGTTTTGTTTAGTTTCCAAAGTTAAATAAATTGTTTGTTGGGACAATCCCTTTTAAAATTTTGGATCCAATGTGGACATGGTATGACTTCAGCTCTTCATCAGCAATTATATAATGAAATGAGCCAGAGGATAAACAGTGACACAAGTAACCTTTTCTTAAGATTGTTGTTGGTCCAATCAAACATTTATGATAGGTCTTCGTTTGGGTAGACAAGAAGACACTTTTAACAAACCGAAGACTCTTTTAACAAACCAACCACTTTTTTATGTCTGTTGTTTTCTAAACTATTTAAATCTGGTTCATTGATTAGAACATTGTTTAAGGGTCCAGAATATTTTTGGGGTCATCAGTAAATGATACAGTCATAATACTTAGCACTTAGTTTACCATCGTTTGAGAAAAATACATATGGGCAATGCAAACAGACAATTTTCCAATCACAGTAAACAATTGGCACATACGTTCTGTTGTAACCAGTTCTATATATCCATCATCACTTAGCACGCTCAGGTCAACATCTTAGGAAGAAGACATCTAAACGGACATCTTTTAAAGGGTTATTCCTATCTTCAAATATGGGTATAATTGGAAAATTTCCATTTTACTGTTTATTAAAATCCCTCTATGATGGTACCTATGATATGGTGGGTTGGGTACCATTTTGTCTATGTTCATATTTTTACTGATTTTAGGAGCATTGAGTCTTAATCACACTAGCTCAGTTACCATCAGTAGCCTGGATATGTCTGTGCCCCTTGATGAACTTCTGCTGACATTTCCTGACAGGCCGTTCATGACTCCCCTGCTCTCCAAATGCTGAAAATCACCCCCTGTTGTGCCTCCGTCCTTAAGTCTTGGGGGGTAAAAAACATCTAGGCTATTTGCCTAACCCTGGATATAAGGATTGGGCCTGAGTAAGACAAGGGGAGAATCAGTAGATGGATCCTTAGTGGGACGCTGATGCTATCGCCAGCACCCCAGAGAGACTTGGAGAAACTCTGTTTACCCTGAAAATGACTGCTGGAGGATTGTGACTCTCATTTCCTGGGGCATTTATGATGTTACTGGACTTTATCCATGTTCCTGGACTATTTTACCCTTTGTCTGGTGGATTGTTTTACGCACCTTTCAGTTTACATGTAATAAAGGTTCTTTGGATTGTTCACCCATCTCTCGCTCTGTTGATTGTATGATACCGGAATAGGACCCCGTGACACCCCCAATAATTCAAATGGCATTTTTTATTATTTGCTGCTCATTACCTAGGTTATTAAACACCTCTGTTGTCTAGCAGTATTGGCTGAAGATGCACTGTGCTTGAAAGCTCTTTTGCATTGAGTTTGTAAGCACTGCTCTGAACCTGGCGGGATTATTGAAGCGCTCTCTTAGCTCACAATCCGAGTTAGCTTCATTCAGCATTACTGTGCTTCTCCAATACCTTAGAGGCAAAGATACATCAGATAGCAGCAGCAGGGTGCTCACAGTTCGGGTTAGCAGCAAAACAATGGGACTGGACCAAACTGTCAAACAAGAAGGAGTGCCCAAATCCCCAGCAAGAAAGAAACTGGAAGTCTGGGGAGTGTCCACTCTTAGAAATTAGTTGTGTGACAAACCTTTATTTGACTAAAATATGTAGAATAGTTTAAACAGGAACTTATCTATCTATGTATTAAAATGGCTCATAAAAATAAACAAATGGAAATGAAAGAATCCAAATAAGAGAATGATTATAGCGTTGTAATAACAATGGGATCCTGTCTGAATCTTTCTCCATTTCATTGAACAATTGTCAGTATATTTAATGCTGAGTCATTTGAAACACAGACAGCTTCACCCTATTGAACTATGCTTTACCAATCTGAATCTGCAGATTTCTACATCTACAAAATTCTATGAGCAAAAAAAAAATGTTTTCTGTCAATAGTGCAACATTAAATTGTCTTTTGGGACTTTACACTACTCAACACAAATAAGGGATATTTGGCTTTCTGGTGAAATTTGTGTAAAACGTAAAATGTTCACGCTACAGTGATATTTTATCATGAAACTAGAGAATTTAAGTAGACGCATGCAATGGTGATTTCCTCATCTCAAACAATTTATTGAAACAAAAGCCTGGTGGGTGTATACCCCCCAAATGATAGTTTCTCAATAACTTGTTATGTGACCTTGAACATCAATTACAGCTTGATAATCATGTCTCATGCTGTTCTGCCACTGAGTTACTGGTATCCCACTCATCTTGAAAGGCGGCCCTCAGTTCATTGAGGTTTTGGTGTACAAAGTTAAGAGCCTCTACATGGTGACTCAGCTGATCTTATAAGTTTTCAATGGATTTAGGTCTGGAGAAAGTGCAGGTCACGCTATTCGAGGTACCCCAGTCTCCAGCAGCTGTTCCCTAATGATGCTACCTTGATGAACTGGAGCATTGTCATCCATGGAGATAAAATTAGGCCAGTGGTGTTCATGCAAAGGCAAAATGACTGGATTAATTATATTATTGAAGTAGTAGGGGCTGTCATTGTTCCATTTACAAAGAGTAGGGCAGTTCTGTAGTGACTAGACAAACCTGCCCACACTGTAACACCATCAACACCAAAGGTTCATTTGGTATCAACACTGGCTGATAGAGCTCTCCTTGACGTCTCCAACATCATTGGCAGCCATCATTTCTGCTCAGCATGAATTGATTTTCATCAGTGAGCAACACTGAGGTCACTGGTCCCTCGTCCAGCAAGATGATGACAGTTGTGCCTGGTGGGGTGGTCAGGTACACTTGCAGGTCATCTAGCATGTAGACTATGCAGTCAGAAGTCATCAATGTGGGATGTGGCCAAAGGATGTCCACTTCTGTGCCTTTTTGTGACTCTTCCCTGTCTCTGTATCTCTCCTTTGGGCTTATGATGTCAAATTGATGAGGACTGTTTAATTACCAATTCTAATTGAACCCTGAAATTTATTGAGCAATTCATGGACCAAACACCAGTTGTGAATTTTGCCATTAAACGCCTTGTTAGTTGAAAGAAAAAAAAGTTTTGGTACCGTATTAGCCATTTGAAGAATGATTGATTGCTCTCAGTGAGAAAAACAAAATTATAATCTTGTAGTTGTGATACCATTTAATGGCCAACTAAAATAAAATAAATTATGTTACAAAGCAAGCTTTCGAGACTTCTCAGTATCTTGTTATATTATGCCTGATGAAGAGACCTGAAAAGTCTCGAAAGCTCGCTTTGTAACATCACTCCTTATTAGAGAACAGCAAGTTGTGCAAAAAATACTGAATTATTAAACAGGTGGACAAATGCATTCAAAAGTTTAGAGGAGGTCACATGAAATTCCCCTGGAAAGGATAGAGAGCATTTTAGTATCATTCTGAAATTTCATGCAAAAGCTAAATAGCAATAGCTTTTGTGAGTGATAATGTACATTGTAAGAAGAAGCCAGAAGTGATATATGCTTTCATGGTTGTATAGGAAATAGATAGGTAGATAATATGATAGCTAGATAGATAAATAGACAATAAAAAAGAAGCAACACTCCATTGAAGGTGCAAAAAAGTGGGCTTTTTTTTAGCCCATATTGTGACATTTCACTCCTATCACAGAATCTTTTTCAAACATGGCCACATGGGCTAATAAAAGTCCACTTTTTTGCACCTTCAATGGAATGCTACCGCTTTTTTATTGTCAGTAACAATCAACAGCCAAAACCATTGCATGGTGATCATCCAATATAATTATAAACCATATATAATAGCCAATAGACATGCAAAAAGTGATGGACCTGGGAAAATCGCTACACAAATATGAACGAAAAGGAGAGAAAAAAGATATGACCGAACACCCATATATTAATCAAGTGTTAAACTTTATTAGACAGGTGAACAGTGATGGCAAGTTGCACACAAAAACAAGAAGGGGGCCAACTGCAGATGGTAAACCCAATATATGAATAGGAACAATGCTTGATTGAAAGGCACATGATGTGATAAACCAGCACAATAGTTGAAATTAGTTCCATAAATGGGGTATACTGGCAGGAATAGCGTCCACCCCAATGTCCGTTTCGGCTAGAGAGCCTCCGTCAGGAGGGCTCAGTATGGTGGACGAATTGGGTGTATGTCCACGAGGCTTGGCACTCATCATTTTGTATAGTGTTTTAGGCCTCTTTCACACGTCCGTGAAAATCACGCACGTTTTTCACGGACGTGTCAAAGGTGCGTATTGCCCTCCGGGTGCCGTGTTTATGGCACAAGTGTGTTCTCCATGTGTTATCCATGATAACATGGAGAACGGGAACTTTCTGCTCACCTGTCCCCGGTGTTGCTGATCTTCGGTCTCCGGCCGCTGCTAATTCCGGCCTGCAGTGGAGTGAATATGCAATGAGCATAATGAGCGGGGGTTGGAAGCAAGTGACAGCAGCGGCAGAGACAGCAGCGCTGGAGAAGGTGAGTATAGAAATTCTTTTTATTTCACAGACACATGTGTTTTATCTGGTGCGTGTCACACGGATCACATTCGTGCGGTCCATGTGACACCCGTGATGCCGGAGAAAAGCAAATATGTTTACGTGTGGAGCACATGGGCACATGTATGCTCCACATGGACACACGGTCCATGGCAAAACACGCACGTTAGCGTAGACCCATTGATTTTAATGGGTCTACGTGTGCCTGTGTCTCCGGCACGTGAGGAAACGGACCAAACATGTACCGGAGATACGGACGTGTGAAAGGGGCCTTAGATAGATAGATAATAGAGGGATAGATAGATAGATAGATAGATGGATGGATAGATAGATAGATAGATAGATAGATAGATCCTTGTATTGTTTATGATTATTGTACTTGTCCCTATTATGTTTACCACTTTCACATGTAAAGCTCCATGGAATTGATGGCACTATAATAATAAATAATAATAATCAGATAGATAGATATGAGATAGATACCCTAACCTACTGTATCCTCACCCATCCCTTGTAGACTGTGAGCCCTCACGGGCAAGGTCCTCTCTCCTCCTGTACAAGTCTGTGCCTTGTATTGTTTATGATTATTGTACTTGTCCCTATTATGTATACACCCTTTCCCTTTCACATGTAAACACCATGGAATTGATGGCGCTATAATAATAAATAATAATAATAATAATAGCTAGATAGATAGATAGAGATAGATAGAGGGATAGATAGATAGAGGGATTGATAGATAGAGGGATAGATAGATAGATAGATAGATAGAGGGATAGATAGAGGGATAGATAGATAGATAGATAGAGGGATAGATAGAGGGATAGATAGATAGATAGATAGATAGATAGAGAGAGAGAGAGATAGAGGGATAGATAGATAGAGGATTAGAGGGATAGATAGAGGGATAGATAGATAGATAGATAGAGAGAGAGATAGAGGGATATATAGATAGATAGATAGATAGATAGATAGAGAGATAGAGGGATAGATAGAGGGATAGATAGACAGATAGATAGAGGGATAGATAGATAGATAGATAGATAGTGACCTATCCAGACCAAACAAAGTGGGACTCCAGCCCAACTGAAGTCTTCCATCTGGAGTTCTGCAAATATCTCCTCCAAGTCCATCGCAGCACCTCAAACGTAGCCTGTCGGGCAGAGCTGGGCCGATTCCCTTTATGGCTCAGTATACACAAGCGGGCGCTATCACACCAGGCGCACAAACAGAACAGCAACCCCCGCTCCTTTCATCATAAAGCCCTGCTGAGCCAGAGCCCAGAGCAAGCCAGGAACCCCGGCAGCCAGTCCAGCCAAAGTCAGCAACACACCCTGACAAAAGGCCAAATAAAAGAGATCTCAGAGAGCTGCAAGATGCAATACATAGAGGACTGGAAGAGTGAATTAGAGAACTCCCAGAAACTCACCATCTACCGGTCACTGCGGAGGGACTACACTCTGGCCCCATATCTGGAAAGGTTACACCACCCCAAAGACAGGCAGACCCTGAGCTTGTACAGACTGAGTGCCCACAGCCTAGAGGTGGAAACAGGGCGGCACCGACACACATACAAGCCGCGAGAGAAGAGACTGTGCCAGCACTGCCAGCAGGGGGCTCTGGAGGACGAGGCGCATTTCCTATTGCACTGTGACAAATACTCAGCAGTGAGGGCCTCCCACTTCCAGAAACTTACCGCTCATACCCCGGACTTTCCATCCATGGACGAGGAGAGGAAACTCCGCATCCTACTGGGGGAAGGGGAATCAATGGTGGAGATCGCCGCCAAAATGTGTCCCCACTTGTCAAAAGCTGAGGGGTACTAAAGACCTGCAAATGGACCATCATTCCCCAAATTGTGGCCCCAACACCCCATCCCCACAACCCTAACCCACTCCCCTTTCACACTTCTTTTTTTGCTTTGGCAATGCTAATAGTTTTTTGGTCCTGCCAATAAAGCCTATTTGATTTAATTTGATTTGATAGATAGATAGATAGATAGATAGATAATAGAGGGATAGATAGATAGATAATAGAGGGATAGATAGAGGGATAGATAGATAGATAGATAGAGGGATAGCTAGAGGGATAGATAATAGAGGGATAGATAGAGGGATAGATAGATAGATAGATAGATAGATAGAGGGATAGATAGATAGATGGATAGATAGAGGGATAGATAGAGGGATAGATAGATAGATAGATAGATAGATAGATAGATAGAGAGATAGAGGGATATATAGATAGATAATAGAGGGATAGATAGATAGATAGATAGATAGATAGATAGAGGGATAGATAGAGGGATAGATAGATAGATAGATAGATAGAGGGATAGATAGATAATAGAGGGATAGATATAGGGATAGATAGATAGATAGAGGGATAGATAGATAGATAGAGGGATAGATAGATAGATAGATAGATGGATAGATAGATAGAGGGATAGATAGATAGATAGATGGATAGATAGATAGATAGATAGAGGGATAGATGGATAGATAGAGGGATAGATAGATAGATAGATATGAGATAGATAATTATCTTAAAGAAACGGAAGCATGATCTGCAGGTAAATGTATTGCCTCCTCTTGCAATATGACTGGATGATCCGGTTCCACGGATGTTTCTCAGGTGGCATCTGTGTCCCGAACAGTGACGGTTCATCCACCGCCTACATGTACTATTGATGTTAACACGGATGAGGTTTTTGCAGCTGCCTCCGCTGTGACAGCTGTGGCAGAAATTAATTCCATGGAGATAGATCCTATCATACCTATTGTCTCTGGACTACCCCAGTCTGGGGAATCTATTGATTTTGAGGATACTAGGAAGCAGTTGGAATCTTTAAGGTCACAGATTGAGAGAATTCGTAGAAAAAGGGATTCCTTGTCCTTTTTGGAGGTTGACAGGACTCCCCCACCGGGGGCTGAGCAGCTGGATGATGATGCTATTGATCTTTTAGAGTTATCGGTGCATGATGACTATTTACCTCTCCCGACTACATCCGTGACCCTTGATTGTAACCCTATCCCTCCTTCTTCTGTCCCTGTATTAGGAGGTTGTGGGGATGAGATTGTTACAATTGATAACACACATAGGGACAATGGTTGTGTGCCTTTTTTGCCGCCAGCCAGGAGCACACAGGTGCCTATCACGGATTTTTTAACACCAAGGACAGGGAAAAGAAAAAGCACTGTAGGGGAACCAGGGCCGGGCGCAGGCTCAAACAAAAAAGGGAAAAAGAGCACGTGATTAAGGATGTTTCCTCTGGCATTTTTAACCTCTCTAGTCACATTCTATCTAAGAGTGAGCTAAAGGTCCTGAAAAAAGGACTCTCCTTTTGCCCGGCAAGATCGTCCAACGATTTTGAACTTTTTCTGGATTTTCAGAAATTCATTAGAAAACTTACACTCACTAGACACTTTCAAGTCAACAAAACAGTACCTACTCCCATAGGTGGTATTACTGATGGTTTCCTACATACTGACTTTAAGGTGAAATCAAATTTTTATCCCATACACAGCGTAGGTCACCATATTAAGACCTTTAATGATCTAGTTCTGGAGGATTTCAAGAGAATCCACAAGAATAGAGTACCTCCTAAGGCCAATTTAACTAGGGAAGAAAAAATGGCACTGGCGTCTCTGAAGAGTAACTACAACCTTGTCATCCGTAGTGCGGACAAAGGAGGTGGCATTGTCCTACAGGATAGGAACAGTTATGTACAGGAAGCTTTAAGAATGCTGTCCAATAAAGCACACTATGAGGTGGTGCAGGTGTCTGCATATCAGGAATCTATTGGTGCATACCGTATTCTAATAAAGAATGCTTTTGACAGGGGAATTCTCAATCAAAATGAATACAAATTTTTGGATATTAAAAACCCTAGAACAGCATTTTACTACCATCTACCAAAGATTCATAAAAGCTTGATTGATCCCCCTGGGAGACCTATTATCTCAGGCATTGGGGCCTTGACCGAGAATTTGGCGGCATATGTTGACTCCATTTTAAGAATACATGTGATAAATCTAAGGAGTTTCCTGAGAGACTCTCCCCACCTCATTAGTATCTTAAAGGAGGTCGCTTGGAAGGAGTCATTTCTGTTTGTGACTCTAGATATTGCGTCCCTTTACACTAACATTTCGCATAGTCTAGGGCTTGAGTGTGTCAAACAGTATCTAGAGGTGGATGACCGCTTACCTGCGACACAAAAAAGCTTTGTTTTAGGCCTGTGCCACACATCCGTGCCTCCGGCACGTGTTTGTCATTTTTTACACGTACCGGCGGCACGGAGACACTTTAACCAATGCTACCCTATTGTAGCAGGCACACACACGTAAAACCACACGGAACGTGTGTCCGTGTGCGTTTGTACGTGTGTGCGATTTTCAAAGCGCTGACATGTCCGGTTTTTCGCCGGCAGCACGGGTGTCACACGGCCCGCACCCGCACCACACGGGTGTAGTGTGGATGCGGTCCCGTGTGACACGCGCCGGAGAAAACACACATGTCAGTTAAAAAAAAAAAAAACATTAACTCACCTTCTCCAGCCCTCCTGTCTCTGCCGCTGCTGCCTCTTGCTGCCGACCGCCGCTCATTATTCTCATTGAATATTCACTTCACAGCCTGGCAGCAGCAGCAGCGGGGAGACGGGAGGGCTGGAGACCGAGGATCAGCACCACGGACAGCAGCGCGGACATCAGGAAGGACCAGGTGAGTATAATAATTACTGATTCTACGTGTGCTATCGCGGATAGCACACGTAGAACACACGTGTCACGCACGTACCAGAGACACGTACTTACCTGCACACAACACGCAGGGAAAATACGTGTCTCTCGGCACGTGCGTGAAATTCACGTGAGTGTGGCAGAGGCCTTAGACAGTATGGAATTTATCTCTAAAAATAACTACTTCATGTTCCAGGACAACATGTACCATCAACGTTGTGGCGTTGCTATGGGTTCCAAGGCAGCACCAACCTTTGCAAATTTGGTAATGGGACTTTTTGAGATACAACATATTTACTCCTCGAAACTGTTTAAACATGTAGTTGTCTATAAAAGGTATATAGATGACCTATTCATCATTTGGGACAACACTGAAAACAACTATCTAAGTTTCCTGGAAGGGATAGAAAATAATGGTTGGGGCCTAAAATTCGCCCCTACTGTGGAAAAGGCCTCTATTAACTTCTTAGATCTCACCGTCTCACATGCGGAGGGCTCTCTCCTCACGAAAACCTTTTTTAAGAAAGTTGACAGTAACGGGTACATCAACTTCAGTAGTAACCATTATGATAAGTGGTTACTTAATGTCCCTAAAAATCAATATCAGAGGGTAAGGAGGAATTGTACGTTAGACAATGACTTTAAGGACCAAGCGAAGATTTTAAAAGAGAGGTTTTTGGATAAGAAGTATCCGCTTACGGTGGTAAAGAAGGCATATCGAGATGCTAGACTTCAGGGGCGAAATGTGAGCTCTAGTGTTGATAACAATGGATCTGATAGAACGGTGTCCACCACCACTAATGGGAGTTTTTCATCCAATTTTTTAACCACTTTTAGCTGTGATGGAGAGGCCATCAAGGGGATTTTAAGGAAACATTGGCCAATAATATGTAATGACCCATACCTTAAGGGAGTGTTGCCATCCCGTCCGGGGGTCACCTTTCGAAGGGCCATGACGATAAAAAACCAGCTGGCCCCTAGTAGGTTAAGGGGTCCACCGAGCCATGTAGGGACCAATAAACCCATGGGGTCCTATAAGTGTTTGACCAAAAATTGCCTGTGCTGCAGGTCGATCCAGCTTGGGCGGGTCAGTTTTGGATGTAGCCCTGGAAGTATGGAATTTGTTATACGAGGACACCTTACGTGTCAATCAGATTATGTCATCTATCTGATTGAATGTGACTGCGACAAACGATATGTAGGGAGGACCACACAAGCCCTTCATAATCGTATTAACTCTCATAGGCACAACATTAGAATAGGGTACATGCTCCATGGTTTGTCCCGACATACTACTATTTGTCATGATAAGAAAATTGCCTTGAAGGTTACCCCGATTGAGCATATACCGTTGTCCGTCACGAATAGGATGGAGACCCTCAACAAAAAAGAAACATACTGGATTTATAAACTTAATACTTTAAAACCCCATGGCCTTAATGAGGTCACTGATTTGTTCCACTGATTTTTTTATATATATATATGTTTTTATATTTTTATTGTTTATTTTACTGTATATTTATATTTATATTTATATATTGGTTTTATTGTTGAAATGGTTTATTTTATGGCTATATGCATTGCGAGTTTTAATTAGGTCACCAGACCTGTACCATGTATATGTGTGTACAGATATATATATATTTTCTACATATGGTTTTTGTCCGGTTTGACAGAAATTCAATATAACGTGGGCTTCATGGTTTATATTTATATACTTTGCTGGATTTGGTGCCTTTTGTGGGGACCGATCTTTCATTACACCGGTGTGAAGTGAGCTTCCCCGGTTGGTGAAATAGCGTTTGTCGCTGTTGGATATACTACTGATCGTGCCTTTTTTTCCCCGAGTATATATACTAATGAGCGTCCCCTTTACACCCCTGGTCTTCCCCGTTTATTGAAATTATCGGGTGGAGTTCAGCGGGGGTACCTTTTTGTCCTGTTTTCTTGCTTGGCCCTGGTTTTGGGACTAGTCTGTACTTGGTTAATTTGTGTCTTTGGTGGGTTTACGGTTCTCTTATGCATTTTGTTGTGCATGTACTTTCCATGTATCTGCATTTAAAGTCCTGAGTAGGGGTGTGGGTAATGCTCCTTCCATTTATTTATTTATAATTAAGAACTAGGTTTGAAGTTTTTACTTCTGCCTGTTCTTCTCACACGGGTGGCCCTGAGACACGTCTCGGCTTCGTTGTGTGTCTAATCACTGTTGGGATCCGCGGCGGTGATCTTAACTTTAGTCTGATCATTGTGTGATCAGGTTTATGTTCACGGTTTATTCAAATAGCTGGTCATATGGGTGTAATCTGTTGGTGCGGTGTCACAGAGACTCATAGGGGCCGAGCATGCGCAGTGGGTTTGGTTCCCACGCTCTTGCCCTCCCGTGAACTTGTGCCGGCTCATGATCTTGACTGGGCTCTGGCGCATGCTCCTTTCTATTTTTTCCCACGGTCTTGCCCTTGGTTGAACTACGGTCTGAGTTCACTGATCAGAAGCGGTTCTTCAAAATGTTCCAATTCTTCTTTCTTGCCCAGCACCTGTATTTCTAGTTTTCGGGTGAAAGATATATAATCACTGGTGGCGGCAGGTTATAATGCCGTGTCTTCGTTATATATGATGTGAAATAAACATATAAGGTCGAGGGTTCTTCTCCCTTCTCTGGGAGATCGCTGACTTGTCCGGCACATGAAATGAGTATGATACTCACTGGTCTATACTTACATAAATTTGATTCTCACTTATAGAGGCAAATGTTTTTACACACTGTCTAGGTTTTTTCTTTTTTTCTTTCTGTATAAATATGAAAAATAGTTTTTGTCCTTTTTATAAGGAAATATGTGTTCATTATCAATTAATATATGCTACACACAGATGATTTTGTATTTTTATGTTAAGGGTATATAGGTCGTCACAACTTGCAACGTGGCATCCTTTCCCGCTCGTTTTTTTTCTTGAGGGATGTTCCTATGACGTCACTATGTCTATATATTGTATGCACTGTCTAAACTGGACAGATTGGATGTTATTTCTATTTCTGGTGGTCCTGATGAAGGGGGCAGATGCTCCAGAAACGCGTCGACCTGAATGACAATAAAGTGACACTGATCTGAACATCTTCTGAAGTGATCTATTGGCGCGGCATTGAACACCTCTCTCTTGTGCTTTCTGTTACACAGCCTAGAGGTGGAAACAGGGCGGCACCGACACACATACAAGCTGCGAGAGAAGAGACTGTGCCAGCACTGCCAGCAGGGGGCTCTGGAGGACGAGGCGCATTTCCTATTGCACTGTGACAAATACTCAGCAGTGAGGGCCTCCCACTTCCAGAAACTTACCGCTCATACCCCGGACTTTCCATCCATGGACGAGGAGAGGAAACTCCGCATCCTACTGGGGGAAGGGGAATCAATGGTGGAGATCGCCGCCAAAATGTGTCCCCACTTGTCAAAAGCTGAGGGGTACTAAAGACCTGCAAATGGACCATCATTCCCCAAATTGTGGCCCCAACACCCCATCCCCACAACCCTAACCCACTCCCCTTTCACACTTCTTTTTTTGCTTTGGCAATGCTAATAGTTTTTTGGTCCTGCCAATAAAGCCTATTTGATTTAATTTGATTTGATAGATAGATAGATAATAGAGGGATAGATAGATAGATAATAGAGGGATAGATAGAGGGATAGATAGATAGATAGAAGGATAGCTAGAGGGATAGATAGATAATAGAGGGATAGATAGATAGATAATAGAGGGATAGATAGAGGGATAGATAGATAGATAGAGGGATAGCTAGAGGGATAGATAGATAGATAATAGAGGGATAGATAGAGGGATAGATAGATAGATAGATAGAGGGATAGATAGATAGATAGATAGAGGGATAGATAGAGGGATAGATAGAGGGATAGATAGATAGATAGATAGAGAGATAGAGGGATATATAGATAGATAATAGAGGGATAGATAGATAGATAGATAGATAGATAGATGGATAGATGGATAGATGGATAGATAGATGGATAGATAGAGGGATAGATAGAGGGATAGATAGATAGAGAGATAGAGGGATAGATAGAGGGATAGATAGATAGATAGATAGAGAGATAGAGGGATAGATAGATAGATAATAGAGGGATAGATAGAGGGATTGATAGATAGATAGAGGGATAGATAGATAGATAGAGGGATAGATAGATAGATAGATAGAGAGATATAGGGATAGATAGATAATAGAGGGATAGATATAGGGATAGATAGATAGATAGATAGAGGGATAGATAGATAGATAGAGGGATAGATAGATAGATAGATAGATGGATAGATAGATAGAGGGATAGATAGATAGATAGATAGATAGATAGATAGATGGATAGATAAATAGATAGATAGAGGGATAGATAGATAGATAGAGGGATAGATAGATAGATAGAGGGATAGATAGATAGATAGATAGATAGATAGATAGATGGATAGATAGATAGAGGGATAGATAGATAGATAGATAGAGAGATATAGGGATAGATAGATAATAGAGGGATAGATATAGGGATAGATAGATAGATAGATAGATAGAGGGATAGATAGATAGATAGAGGGATAGATAGATAGATAGATTGATGGATAGATAGATAGATAGAGGGATAGATAGATAGATAGATAGATAGAGGGATAGATGGATAGATAGAGGGATAGATAGATAGATAGATAGATATGAGATAGATAATTATCTTAAAGAAACGGAAGCATGATCTGCAGGTAAATGTATTGCCTCCTCTTGCAGTATGACTGGCGCCAGCATTGTTTGGTCATATATTACTCCTGTCATCATCCAGTGGTATGGGAGCAATTTTAATTTTTTTTCTGGAATCAATATTGCTGAAAACACTCCTCGTTCTTTCTATTATTTGGCAAAACACATTTCTCACAGAGAATAGAAAATCGTCAGTGAATCCTGTCACCGGGCTGAACCTCTGTGAATAAATCAATGCCTTTTCTTTTCCTGCTCTTGGAGCTAACAATTTAGCTGGTGAAACTCTTGATTTCAGAATCCACTAATTATGGTTCATGGAATGTTCTCATAAACAAGGAGGGGAAGATTGATGTCACTGGAAATGTGCGATACCTTATTTCACTTTAAATAAATCCGTTCAAAGTTCAGTAGTCAGTGCACAAATATGCTGTATGACAAATGTGCAGGAACCTGTGATTCATTCTTTCTCCTTTTTCCTTTTTTGACCTTAACAATTTGTTCTTGTGTTGGAATGCGGGACCGAAACAGACGGAAGGAGAGAGAGGCTTTCTCCAGGGTGTGAAAACTTTCTCTAAATGAACATTAGTGTCAAATATCCTCCATAAAGTGTAAGGATATAATAGTACATAACTCCTTTAATTGTAATGGCATCTGCTTTGTATATTCATAGTCAGGTCTTAGCATTCAGGGGGTATTAGTTTAATCACCTGGAATTTGCTTTTAAGAAAAACCATTATGATCTTGTGTAATTGCGGCTCTGAAGGTAGTGAGCTTCTAGGTAATAATTGAATTGCAAAGGTGGATGTACTCTATAATGTGTCTGTTATTTTAAGGGATAATGCATGGAACAATCACAAAACCAAAGCACTAAGGACTCGTGTGTTTTCCTATGCGCTTTGGTTCAAACTGCTGGTGCGGCAGTAGTTGTCACCGGGGGGTGTCATTTTTATGCCTTCTAATATTCAGAGCTGAAATATTCAACACACTGTTCTAGTAAATAAAAATAGAAATCTACGCGGAACACATGCTGTCCTATGTGATCCATTATAGAGTATAACTAGATTAAACACAGTTAAAAGGACACAAAATCTGAAGTAGAAACATAAAAGTGCCATTTTTATAAAAGGCAGCGAATACCAAGTATGTATAAAAATAGTACTTGAAGTTCTCATATCTAGAGATATGTCACAAAAAGTACTGTTTTCCCAAAAATAAGACAGGGTCTTATATTATTTTTTGCTCCGAAACATGCGTCGGGGCTTATTTTCAGGGGATATCTTTTATTTTCCTATGAACAACAATCCACATTTATTCTTGAACAAAAAACAAATCAACATTTATTCATATATAATCATGTCATCACATTCTGGAACATCAACATTTTATGTTAATTCTATTACAGGTCCAGTTGCATATTTTCTTATTTCTTCTGCTATTATCATGGTGCAGAAGCAGACCAAAAGTGGTGGGTACATACCATGTTTACAAAGGTTTAAATTGCCTACTTAAAATTATTATTTACTGCTAAGTTTACTCCCAAAAGAAAGCAGACAACTCCTAAAAGAATCGCACTTACCAGAAGCCAAACAATTAAGAGTGCTTTACACACTGCGACATCGTTAACGATTGAGTTAGCGATGTGAAATTCTAGATCGCAAGTGCGATCTTTCGAGATCGCACATGCGTAAAATGACCTATGTGCGATTTTGGAAGATCGCACTTGTGATCTAGAATTTCACATCGCTGACGCGATCGCTAGCGATATCGCAGCATGTAAAGTACCCTATAGAGTGAATTATTAGTGAATGAGCTCTCACATACTAATCTGCATTACTGTCAGGTCCCCTTATGCTCTACTGCAGTTGGCTTCCCCTAGTGACTGAAAGCACTACCACTTGCAATACTGGTACTCGATCTGTCTGTAAGAGCTGCTGTGCAATGCAGCAGGAACTGCGAGGGACCTGACAGCTCACAGATCTCTGTGTGAGAGCCCATCCACCATCGGCACTTGCTAAGTGTAACTGTTTGAGGTCTGGTGAGCGCAATTTTTTTTTTTTTTTGGGGGGGGGATTTGCTTTCTTTGATGAAGAGTTTTGATGTATTCTTTAACTTTTTTAGCTGCTTGGACACTTCTTTATGGAAACACAACTAGGGCTTATTTTTAGAGTAAGGTTTTATTAAGCATACTCGAAAAATCTCCCAAAATCCAATAAGTGCTTTTTTTCAGGGTAGATCTAATTTTGGGGGAAACAGGATAGTTATCATGGGGGAGACATCTTTTTGGACTTAAAGCTGTATAGTTAGTCTCTCCCCAAGCAGAAACAGTTGATTGCTGATGAATATAGATTGTATTCAATTGTGCAACAAATGACTAATAAGTAAGAAAAGGCCTCCAAACAGTCATAGTACGTGATTAGATGAACGTGTATAAATTACATGACTCCACTTGCTTTGATATATTACCACTTACATTCCAATAGTACAGATTTACTTAGCATTTTTTTTACTCTCTGTTTCATAGCTGAGTTCTTAATAGTGTTTGTTACTACTACTACTATGATACACATTGCAGGAAAGTCAGCCAAAGCCTATTTTCATGGGACTAACAGACCAACTAATGTGTATGGGGCCTCATATCTATCCTCTGACGGATAGTAGAAGATGGAAGGTTTAGATGTTTTGAATGTTCTACATAAAGATGAGCTGCTAGAGTTGAAGTCAAGTCAGGGACTATGGGAAGGAGAAGTATGAGGCCTTTCTTTATAGCTCTTATACCTTTGTAAGTCACATATGACTTTGAATAAAAGAAAAACTACATTGAAAACTGCAGTTATTTATGTTACTGTGAGTAGTCTGTGTGGCCTAAACGTGCTACTATGGCCTTCACCAGTTTTGGACTTGTCTCCCATTGAGCACATCTAGGAGGGCATTTGTCAGCAATAGCAACGAGAGCTGCCAGCAGTGAATCTTGATGATTTTTGTGCCCAAGTGCATTCAGTTTTGCAGAACATTCCTCAGACAAACATTAATAACCTCATTGATAGCAGCCAAGGTGTGTAAGTGCAGGAATTTCTATATTTGGCACTCATACTCCATACTGAATAAATCAAGATATTTTAAACGTTTTGTTTCCACCTTTTTTTATCATTTACATATCATTAACTTGTCTATTGGTCTTTTCATTTCTATCATTCCATGACCTATCCTTCTTGGCATAGCAATAAAGCAATTACAATGTTCGGAATTATATAAATTAAACACACACATATATATCTAATATATAAAGCTGAGTGTATGTATGTATGTATGTATGTCTGCTAGGAAACGTCATAGACTATGTTTTGACGGGAAAATTTAATCCCACGAAGCATTCCATGGCCATCAGAGACAAGATCGTGTAGGGTCACAAGGCTGGCAAGGGGTACAAAACCCTTTCCAAGGAGTTGGGCCTACCTGTCTCCACTGTTGGGAGCATCATCCGGAAGTGGAAGGCTTAAGGAACTACTGTTAGCCTTCCACGGCCTAGACAGCCTTTGAAAGTTTCCACCCGTGCCGAGGCCAGGCTTGTCCGAAGAGTCAAGGCTAACCCAAGGACAACAAGGAAGGAGCTCCGGGAAGATCTCATGGCAGTGGGGACATTGGTTTCAGTCAATACCATAAGTAACGTACTCCACCGCAATGGTCTCCGTTCCAGACGAGCCCGTAAGGTACCTTTACTTTCAAAGCGTCATGTCAAGGCTCGTCTACAGTTTGCTTATGATCACTTGGAGGATTCTGAGACAGACTGGTTCAAGGTTCTCTGCTCTGATGAGACCAAGATCGAGATCTTTGGTGCCAACCACACACGTGACATTTGGAGACTGGATGGCACTGCATACGACCCCAAGAATACCATCCCTACAGTCAAGCATGGTGGTGGCAGCATCATGCTGTGGGGCTGTTTCTCAGCCAAGGGGCCTGGCCATCTGGTCCGCATCCATGGGAAGATGGATAGCACGGCCTACCTGGAGATTTTGGCCAAGAACTTCCGCTCCTCCATCAAGGATCTTAAGATGGGTCGTCATTTCATCTTCCAACAAGACAACGACCCAAAGCACACAGCCAAGAAAACCAAGGCCTGGTTCAAGAGGGAAAAAATCAAGGTGTTGCAATGGCCTAGTCAGTCTCCTCATCTTAACCCAATTGAAAACTTGTGGAAAGAGCTCAAGATTAAAGTCCACATGAGATACCCAAAGAACCTAGATAACTTGGAGAAGATCTGCATGGAGGAATGGGCCAAGATAACTCCAGAGACCTGTGCCAGCCTGATCAGGTCTTATAAAAGACCATTATTAGCTGTAATTGCAAACAAGGGTTATTCCACAAAATATTAAACCTAGGGGTTGAATAATAATTGACCCACACTTTTATGTTGAAAATTTATTAAAACTTAACTGAGCAACATAACTTGTTGGTTTGTAAGATTTATGCATCTGTTAATAAATCCTGCTCTTGTTTGAAGTTTGCAGGCTCTAACTTATTTGCATCTCATCAAACCTGCTAAATCTGCAGGGGGTTGAATACTACTTGTAGGCACTGTATATATATATATATATATATATATATATATATATATATACATCTAGGTGGACATCTTACCTATATATATATATATATATATATATATATGTATATCTATACATACATCTACAGTTCGACTTCTTGTCTCCTCATTAGGATTCCTGTTTATTTTTTTTTATTTTTTTGTTTTGGTGGGATTGGCAGTTTTATATACCGTAGTTTTTTTTCTAGCTCCATTCCTTTGAGCAATCATCTTCTATCAAAATATGCATTCCAGGTACTGCACTGCTGATGATACATACCAATACATAGTATTTCATTTTCTGTATTTTTAGCATAGAACAATTTTATTCTCATGGAGTGCAGTGTGATTTTTCTTTAAAAAAGTATGGCAACTGGTTATGCAATGTACAAAGGTTGCAATCTATCTGGGGGACAGGGAAAGCGATTTGCTCATCTCATGTACAGTGTATTAGTTGTCATACACACCATTTATATTATCAGTGTGTCACAGCTAAATGGAAGTAGCTGTGGAAGATAAATCGTGCTTGTTTTACACTTTGCAGGTACATTGCCCATGATGACAAATCACAGTGCAGAGAAAGTTAGATAGTAATGAAATAAATACAACTTAGAAGTTGCAACATATTGGCTCCAATGTCCGCAGTATAATTTACGACCTATTTAGTTCAGTAGTTTTAAAATAAATGGTAACAGAATGAATGGAGCAGGGTCACTTTAAAGTGGTGTTAAATCATAGCTGTGGAAATATGAGTTAGTTAAAAGGTTTTCGAGATGTAGCTTACACCACTGAGACATTTATGCTTAAATTTATTATGTACTGCCTAAGTCCCTTGACAGGTTTCATTCAAGCCACCATTAGCTCATGTTCAAATTCGGCCTCTGTGGCCCATCTTCATTTATTTAGAATGACATGCTCTGAAATCTTATTCCGTGCCTTGAGTTCTAATAGGTATGTTGCACATACAGATGAAGGAGTTTCACTTGTGTAAATACTTTAAATTACTTACTCGGTTTTTTTTTAGTGGAATTATAAATGAAAAGAAACCATGCTATGCTCAGGAAAGATTTACAATATGTTGTAAACCTATAAGGGCTTGTGCACACTGCAAATCCGTATGCTTAGAGCGCTTATGGGGCTTTGTGTCCTATATTACAGAACTAAACTCTTTAAGAATAATGTCTTTAATAGAAAGTAACTACTAGTTTTTCAGATTATATGACTTTATGATGCACTTTTTATTAAGAAAAATGTATTTCAAAAATGTCAGTAGTGTCTGGCTAATGAAAGACAACCCTGACCATTTTCTTTATGATCGGGTACAGTGAGATTTATAAGGCTGATCATACCAACCACCCAACCATCTGGGCTGCTTCAATCACATGCTACAGCTCTTCGTCATAGATGGAGGCAGAGGAGCTTTCTTTGTGCATTTAGTGCTGAGAAGAAAGCTTTGAGGAAGCGCTGAAATCTCAACTGTATTACAGATCTGACTGGTTCCCTCTATTTCTGGCACTCACCTTCATTTGCTAAAAGCCTCTCATCTTCTAATTGCTACCTGGGACTGAATCTGCACACGGCGTTACTATAGTCTCTGAAAAAATGCAACAGCATCATGTCTATAGTCCTTAACACTAACTATAGCAAAAGTACAGTAAGTTACTTTAGTTTTAGAATGAATGACTTATTTCAATGTTAAGATGGAAAGCTCGAAAGTGGGAATCCTACTCAATACAAAGAAGACAAAGATATTGACTACTACCAAGTATGAACGGGACACAACCTAATCGGATCAATGATCACTCAAGATGCAGCCACGATACCAGAATTCAATAAGAGATTAGCTATGGGCTCAACAAGGAAGTCATTGGACAATGTTTTCAAATTGAGGAACATTTCACCAGTGACAAAGACACGACTCGCATATAGTTGGGTCTTTTGTGTGGTTGTTAAACCTGGATATGAAGATACAAGACATAAGAAGAATCAACACCTCTTAAATGTGGTGCTGAAGAAGGGTGTTAATAATACCATGGATGGCAAGAAAAACAAACAAATCAATTTTGGAACAAATCTAGCCAGACCTGTCACTCAAAGCAAGGATCACCAAGCTACAACTTGCCTACTTTGGACACATCATACAAAGAGAGAAATTAAAGTAGGAGGACATCATGGTAGGAAGAATAGAAGGAACAAGGCAAAGATGAAGACCAGCAACTCGATGGCTCCATACTATGAAGAAAATGGTGGAAAAGACCCTGGTGGATCTATCTAAGCTGACATAAGATCAATCTTCCTATAGAACGTTCATCCATCAAGTCGCCATGGCTCGAGATGGAGCTGAAGGCCGTTAAATAATACACAGCTTGAATGCAGACACCCATAGAAGCATTTGGATATGCAAAATGGCCATTGTCTAACTGCAGTCTGCACATTCTCAGTGTGCCGACATGTTTTAATGCATTAGAATAAAGAGAAAAAAATGGTTATCCTTATAGTGAGTGCCACTATAGTCTCTGGTACATATTATGAATGCAGCGACTTTACTAACTTTCACGCATTTGACCCAATTCCTGCAGTCTGTGGTTCCTAGACTCACCAAGAAGCACATGGTGATCTGTTGATATCATTTAAGGTTTTCTGGCTGTGGTGTCCTTGAGAGATACTAAATATTGGCATGAAGCTTGCTACTGCCCTTCTTCTGGTCTTCTCGAATCTTGCTAACCTGACTTACACTGCATTTTCTCTCCCTGTTCCCTGTGCCCTACCTTGCTTGACTCTACTTACCATTGACACCATCCGCCATGCCTCCTTCCTTTGTACTCCAGTTCAAAGACAACTTTCAGATATTTCCATTTTGTGCTCATTTCTACAGTTTTAAAACATTAAAAAAAACTACAATTTATGGGCACACAAGAACCCAAACAGAGGCATTAGTTTGATAGTGACCCAACAAAAAGGAGATCACCTTGCCGCTGGCTGTTGGGTTCACATAAAATCTGGCCAATTTTGTGTGCTAAGTATCTCAAATTTGACATGTTTTTTCATAGCAGTAATGTAGATCTATATTTATATATTCATTCTTCCACATATCTTAGCACTACAGAGTGCAACTGTCTCCTTTTTGTTACTATGTTTCATATTCAGGTTGCACCTGTTCACATTAGAAAGATAGGATGTGCCATCAGCCTTTTTCTTATATTTAAAAGATTCACTGATCTCTAGTTGCCACTGCTCCATCAAACAAGAGAGTTCAGAGCTCAGTTCGCAGGATATGACGGGGTTTCAGCAATCAGACATGGGGTCTAATGTCTAGATGAAATTGAGTTTTAAAAAGTATTTATTAGACAAAAAGAGAATAAAAACAAAAAGAAAAAAAAAACATGCAAGGAAAAGCATGCATGTCAGTCTTACATGTTTCAGACTGCTGCTAAGTTTTCTTGCATGCTTTCATTCTTTTTGTAAAAAAAAAAGAAAATGTGTAATAAATATTTAGTTTTTAAACTTCCTATTTTTCTACGCAGCTGGATCTCTTTTCTGTTGCACTGGGGATACCAGACTGGAGGTTTTTCTGAGCATCATGGCCCAATTCTGTATTTCTCATTGTGGTGGTCAGCTCATATTTTTAATATTTTTTGCTGGCTAGATGAAATTATAGAGAAGGTCCACTACACAGCATAGTGGCCACACATCGATGTAAAGCTCATAAAGAAGGCTTTCTCAAATACCTTGTGTAGTTATTTGTCCCTCTGAGACGCGCTATTGCGGTCCGCTCATCCCCTTCACATGACCCCTGGACTCCGTGACCTCTGAGATCCAGTGATGTTACATCAACTTCTAGGTGACCCGACGTAATTGATCCCAGCTTGTCTCCCTGAGTGACTGGGCTATGGGTGTTTTACCGTTCATCACAGCCCAGCGTCACAGTGCATCTTGCACGCTCTCTCCTATGCTGCAGAGCACCATAAGCAGGAGCGATGCTGGGCTGTGATGAGCGGTGAAACTCCGCCCACAGCCCAGTCACTGACGGAGACTGGCAAAACAAAGAAGCCGCAGAGACACCATCACATGTTTCTCAACGCTGGCAGGTAACTAGCCAGGTCTTTCACCGGGAAGGAAAAACCACGATAAGGGCAGTCTCCAGTCAAGGAAACCACCTATGCCAAAACATGGTATCCATCCACAGACAGCTGTTTCGCGGTATTTGCCCCTCATCAGTGTGGAGTAGGAAACTGGCTAGTGGGAGCAATGCCTAGTAGAAGACTATATAGGTAAGGATGATTGACTTTAGGGAGATCAACATCCAGCACAGTGGAGCACCATCACGTGTTTCTCAATGCAGTGATTCTAGAGCAATGCCCCCTGGGAAATATACAAAATAAGGAAGCCGCGGAGATACCATCACATGTTTCTCATCGCTGGCAGGTAACTAGCCAGGTCTTTCACTGGAAAGGGCAGTCTCCAGTCAAGGAGTTGAGAAACACGTGATGGTGCTCCGCGGTACTGGATGTTGATCTCCCTAAGGTCAACCATCCTTACCTATATACTCACGGAGACTGGGGCTGCCTCGGAAATATTGGGTCAACTAGAAGTTGACGCAACATCACCGGATCTCAGAGGTCACGGAGCCTCATGGGTCACGTGATGGGGTTTAGTGGACCGAAATAGCGCCACTCACAAATACACAAGATATTTGAAAAAAGCATTCTTTATGAGCTTTACATCGATGTGTGGCCGCTATGCTGTATAGTAGTGGACCACCCCTTTAAGGTTTATAGGAAAGACAATTAGACATCCCCTGACTTCAACACTATAGCTGCTTTTATAGAACCTGCCTTGGGTACAGTGAAATCTAGCTGTCTTTAGAAAACAACTAGTGATAATGAGGTTTAGGTTAATAACAGGGTTGTGCAGAATCAGGTAAACTTAATCTGACAAAGTTTTATTCAATCGGTTTCTCTAACAAAAGACTTGCTCATTTCTTGCATGACTTTCCTGAGCAAAAAAGGAACATCCACATCTAACAATATGTGAACTGAAATCTAAACTTCCTCTTTACTGTAATAAATTACTGCAAGGTTTAAAAAGTTCTGCAATTCATTTATGCAACTATGAAGCAATGATACTACTGGCTCCATTTTATGTTATTACTTATTATTACCTTAGGTTACATAGTTGGTATATTAAAAAAAAAATACACACATCCATCAAACCAACCAAAGATTTGGAAAGGATAAGGGAAGGATCCTAGGTACAAATTTTATTTTTCATACGTACAAATTTTTCTGTCCTGATTCCAAGTGTCAATTGACTGGACCAATATTCAGAAGAAGAATTTTAAAATAATTATTTTTTAAATTTCAAAAAATACCCAATTTCTTTAAAGTTGATCTCCTGTGATGAGAATGGGACGGGTTTAAAAGTGATGTTGAAAGATTCACCCAGAGAGTTAGTGGTTTAACTGTCTAGACCACTGGTCAAAGCTGAATGACCTTCTGGGAAGAAGCTAAATAAGGATTTATGAGTATTGGTTAAGGCCTCGTTCTCACATGTGTTTAAAAACTGCAAGTGTTGCATGATCCATTTTGTTCATCCGTGAAACCATCTGTGTCCTATCCATGTGTCACTCATGTGTCATCCATATGCTATCCCTGTGTCATCCTTGTGCCATCCATGTGCTATCCATGTGTCATCTGTGTGACATCTATGTGCTATCCATGTGCCATCCGTGTGCTATCCATGTGTAATCAGTGTGCCATCCGTGTGCTATCCATGTGTCATCCATGTGTAACGTCCTGGAGGTGGATTCACGGGGCCATGCACCGGACTCCCACAGAGAAGCAACCCGGAGCTAACCCCTATACAGGGACTGTCCGGTCACCCCAGCAGAGGGCCTAGATGCACAGTAGCCGGAACACTAAGGGTACGGGATCTGAGTCCTTCAAAGGTCTGCACAGGGAAAGTCTATAGTCCACAGGGAACCGTAGACAGGACGGATGTCTGGAACCAGGTTCATGTGCCGAGAAGGAACAGCAGACGAGGTCCGGATCCAGCGAGAATTGCAGGCTAAGGTTACCAGGTGGAATCGGGAACCGGTGAGGGGATCAGGCTGACGGAAGATGGAGAGATCCACAGTAGACAGTCACCGGGACGCTTCCTGGGGAATCAGCAATCTGGACCAGGTCAGGATGGCAGACGGACTCTGAGGAAGAGACAGTGTTATACGGGAGACAAGGCACAGAGAGACCTGAACACCTAGCTATGGAAACACGTTGAACAGGCACTGCCTACCTGGAAAGGAAAGTCTATATACCCTGTACCTGTATCAGTCATATCCTGTTCCCAGGACGCTGGCCCTTTAATAGGAGGTGAGTGAGCGTGCATGCACCCTAATGCGCATGTGTGAGGCCCGGGTGCCGGAGGCCAGTACAGGAAGCGATGAAGCAGATGCAGGGGTGCCAGACAGTGTCCTGGGTCACAGGGAGACTCCAGGACCGGCAAACGGGAGGCACGGAGGACGCAGAGGAGGAGGAGTGAGAGGATCAGCCGCAGGCAGGAGGACCGGAGACCGAAGCGGTGAGTGACAGGCGGCGCCGGGACCCAGAGAGCGTGACACCATGTGCTATCCATGTGTCATCTGTGTGCCATCCGTGTGCTATCCATGTGTCATCTGTCTGCCATCCATGCGCTATCCATGTGCCATCTGTGTGCTATCCATGTGTCATCAGTGTGACATCCGTGTGCTATTCATGTGCCATTCGTGTGCTATCCATGTGTCATCAGTGTGCCATCCGTGTGCTATCCATGTGTCATCCATCTGCTATCCATGTGTCATCCATCTGTCATACATGTGCTATCCATGTGTCATCCATGTGCTATCCGTGTTTTTCTGCTATAGTTAAAGGAAGAATGAAATTGCAAAGCTTCTATATCTTTCAATTTTAAACACGTACAGCACACAGACGGTACACGGATATCATCCGTGTGCTGTACGTGTTTTTCATGGACCCATTGACTTGTATGGATCTGTGTGTACGTGCTGCCGGTTAAAAACAGGCATGTCTTCATGTGAATAACACAGACACGTATGTGGTTTTCATGGACACATGGTCCAAGTGAAAACACGGAGGTCTGAAAATCCACATCGATTTTAATGAGGGTCCTTGGGAACGTTTCTCCAGTATGTGTGAAATTGGACGTCACACATACCGGAAACACAAACATTAAAACCCTATTGCGCTATCGCGTCCTGCTTTATATTATGCCGCAAATAGGTAAGATTGCTTGTCCAATATGACGTGTTCCCTTTAACTGGGTCCTTCTGCTCTTGTCCATTTCACAATTCTGTATTGTTGTATTTAAGCAGACAAATATATCTAATGTGTCCTCTATTTCCCACAGTGACCATTATCCATGAGCACCTATTATAGAATACGAGAAATGTGGGTGTTTTGCTGTAGCGGTACTCCGGTAGTTTAAGACATGCCTTCAGGATACTCTTTCTATAGATAACATTTATCTAGCATTACTGGCTGCACATACTGGTTTAGCCTTTGGTAGTGTGTGCAACTTAATTCTTAAAATTGCCTTTGCCTCAGGTCTGGTGACACATTTTAATTGGAAGTAGAGAGTGTTTGTTATGTAGCTAACGTGTAGCAGCTTATGAGGCCTTCACATAACCCATCGGTAAGAAACACAAAATACAAGATATTGTGATATCGTAGTAGAAAATGCCGGATCCAACACCAGATGATTAAAACTTCAAAAAAAATCTTTACTATAAATTCATTAAAATGGCATAAGTCCCTCTGATGCGTTTTGAGTCGGTCAGACTCTTACTCATAGACCGACTGGCTCGATACTCATCAGAGGGATTTATGTCTGTACCGGCTTTTTAATGAAGTTATAATAAAGACTTTTTGAAGTTTTAATCATCAGCTTTTTCTTCTAAGACATCACAGTGTTGCTTGGAGTCCTAAAAGCGTAATCTGCGAATGGGAGATACAAATGCCTACAAGCCGAGTTTGTAACAGGTGTCCAAGCACATTGGATTGCGGTATGGTGCATTGCAATTTTTTTTTTATTACTATACCTTTGTAATTTAGTGATATTTAAGATATTTTTAATTAAATAGCTACAGGGGTTTCTGCACCACAGAAAAAAAAGCTGTTATCATAGGGTCACAGTTTTCTTTGCTACAGATCTAACAGAGCTCAGTTGACGAGTTGTGTATAACCCCGCCCAAAATAGAGATTTGTGTACATTGCATATGGACAGAGAGCTGCTGATCATTGCTGGGCACCTGGTTGAACTAGGAGGAAAGAGCTCAGTTTTGCTGTAGTGATAATCTTTTGATAATAAATCACTGATTTTATTGAAACAGGAGAACACAGCCCAGTCAGTGACACATCCCTGAGATCTGGGTCTCTATTCCTACATTATGCTACTTTCAGATTATATAGCAAAAACCAGGTGACCTAGATTCCCTTCAGAGTGCTCTCACATTGGCGTATAAAAAAAATCGGTCCTATTCTCATACAGAAAAGTGGGACGAGTGAAATCCATTTAGTGTTCAGTATGTCATGCGAGTGCTATGCCAGTGTACGATTTTTTTTTTCTCGCCTAGCATCCTTATGACATGCATTTTTTTTCTCGGCAACTATAATTCTACAATCATTGACTAGACCATTTACAAAATATATACAGCTGCACTCTAAAATGCTAATAATGTATAAGGAAACTCTGGTACAGCATTACTGCTATAGGAATATTTGAAAAAGAGATACTTAGCTCATGTATTGGCCAATGCATGTGAGCCCAGTAACCACAACAAGGTGTATCTCAATATACCAGGACCCTAACTCAAATGCTTCTACCTTGGTTAAAAACCAACATGTCTAGTCAGGAAGAATCCAGCTATAAGGATAATGGGCACAGACTGGTTATAGAGTAGAGTATTGGCCAATGCATGTTATATTGTGTTTTCAGCTGGCACCTATTCACACCTGTTGGATTTGAAGGTCAGTCTGTTTTATATATTGGTTGTGCATTTCTGTCTGACTGGGCACTCTGCTCTATAACCAGTCTGTGCCCATTATCCTTATAGCTGGATTCTTCCTGACTAGACATGTAGGTTTTTAACCAAGGTAGAAGCATTTGAGTTAGGGTCCTGGTATATTGAGATACACCTTGTTGTGGTTACTGGGCTCACATGCATTGGCCAATACATGAGCTAAGTATCTCTTTTTTCAAATATTCCTATAGCAGTAATGCAATACCAGAGTTCCCTTATTCATTGTTAGCATTCTAGAGTGCAGCTGTATGTATTTTGTAGTTATATTGTGTTTTTAGCTAGCACCTATGCACCTGTTCACACCTGCTAAATGTGGATCAGTCTTTTTGATATATTTGAAGGACCATTTACAATGTTCCATGCTACAGAATGGTAATGTATCGGGTGTCTGATTTTTTTCTCACACCCTTTGACTTGCATTAACGAGTCGTGTCCGATATACACGGCCATACACAGCATGCTGCAATTTGTTCTTCAGTCCAATTTGATCTGAGAAAATACTTGCAGATCTGCTCAGCCTCATTGACTAACATTGGTCCCAGTGCAATGCGATTATTCTCACTTTGCACTCGTCCGTTTTATACACCAGTGTGAGAGTGCCATTAATGTGAGCCTGTCAATGAGAATTCCCCTTATAATGTGCACATGGTGTTTTTTAGATATAGTTGTAACCGCTGAGTTATTGAAGCAACAGGAAAACTCCGGCAGTGTTTTTCCTGAAGTATCTTTTTTGGCATCTTCTTGGTGGTTTCTGCGGAGACTTTGCCACCACCATACTTTTCTTTTCTAACTGTATATTTAAATTATTAAGCGGCTTCCAAACGGAAATCACATAAACAATAGTGAGGTCACTTCTTTTAGCCACTTCACTGCTATCGAAGCATGAAGAAGTTAAAAGAATCTTACAACACTGAACATATGCACAGCAAGTCGTTTTAACACGGCAGTGCATATGTTCATCCTTCCTAGGCCCCTTTCACATTGCATTCCAACCTCCAGTCAGTGGTCTCGGACATATGCAACAACGGGGCCATTGATTATAAGGGTACAGACGGAGCTTGTAGTGCACCATTTCCGGGAGTATATGCTTTTTGGAGGTGGACACCCAGACATAGTATACTCTGGAAAGAGTATACTTCTGAAAATGGTTCATGACAGAGCACACGGTGACTCAGTTTTCACCATTATAGTCAGTGGCCCCGTTGGCACATATGTCCAAAACCTGTTTTGAGGGCGGTTTGGATGGAAGTGTGATGCCCTGGCCTATCAGGTCGTCACAAGGGTGCCATGCAATCTGCCCTTCTGCATGGTACCCGCTCCTCCTTGGTTACAGGTCTGTCAGTTTTGGTGTTGCTACCAACAGGTGTACATAAATCCTGAGGAACACTCTGCACCACACCCACCAACCACCCATTGGGCAGCCTGAGGGGAATAGGGCCACCCAGATGGTGGGATGGAAGAAGGAGGGCAGAGATGTTAGTAGTTGAGTGGAGTAGAGTTGAGCAGTGAGACAGCGGTGACTGTGCAGGTCATGCTGTGGAGCTGGGCTCCTGTACCCGTCCCAGGTGCCAGACGTTGCCCTGGCCAGAAGGAGCTGGAATCCCGGTCACAGGGGATAGTGACAAGGGATACGGTGCTGCTACAGAGAGCAGGCCGGCTGCCTTGTGCTACAACTGGGCAGGGGCCAGGGCACGACGGGGTACGCGGACCCTAGGCTGGGAAGTAACTTCACGCAGCCCAGTAATTCACCTGACGGGAACGGAGTCTTCAGGAACCGTTCACCACCCGCTCCAGAATCGAGGTACTAGTGCAACGAGGGGGATAGGACTTCCCAAAATCGTCCAGAAAATCCCAAGCCACACAGAAAAACACAAACACACAGTGCCAAGGGACAAGGCTTCAGACCAACAAGCAACACCAAAGGGGCACGGACCCAGCGTACTCAAACAAGAGAAACAGAGCATTTCAAAAGTTTGGTTTACCTGGTGTCAGCATCAGTGACTTTGGACTGTGTGATTACCCGATATCCGAGCAGCCCATTGGCTGTTGCGGGGGTGGCAGAGAAGCCCCACGGAACCACTCAATGGAGATTGGAACGCAATGTGAAAGGGACCTTAACATTATTTAAGCACTTTTTTTCTGGCAGAATATGCCTGAAAAAGACATTGGATCCATTCATCTTGACTGGCATAGGACAAGGTCACGTTACACAAACATTAAGAACATGGCACCAAATATTCATTAGGAGGCACACACAACTTACAGAGTTTGGCATCTCTATAGGTGGCGTGCACCTCCGTGTGCTGCACCAAAAATGCTACTCCAGTCAGACACTGAAGCATTTCTCGCATATAAAGTGCTGCCATTTTTGAGGAATCTGACAGGGAGACATGGACCAGCTCTACCCTAGTTCTGCCTATTTTATCAGTGATGAGACAAACTGGCAAAAAAATGCTAATAGACGAAATATTTTGGCACAATTCCCCATTGCACAAAACTGTTACAACTTTTCAAAGCTTTTTCGCCTGATTTCTGGAGTAAAACTTTGATGACTTGGCCCCATTGTGTGCACATACGTGTAGGAGCACTTTATCGGCCTCTTATTAATGTTTTCAATGATTCATTAATTACAACTAAGTATTGCTGTAGAACATGTTAATAATGTTTAATCCTTGTGAGTGTTAACCCAGACAGGTCCGAGAGCACTGTAACTCCCTGCAGTTCGTCGGCATCACGGTGTGATTGTCCAACCAGTGTCTGCAAGGAGGTAAAGAGGGATGTTTTCTTCTCCTCCTCGCTTTCCCACCCTGCACAAGCTACTTTGTCCATGACTTCATGATGCCATCAAACTGCAGGGATGAATGTTGGCTACCCCCGAAAAGTCAGAGTATATATCATTATTTTTACACGGAGTCTAGCAGCAATTACAGTAGCTGTAATAAATACATCACTGAAAATTAAGAGGAGGAGGCTAAAGTTGTTGTTTTTGTCTTTTTTAACTACCGTCATTTTTTATTTCTTTTTACCACTAAAGTGTTAAAACAAATATGAGTTTGGTATCTTTGTAATCATACTGGTCTTTCGAATCATGTTGACATTTTTATTGCCCATTAAACACCGGAAAAATGAAACCTAAAAAAACAATGGCACAATTGTAGTTGCTTCAGTATTTCCCAGAACTTTGAATTCTTTTTCTTCTTTTAAATTACATTATATGGTGAAGTAAATGGTGTCCGTCAAAACTACAGCCTGTTCTGCAAAAAAAAAGAAGTCCTAATACGGCTATGCTGCAGAAAAATAAAACAGGTATGACTCTTGGAAGAGGGGGAGGGGAAAACTAAACGGGCTGCATCTTTTAAAGGTAACTTGTCAAGGGGCTTTACCCCTGTAATTTATTCGGAACGCTTTATCAGACTCCTAATGATGTTTTAATAATGCCTTTATTACAGCTAGGCAAAAAATAAAATAAAATTTAAAAAAAAGTATGGTTAGTAGTGCGCCACCAATCAAATACCGACACAGGGATGAAGAGGGTGAAATACAAAATTGTAATACAATACTAAGAAAAATAAAAAAATTAAATTATACAGACACTACATGTTTCTGGGACAATCTGTCACCTTCTTCAGGGAAGACACCTGAGGAAGAGGACATATCGTTCCAGAAACATGTAGTGTTTGTATAGCTTCATTTTTTTTATTTTTATTAGTATTATATTACAATTTTGTATTTCACCCTTTTCATCCCTGTGTTGGTATTTGATTGGTGGCGCACTAATAACCATACCTTTTTTTAAATTTTATTTTATTTTTGCCTAGCTGTAGTAAAGACACCTGAGGAAGGGGACAGATCATCCCAGAAATGTGTAGTGTCTGTATAGCTTACTTATATTTATTTATTTTTTATTATTATTAAATTATTATTAAATTACAATTTTCTATTTCATCCTCTTCATCCCTGTGTCAGTATTTGATTGGGTGCGCACTACTAACCATACCTTTGTTTCATTGTTCACACACTGCATCTTTTCTTAACCACAAAGATGCAGCATTTTTGGCCCCAAAAAACACATTCGCAGCAAAAACACATAAAAAGCATGCATTTTTGACACTTTTTTACCGCGTTTTTACCACCTTTTGCCCGTGCGCTTTTTAAGTCAAATCTATTGACTGGAAGGGTTCGAAAACTCTGGCAAAAACACAAAAAGAATTGACATGCTGCATCTTCAAAAACGCAGCCAAGATGCAGCCAAAAAAAGATGCACAGTGTAAACAGCAAAATAGAAATCTCATAGATTTTTCTGGGAGAAAGAAATGCATGCATTTAGGTGCATCGTTGTGACCTCAGAAATCCACCAAGCATACAGTAAAAATGCAGTGTGTGAACATAGCCTTACACCTCCTCTTGAAGTGTAAGGTTTGTTCTGCGGGGATCATACCGACCCTCTATCTCCTCTATTTCATCTCCCCCGCCGGCAGCTCATGCAGATCAGTTCCTGCTGTTATCCTCCTGTGCAGTCTGGAGGTCTCCATACACTGGACTGCTGAGAAATCACCTTGTGGCGGTGAGTCATCAACTCCCGTCCCAAGAACTCTCTCGGCACGGTATCCGTAATGTCCCCCTGCACTGGGAATAGAGCAGATCCCCTCCAGCTTGGTCTGCCGCAGATTCCCTGGGGCAGCCGACAGCGCAGAAGAGACAGCACTGGGATACTTGCTACCACAGGTTACCTAATGGTCCAGCTCTAGCACGCACCACCGATTATCCTCTGGGGTAGCTACCAGCGCAGAGGAGACAACGCTCCTTGTCCACCAGCCCCAACATCATTTATAAGACCACCTGTCAGCACAGGCCAGTAACCATGAATCACCATCCATCCATGTGCTCAACAGTGTTGTGCCTACAGCGCAACCTGTTTAGGTGAATGTGATCACCCCTCTTGTTTGTCCCTATAGTGCTAAAGGTTTTTCACTGAAGTGGCCCTTGTTGTCTTTCTTTTCTTTGTTTATTACAGCTAAATATTAGTACAGTCTCTATGGATAAATTGTTTGATCCTGGCAAGTGCGTACCCGGTCTAATCTGACAATGCCGTCACTCATTCCAATAGTTTTCTGGTATCGCGCACTCAACAGTGTGACTGACAAACCAGCATTCGCAGGGAGGACAAAAAGAGGGGCCTTTACTTCTCCTCCTTGCTCTCCCAGCACATGCTCATTTTTCAATCATTTTTCAATCATTCAACTGTGGGCGGGATAGCAGCAAAGTACAGGAATGAGTACGTATGTGCCATCAGGATTAAACGTTATTTTTACACATAGTTTCTTAGTGTTTAATGTTGAAGGTAGACCATCGAGTTCAACCCATAATTTTAGCTAACATGCAGCAATAAAAAAAGCATCATTAAAAACATCATTGGTAGTCTGATAAAGCGTTACTGATACATTATAGGGGAAATCTCCTCAACAGGTTCCTCTTAAAGGGAACCTGTCACCTACTCGCCGTGAGGCGGTCCGATCTGATGGGTGTCGCTGGTCTCAGTCTGGTGCTTTCTCTCTACTTGAAATTGCCATCCTCCTTCTCACTTTGAGTGGATGACGCATCCTACGTCATCACATAGACTCCCCATCATGCTCATGTGCACGCATACTTCTTTTTACCCTGCTGAGGTCAGAGCAAAGTACTGTAATGGGAAGGAGCAGGAAAAGGTCAAAGAACGACCGTGCATGCGCACTACAATACTTTACTCTGCCCTCAGCAGGGCAGAGAGACGTTCGCGTGCGCAGGATCACAATGGAGGTCTCGTGTGGATGATGTAGGACTTGTCATCCATATGGAGCAGGGAAGGAGAATGGCGATTGCAAGAAGAGAGAAGGTGCTGGACTGAAACCAGTGATGCCCATTAGACCGGACCACCCCGAAGGTGAGTAGGTGACAGGTTCCTTTTAAGTCGAAGCAGGTCAGGAACAAAGTTGATATGGAACTATTACTGCGCTGCTGAAGATATGACATAAATCCAGGAAGATTGAATGAAGGTGGTTTTATTCAATGCATTTCAAAGTGTCTCCTCACTTCTTCATCAGGAAATCGGTGGATTTATGACTTCCCGGGTTTATGTCATATCTTGAGTAGTGCAGTAACAGTTCCACATCTACTTTGTTCCTGATCTGCTTCAGCTTTTTAAGCGTGTGGACTCTGCAGCAGCTGATTATATGCTTTAACTCTGGTTGTGTGCCACACAACCCAGTAAGGTGAGCACATTCCCTTATTACTTTTAGGCCCGTTTCACACGTCAGTGAAAAACACTGACGTTCTTCACTGACGTGTAAAACACGCATATGTCCCTCCGTGTTCCGTTATTCACGGCACACGTTGGTTGTCCATGTGCAATCCGTGATCCGTGATTGCACATGGACATTACTCACCTGCCTTCACTGCTGTTGTCCATGGTGCTGATCTCCTCGGTTCTGCAGGGTCTGCCCACCGCTCTCTGCAGCTACTTCCTGGTCGAGTTTTCCTGCTTTCATGAATATTCATGAGCCAGGCCCTGAGGTGCCGAAAGCAGAGGCTGCAGAGCGAATCGCAGGCAAGGTAAGTTGAAAATTTTTAATATTTAATATGTCTGTGATTTTCTTGGACGTGTTTCACTGATCCCACACGGATCACACCATAGTGTGATCCGTGGGTCATCAGTGACGCCAGACAAAAACCGACATGTCTCCGTGCAGAATCACGGCCAAGGGTTCACGCTGCACGGAGACACATTCAGTGAAACATCACTGATGTGTGAGCAGACCCATTGATTATAATGGGTTTGCGTATGTCCGTGATTCTGGTACGTATGAAAAAAAGCACAAACGTACCAGAATCACGGACGTGTGAAAGGGGCCTTATATGTATGTTGCGTAAGACCCTATTGTGCATTTCTTTTCCTTCAGCTTTTGTTTAGGTACCTTTTATGCAGATGCCTTAACATTTTTCATAATAAAATTTAAAAATAATTTCATCATACAAGAAAAATGGATGACTGGATGAACATTCAATCTTCTGGCAGATGTTGTCAGTGGGATTTGAACCCAGGATCCCAGCAGCAAAAAGCAACAGGGGATCTATCGAGCCAACATTGCTGTTTGTTTTTAATTACTCTTTTTTTCATGAGCCAAAATGGACACAGATGTCTGAAAGTGCCCTTACGGTGTTCAGTTATCCAAGCCAAAACAAAAAATGGTTAAGAGGCCTTTTAACTGTTTTATGGTTTTAGGAATCTATCCTCTCCAAGCATGCCGCAGCAGGTTATGATATGTTCCTCATCAACTAGTAAATCCATAAATTCTACATAACCTGGCAAGAGTAGGTAAGAGCTCCACATCTAAGACTACATACATAAAACAAAGGCAACACTTTTGGAACTTAAATATGTCTTTTACATGAATATGTAAGAATCTGGGAAAAGGGCCAATAATTTCACTTACTGGGAAAAGGTCAACTCCCTTAAATTCTGGGAATTGAACCAACACCCTAAATATCATCATTCTCCAATTCAAAAATAGCAAAGGTAACCCCCACGTTTTTATCTTGTAGAACAAATTAATTACTACTTTCATTTTTTTTTTATTTTCCAAATGGAACATGTAGAAGACTGCGCCGTGTAAGGTTTTCCTTAAGTATTCCGTGGAATAAATTTCCACTTAATTGATGGAAAGAGGAAACATGAGTCTCTCATCCTTAAAATGTTACTTCATAAATTGTAGTCACAAAAGGCCCTTGGCAATTCATCAATCTGCACTGTGGTAGAGGGAAATATTTGGTGCTGGTGAAAGCTTTTCATTTCCCACTGTGAGATTTTTTTTTCACAGACTTGTGTCTATAGGAAATTCAGGCACTCTGTATATGCATGACATCATGCTCTAATGCTGAAGAGCGTGTCATGCTGTTTCAGGGTAACTCTAATTAGCTCCAAGCCATGTTCTGCAATGCATGAAGACACTGTATCAAGTTTCTGGAGGCTTTGCAAGACTCACAAAGTGATTATCCCAGAGACCCAGAAACAAGTCTTAAGATTTCATAATTAACAAGAATAAGATTTAAGCCAATAATGTGTTAAAAAAAGGAATAAAAAAAATTGTACAACGATATAAAAGAGTAACACTTTTATTTTTTTTTCCAAAAATGAATACTACTAGTGAAAATAAGAAACTTTGAAACTTTGTAATATATGTTATCAGATTTGCTAACAATTCTTTAAATGAAAGATAAATAGAGTTATTTCTTAAAAAATGTCATTAGAGATGATCGATCCATGGATCATTCAAGTCAACATGAATTACCTAAAATTTGAGCACTTTGAGACTTGATTTTCTGTTAACAAAGAAAATAAAATCCCCACCACCATTTACCACACTGCTGAAGTATCAGCGAGCGGGCTAATGCTATTTTGTGTTGTGGCCGCATGGGCTTCTCCAAAAGGCCCAGCAGCTATGACAATATGGTCAGTATCGGGGCCATCATATATCAGCAGTTCCCAGTGGAGCACAGATTCAGTTTCCGCCTTAAGAGTCACTGGATAAGTCTCTCTCCTGTAGAGTGTAAGCTCTTATGGTAAACATGGTGGTCTTTCACTCTTTACTGTAGAGCGTAAGCTCATATTGTCAGCACAGTACTCTCTTGCTCTCTCCTGTAGAGTGTAAACTCTTAAGGTCAGCACGGTACTCTCTTGCTCTCTCCTGTAGAGTGTAAACTCTTAAGGTCAGCACGGTACTCTCTTGCTCTCCCCTGTAGAGTGTAACCTGTTATGATCAGCATGGTGCTCTCTAACTCTTGGCTGTAGAGTGTAAACTCTTATGGTCAGCACAGTGCTCCTTCTGTTCTGTAGTGTGTAAGCTTTTATGGTCAGTGGGGTGCTCTCTCACTCAGCTGTAGCTTGTAAGCGCTTATGGTCAGCACGGTACTCTCTTGTCGAGTGTAAGGTCTTTTAGTCAGCACAATACTCTCTTGCTCCCTCCTGTAGAGTGTAAACTTTAAAGGTCAGCACGGTACTACCTTGCTCTCTCCTGTAGAGTATAACCTGTTAAGATCAGCAGGGTGCTCTCTCACTTTTGGCTGTAGAGTGTAAGCTCTTATGATCAGAACAGTCCTCTCTCACTCTCGGCTGTAGAGTGTAAGCTCTTATGATCAGCATTGTGCTCTATCACTCTCTCCTGTAGAGTGTAAGCTCTTATGATCAGCACAGTCCTCTCTCACTCTCTCCTGTGGAGTGTAAGCTCTTATGATCAGCTGGGTGCTCTCTCACTCTCAACTGTAGAGTGTAAGCTCTTATGATCAGTGGGGTCCTCTCACTCTCTCCTGTAAAATGTAAGCTCATATGATCAGCAGAGTGCGCTCTCACACTTGGCTGTAGAGTCGAAGCTCTTATGATCAGCAGGGTCCTCTTTCTCCTGTAGAGTGTAAGCTCTTATCAGCAGGGTCCTCTCTCTCCTGTAGAGTGTAAGCTCTTATGATCAGCAGGGTGCTCTCTCTCTCTCTCTCTCTCGTATTGTGTAACCTCTCCTGATCAGCGGGGTTCTCTCTCTCTCCTCTGTAGAGTTTAATCTCTTCTGATCAGTGACTTTCTTTCTTTCCTCCTCCACACTTATATTTTCCAAGCAATTTCTAACTTTTCAATATTAAAATTCACTCAACTCAATTTGCCGCAAATCAATTTTCTGGAGAAAATTTGGCGATGAATTTGAATTTCAAAAGATTTTCTAATCTTCAAATGGGATGTTTAAAGATAAATTTGTTTGATGTCCAAATTTCAGAAACTTATAAAATATCTGAAAAGATGGTGACCTCCCAAAAGACAGTGGTTATCAGTTAAGAAAAAGATTTACGGCTACAATATGGGCTGGTGATGTCATTACTGCTATGTCTATTTCAGAAGACAAAATGGTTAAGCATTTGTGAAAGCAAGTTTATCTGGAACAAAAAAGAATGAAAGTTCCTTGTGCCCACCAGAAGAAATTATGTTAAGGGATCCAACCACCTTCTGGAACATTAGTGGATCTGTTATCAGAATATGTTGCTCAATTTAGGGTAGTAACAGATCCGGTTTCTTATTTACCAAAATGGCAAATAATACATAGAGTGCATTGTACATACGGTTCATGACTCCAATTCATTCATAAGAAAAGTCTAGACAGACACACTACAGTCAAGATGTCAATCACTGTGAGGAGGGTGGAGGGGTGCTCTCCTTGTAATTGGATTCTTGGATTGGATTCTTGGATTTTTGGATTCTTTGGATTGGATTCTTAAGCCATGTATTCAGTTTATTCTCTGGTGGCTATTCTTTTGTGCCGTTTTGACTTATATTAGCAAAGCAGAATATCCCCTGCCTGAAAATAGTGCAACATCGTCTTATTATTATTATTTATTATTATAGCGCCATTTATTCCATGGCGCTTTACAAGTGAAAGAGGGTATACGTACAACAATCATTAACAGTACAAAACAGACTGGTGTAGGAGGAGAGAGGACCCTGCCCGCGAGGGCTCACAGTCTACAGGGAAAGGGTGATGGTACAATAGGTGAGGACAGAGCTGGTTGCACAGTGGTCTACTGGACTGAGGGCTATTCTAGGTTGTAGGCTTGGTGGAAGAGGTGGGTCTTGAGGTTCCTCTTGAAGCTTTCCACGGTAGGTGAGAGTCTGATGTGCTGAGGTAGAGCATTCCAGAGTATGGGGGATGCACAGGAGAAATCTTGTACGCGATTGTGGGAAGAAGAGATAAGAGAGGAGCAGAGAAGGAGATCTTGTGAGGATCTGAGGTTGCGTGCAGGTAGGTACCGGGAGACTAGGTCACAGATGTAGGGGGGAGACAGGTTGTGCATGGCTTTGTATGTCATGGTTAATGTTTTGAACTGGAGTCGTTGGGTGATGGGAAGCGATTGGTGAAGGGATTGGCAGAGTGGTGAGGCTGGGGAGTAGCGAAGGGAGATCAGTCTTATGACTGATATACTTTAATTTCATCAATTTTTCTTTCATTATTTTAGTTTAATTTTGTAATCTTTGGGTGTAGTCCACACTTTAACATTTGTGTGGTTCTCTGGTGCCTTAGGAGTCAGTCCAACTCTAAATTAATAGGTTGCCACTAGACGAGCCGACACTCAGACCGGTAAACATGAACAAGCAAAATGCTCATTTTTAGGGTGATTGAATTCTTTATGCCATCATAAAAATTATCATCATCTGCAGCACTTCACCTTGTACAAATGCTGTATGAGGACAACTGTTTGGTCCTGTGTGTAATCTTGTGTAAACAAGCTAGTAAACCGGCGCCGGTATGTATATAGTCACTTTGCATTCATTATTGGGCCAGAGATCAGCCTATCTAAATGCACCTCAGGGTGGTTTCCCATAACTAATACTTACAAAGCCCGGCCGTGGATCTACTGACACAAGCTCTATAGCCTTATTCATATATATATATATATATATATATATATATATATAAATATATATATATATATATATATATATATATACAGTACAGACCAAAGGTTTGGACACACCTCATTCAAACAGTTTTCAGGTGACTACCTCTTAAAGCTCATCAAGAGAATGCCAAGAGTGTGCAAAGCAGTAATCAAAGCAGAAGGTGGCTACTTTGAAGAACCTAGAATATAAGACATATTTTCAGTTGTTTCACACTTTTTTGTTAAGTATTTCATTCCACATGTGTTAATTCATAGTTTTGATGCCTGCAATGTGAATCTACAATTTTCATAGTCATGAAAAGAAAGAAAACTCTTTGAATGAGAAGGGTGTCCAAACTTTTGGTCTGCGCTGTATATATATATATATATATATATATATATATATATATTACACAAAACTCGTCGACTGTCATGGCAGCATCAGATGCTGTTCACATTGCAGATTTTGACATTCAGACCGATGGTTTCTCTGGTGTTCCTGAACTCCACGGGCAAACTTGAACATTGACCTGCTCTGTGCTCAGTCATAGACAGGCTAGCAAGAGTTAACCTCTGCTGATCTACTTGTTAGGCTTGTCGGATCACATGTTGTAAGGAAGCCCATCACATTTGCTCCTTTAATAGTTAGGTTGGAGGAGATCTTCCACCCACGCCTACTATAGTTTCTGCTGTGACGGTCTGTGTGCTGTGGAGTCCCAGATTTGCTGGAGCAAGAGTAGCCTGTGCTTTGTGTTGTTGTGAAGTTTACCCGTCTTCTTATTGTCTTCACCTTGCTCTTGTTTTTCACCTAATCTCTTATTGTCTTATACCTCGGTGTGTGAATGCTGTGCAACAGAGTTTTTATTTCCCCTGTTTGTCTATTTTTGCGGGTTAAATCACACTCCTGTCCCGGCCCCCTCTGGGCGAGGGGCTATAAAATCAGGGCTGGTCAGGAGCAGGGCCAGGAAAGAGACAAAGACATTCACACCGATAGGTATCTCTGAGAATAAGGATAGCACAGGGCCCCTTAGTCTGAGGGTCAGCTTAGGGGCCCAAGTTTCTCGCTATCCCTATAGTCCCTCGTGACATTATATATCTATGAGGCTGTTGAGTTTAGGGTAGTAGAAACTGAGCTGATTGGGATATCGTGGTCCATATTTTGACCATAAATGTTGGATGGATAAAACAGGCTTCTGACGTGTAGCAAGTTATAGCAAGTGTTTGGAAGATAGGAGTGGTGCTCTGCTCTGCTGGTAAGGTATTTCCAATAAAAATATGGTGTAAGCCTATGTGTCCACGTTGATTTTTACCTGCTTTTTACCTGCTTTTTTTGCTGCTTTTTCAACTGCAGCGTTTAATGCCAAAATGGATGTGTTCTGCTTTTCAAGCAAAGTCTATGGGAATTTGGGTTTCTTGTCCGCACTATGCTGTTCAAAATGCTGCCTTTTTGTGGCAGAAATTTGGGCAAAAAAACTGCTTTTCAAAGAAGCAACATGTCAATTGTTTTTGCCATTTGGGTTTTGCAGTGCAAAGCAGAGTTTTTGCCCAAATTTCTGCCACAAAAAGGCAGCATTTTGAACAGCATAGTGCGGTCTAGAAAACCAAATTCCCATAGACTTTGCTTGAAAAGCAGAACACATCCATTTTGGCATTAAATGCTGCAGTTGAAAAAGCAGCAAAAAAGCAGGTAAAAAGCAGGTAAAAAGCAACGTGGACACATAGCCTTAAAAGGACGATGCGTTTTATTCTCAATGCGTTTCGAAGTTGGACTAACCTCTTGAAAAGAGCCACAATAGTAATAGTAAGTTTGTTATTGTTGTTCACCTGATGAAGTTAGTCCAACTTCAAAATGCGTTTGTAACGCTTGTCACTACCTTACGGTGTCACATGAATGGAAGTGTAGTCAATAGAGCCGGGGTCTGGTAACAGGAGGTCACATATAATCATAAGGGGTAAACAGAGACGTAGTCAGGGCACAATCCGAGGATCACAATACCAGAAAAGCATGTAGTAGTAAAAGGGAGCAAGCAAAAATGGCGTCAGATAACGGTCTGGGGTACAAGACAGGAATACACGACAGGAAGACGGAGCAGGCAGAGAGAAGTCCAATAACAGTCCGGAGTCGGAATACCAAGATCAGAATACTAGCAGACACCAAACTATGGCAACACAGCAAAGCCAGAGAATATAACTGGCAGAGGTTTGGGGGAGCATGCTCAGTAAAGAAGCCTGAGCAGTTACCCAGAAGATGGAACAGATGAGTAACCAGCATCTCCCAGAAACAGCCTGGACTCCAATATAGTGACCAAGCTGACAGTTCATTATCAAGGACGGCGCCACAGAGCATCTCCAAGGGCAAGATGCTCTGCACAAAGGAATAGACACACTGTAAGATGTGTAAGTCCTGCAGAGTATCTCCAAAGGCAAGATGCTCTGCACAAGGAATGGACTTACTGTAAGATGTGTAAGCGCCGCAGAGCATCTCAAGGTCTGTGAGATGCTCTGCACAGAGAATCGTGACAGCACTGAGAATAAATCAAATGGTCTTTTTTCTACCACATCCTCAGGATGTTTGTTGAAAATACCTTATCACCACTCCTATTTCCTAAACACTTAGGCGGGCTTTGCACGTTGCGACATCGCAAGCCAATGCTGCGATGTCGCACGCGATAGTCCCCGCCCCCGTCGCAGGTACGATATCTTGTGATAGCTTCACATGCACTCACCTGCCCTGCGACCGTCGCTCTGGCCGGCGAACCGCCTCCTTCCTAAGTGGGCAGGTCGTGCGGCGTCATAGCAACGACACACGGCAGGCAGCCAATAGCGGCGGAGGGGCGGAGATGAGCAGGATGTAAACATCCTGCCCACCTCCTTCCTTCCGTAGAGCCGCCGGCGGCAGGTAAGGTGAAGTTCCTCACTCCTGCGGCGTAACACACAGCGATGTGTGCTGCCGCAGGAACGAGGAACAGCATCATACCATCGCTGCAGCAAAATTATGGAAAAGTCGGAGCTTGCAACGATGATACGATAACGACGCTTTTGCGCTCATTTATCGTATCATCTAGGATTTACACACTACGACATCGCAAGTGACGCCGGATGTGCGTCACTTTCGATTTGACCCCACCGACATCGCACCTGACATGTCGTAGTGTGCAAAGCCGCCCTTAAGGCTACTTTACACACTGTGATATCGGTCCCGATATCGCTAGTGTGGGTACCCACCCCCATCTGTTGCGCGACAAGGGCAAATCGCTGCCCGTGCCGCACAACATCGCCCAGAGCCATCACACATACTTACCTGTCCGGCGACGTCGCTGTGACCGGCGAACCGCCTCCTTTCTAAGGGGGCGGTCCGTGCGGCGTCACAGCGACGTCACTGAAGCGTCACTGAACCGCCGCCCAATAGCAGCGGAGGGGCGGAGATGAGCGGGACGTAACATCCCGGCCACCTCCTTCCTTCCGCATAGCGGCCGGGAGGCAGGTAAGGGGAGCTTCCTCGTTCCTGCGGCGTCACACGCAGCGATGTGTGCTGCCGCAGGAACGAGGAACAACTTCGTTACTGCTGCAGTAACGATTTTTAAGAATGGACCCCCATGTCGCCGATTAGCGATTTTGCACGTTTTTGCAACGATGCAAAATCGCTTATCGGTGTCACACGCAACGGCATCGCTAATGTGGCCGGATGTGCGTCACAAATTCCATGACCCCAACGACTCCGCATTAGCGATGTCGCAGCGTGTAAAGCCCCCTTTAGGCTATGTTCACACAGGGCTTTTTTGGTAAGTTTTTTTTCCTTCCCAAAACCTGATCTTGTGGCAGGAAATCTCCTTTGAGTAATCTGCATTTTTGGTGCGTTTTTCAAGTATTTTTTTTAGTGGCGTTTTTGCTGCAGTTTTGTTGCGGATTTGCTGTTTTTTTTCTACAAAATGGGTTGTATCAATGAAAAAACGCAGCAAATCTGCAGCAAAGAATTGATCTGCTCATTCTTTAAAAACCTGACCAAAAACGCAGGTATTTGACAAAACAGTTAGGAAAAAAAAACTGATGTGTTTGTGTGTGCATGAGATTTCAGAAATCTCATAGACTTTGCTGGGACTGTAAAAAGCAGCTTTATATTAGCATGGATTTGCATAAGACCAAGGCAAATCTGCAGCTAAAAAATGCCACAAAAACTTACCCAAAAAGCCCTGAACATAGCCTTACTATACACAGCAGTTTTTCCTGCCCGAAGAGTCGGCGGCAGCCGTTCTTGCATTGATTCCTCAGTTGTGGCTTGCACAACTCCAAAAGCTGAGCAGTTTTTCAATTCTTCACCTTTTACTTTTCTAGCAGATAAGACCCCATATTGCTTGTGTTACCTCAATTGCTAATTTACCAATTTACAATAATTACCTAAATTCGGATTAATTTAAATTAATTTGCATCTTCTGCCGGCAGTGCCTCACTAGCAGATCATACCCAATATGAGTGCCATATTTTAGGAAGATTCTTTGACAATCTATGGATGGCTGCCTTGGAATATCTAAAGGCTGCTCTACATGCAGTGACATCACTGGTATAAGCACCCGCCCCCGTCGGTTGTTCATCACGGGCAAATCGCACAACATCGTTAGTCCCCGTCACACGGACTTACCTGCCTAGCAAGGTCGCTGTGGCCGGCGAACCGCCTCCTTTCTAAGGGGGCGGTTTGTGCGGCATCACAGCGACGTCACATGGCAGCCGTCCAATAGAAGCCGAGGGGCGGAGATGAGCAGCCGGAACATGCCGCCCACCTCGTTGCCGGAGGACGCAGGTACGGTGTTGTTCCTCGTTCCTGCGGTGTCACATGTAGCGATGTGTGTTGCCGAGGAGCGACGAACAACCCGCGTCCTGCAACAGCAACGATATTTGGGATTAGAACGACGTGTCAACGATCAACGATTAGGTGAGTAATTTTGATCGTTAGCGGTCGTTCTTACATTGCACACGCAACGACGTCGCTAACGAGGCCAGATGTGCGTCATGAATTCTGTGACATGTCGTTGCGTGTAAAGCCCCCTTTAGTTCTCATGTCCCGGGTCTGTCGATCTCAGATTCTCGGTTGTAATATGTAAAAAAAAAAATAATAATTTGAATAAATGTTCAGCTCCTCTGTCACCATCACAGGATAATATGAAACATTTTACATTTTCCATTGCAATCTCTGGTCTGTATAAAAAATGCCTTAAAAACTAAAAGAAGAGCCATGCTTCCATCTGAAGATATTTATCCAAGAGAGAAGTAGGGTCCTATATGCTACAGTAACAAAGTAATATGTTTTTTTTTGCAATAAATCAGCAGTCTCCAACAAATAAAGAAGAAAAATATCACATAAAGACAAAAATGTCCTAACTTCAAGTGATTATTCGCACCTCCATTATATTTAATGGAAGTCATAAATTGCTTGAAGTTCACTCTATGCTATTAATGTTCACCACTGAGCGAAGAGATGATCGCCTACAAAGAGATTAAAAATTGCCTGTGTGGCTTAGAAAACAATTTCATGCAAATGGGGACCTTGCTGGCAGGAGATTAATCCCATACAACTGAATGATTGTTTTAGCCAGTAAAGTAAATTTACCGACTGTCCAAAAACTCCTATTTTCATCTGATAACATAAAGATCAGGAACATCGCACGGCGCGCGCAGAATGTAAGGTACTTGTAATGTTTGCGTGATTAGTTTTATTCACACTTGTGTGGCGACATATTGGATTTTGCTATAATACATTACAGATTGCATGTCAGGAAAATGCTGTTTATATCCAGACAGTTGTATAATGGAAAACAGGAGATGAAAATGAAAAAAAAATACAAAAAAACAAACTATAATTAAATAGTGTAGGACTTTCAAATATTTTTAAACATGGCTGAAAAATAACCTAAATTGCTTCAAAATGGCTCAGTGGTTATCACTGTACGGTGGCTCAGTAGTTATCACTGTACGGTGGATCAGTGGTTATCACTGTACGTTGGCTGAGTGGTTATCACTGTACATTGGCTCAGTGGTTATCACTGTACATTGGCTCAGTGGTTATCACTGTACGGCGGCTCAGTGGTTATCACTGTATGGTGGCTCAGTAGTTAGCATTGGACAGTCGGTCAGTGGTTTGGTTCACATTGTACAGTAGCTTCAGTGGTTAGCTCTGTACGGTGGCTCAATGGTTAGTACTGTATGGTGGCTCAGTGGTTAGTACTGTATGGTGGCTCAGTGGTTAGCACTGGTGGGTCAGTGGTTAGCACTGTATGGTGGCTTAGTGATTAGCACTGTATGGTGGCTCAATGGTTAGCACTGTACAATGGCTCAGTGGCTAGCACTGTATAGTGGGTCAGTGGTTAGCACTGTACGGTGGCTCGGTGGTTAACACTGTATGGTGGCTCAGTGATTAGCACTGTAACCTTGCAGCACTGGGGGTCCTGGGTCACAAGGACAACAACTGCAAGGAGTTTGAATGTTCTCCCCTGTTTGTGTGGGTTTCCTCCGGGTTCTCCGGTTTCTATCCACACACCAAAGACACACAGATAGGGAATTTAGGTTGTGAGGCCCAATGGGGACAGTGATGATGAAATCTGTAATACACTGTGGAATATCATTGAATTATATGCATAGCTAAAATAAATGAATTACCTAAAAGTTTAGCGTCACCTACATAAATTATGGGAGGAAGTCTGTCAGCACAAAATAACTGTTCAAACCAAGCACTAGTCATGGCAGAACAGTTCAGTATATCTTCCCACATTTATTTTCATCCTCCTCTTTGATTCACAGCTCTTTCTTTACATGAATTAAACAAGGGTGGAGATTGATGTAAAACAAGAAAGTAAAGGGGGCTTTACATGCTACGACATCGCTAATGCGAACTCGTTGGGGTCACGGAATTGGTGACGCACATCCGGCTGCATTAGCGATGCCGTTGCTTGTGACACCGATGAGCAATTTTGCATCGTTGCTAAAACGTGCAAAATCGCTCATTGGTGACATGGGGGTCCATTCTCAAATATCGTTACTGCAGCAGTAAAGAGGTTGTTCCTCGTTCCTGCGGCAGCACACATTGCTCCGTGTGACACCGCAGGAACGAGGAAGCTCTCCTTACTTGCCTCCCGGCCGCTATGCGGAAGGAAGGAGGTGGGCGGGATGTTACGTCCCGCTCAGCTCCGCCCCTCCGCTGCTATTAGGCGGCCGCTCAGTGACGTCACTGTGACGCTGCATGGACCGCCCCCTTAGAAAGGAGGCGGTTCGCCGGTCACAGCGACATCGCTAGGAAGGTAAGTATGTGTGATGGGTCTAGGCGATGTTGTGTGCCACGGGCAGCGATTTGCCCGTTTCGCGCAACAGATGGGGGCCGGTACCCACACTAGCAATATTGGGACCGATATCGCAGTGTGTAAAGCCCGCTTAAGATGGCACCCCTAGACTGTGGTCAATTCCAAGGGGAGCACCAAGTGCCTGTGTTTGGTTTGAAAAGTAATTTTGTGCTGTCAGACAGCCTTTACAATTTCCCTTATCATAAATTAAGCTGTTTACTTATACTTCACATGAAATAAAGATTAGACACTCTCTAAAAATGGCCATATACATTAAGTAGCGTTGGTCAAATTCTCATTTGGCTGACAGGCCCTCCCCCAACTCCACCAAAAAAATGCATGTTTACTTCAGGAATGTAGCGGAAAAGCTGGTGCCAAACCTATTCCGGGTCCATCTAATCTTCTCTAGAAGCATAGAACCTAGCTTGTTAAAATTCCACGTGTCCCATTTCATTTTTTCTCATCTCTACCACTTGAGAGGCCCCTTTACCTATAAGAATTGCTGACTGATCCCCTTAAAGAGACTTTCCACTACTTGGACAACCCTTCTCATTTCCCATGTTTGCCTCCATTAAAATAAAAAAAGTAAATAATCACTTCCTGTGTTGGTGCTGTTCCAGCGGTGCCGACACTTGCTCTCCCAAGGTTCACATGAGGTTGTGATGCCACGCGAGCCTCAAGACCAATTACTGCCGACTTCCCTCTCCTTGTCTTCAGCTGTATACGTAATTGAGAGCTGCGAGGCTCGCATGATATCACAACCTCATGTGAACCGCAGGAGAGCAAATGTTGGCACCGCTGGAACAGCACTAGACGTGAGTATAAGCTTTTTTATTTTAATGGGGGTAAACATGGATAATGAGAAGGGGTTGTCCAAGTAGTGAACATCTCCTTTAATGTTGTTTAGTTTACTCTTTTAAATATGGCCACCTTGAAGGTCACTTCTGGACAGTCATGCAATTAAAGAGCTGACATGTAGAGACCACTACAGGGTACATGTTAGGTAAGAAGCGGCTTTCCTTTATCATCTGCTGATTGCCTTTCCAGTCTCTACTTTTATGTATATGTAGGTAGTTAGACAATAGTTTACGATGTCAATAGATTGGTGTCAGTGGATTCTTACAACCTAACATATGAATTATTTTAAGTAACTGAAGGTATTGTTATCTACATGCTTCATTGTCTACTATATTTTCTCAGCATAAGACCTAAGATACACGGCATGAAAATCTGTGCGAGTGAAATGAGATAAAAAAATCGCATTCCACTCGGACTAATATTACTTTGTGTCAGCGCACATGAGCGATTATTTTCTCAGCCCTAATCAGACCGAGAAAACAATTGCAGCATGATGCGACTGTAATGCGATCCTGTTTTCTCTCGCACCCATTCAAATCTATGGGGCGAGAAAAAAATCGCACTGTACTCGCAGTAAACCGGTGTACCGCGAGTGCAGGACGAGAATGGCAATAGCTGGTTACGTAGGAGAGAGGGAGGTAAATCCCTCCCTCTCCTCCTTCGTGCCGGCCCACCCCTCCTCATCACCGGCCCTCCCCTCCTGAGTGCCGGCCTGCCCCCCGCAGCTGTGGTCTGCTCGCACGATCAGACCTTAGTCGCAGGGACACTCGCATGACACTCGGATCTGCTGTACTGCCAGCGTGAGCCGAGTCTCATGCGAGGGGATTGCAGTAATCCCTCTGTGGCCCCGGCTTAAAAGCTAAAATATATACATATTATTACAGGGCAACATGAGGAGACTCCCTGTGGTTCAGCACTATGGATCCCTGTGTGCCATCATATGAAGTCTCTGTATAGCGCTACTGTATCATGGAAGTTTATTATAATATCACAGTATCATATAATTACAGTAATTAAATTCCATTTAATCTCATCTAATTTCGGGCATTATTCTGTATTACAGAGATAATGAAAGCATTGCTTCTAGGGGAAAAGAAATCTGAAACCATGACATCTGATGGCACAATTTATTTTCTTATTGGATTCATAATCACAAAAAATTCAAATAAAAAAAACCACAAAAACCTATGTGTGAAAATATACAGTATGTCTTCATGTTAAATTAAACACATATTAGCTTTATAAGGACTTCACAAGGTGCCTTAAAGTGACTTTATCACCAGACATCTCGCTGTATACAGTGTTAAATAAATATTTTTAGATCTGATGAGGACAATTTTGAAAATCAATATCGGGATTCATTCTAATGAGCATTTTACAAGTCCAGCCAAAGAGTTCATGAGTCCGATAGTATTTAGTGTCTGTCCAGCCAGCCTGACTGACATCTGCAGCTTATACTGAGCAGTGTGAGATCAGCAGCAGGGAGGAGGGACACTGAGGAGCTAGGTGAGTGGAGATTAAGTTTAATTTTACATACTTATTTTCAAAACGCATGTCAGAATAACTATGTCAGCCTCATCAGGTCTAAGATATATTTACGGCTTCCTTAACACATCCGTGCAAAATGTTTGAGTTTTGCATGGTCCATGGTGAAGGTGCGTATGTGTGTGCATGTCTGTGTGTGTTTTATGTGTGCTGTCCCTGTACTACCTTTGTGACATCTGTATAGCACACAGACATAATGAGCTGGTATTCTTACCTGGCTATCGCGCTGCTGCTGCTTCCGGGGCTAAGGTGAGTGCAGTGAATATTCATAAGAATAATGAGCAGGACCGGAAGCAGTAGCAGAGGCAGAGACGGCAGCGCCGGAGACAGGTAAGTATAAAAATTCTTTATTTTTATTTGTCCAGTGTTTTGCTTTGGTACGTACACACTGAACCTTAATTCTGTTATCCGGAAACTTACATATTATGCCCTGAAATTTGTAGCTCTTATGCAAGTATAGTAACTTAGAAGACACGGAGTTCAAATTCTTAGTGTATGCAAAGGATATTTCTCTAATACACGAGCTGTGTTCTCTATGCATGTCGTTCTACGTCTGGAGGCATGCGCAGTACGAATTTATTTTAATGTGGAGACTAAGTACTTGCGCAGGTGCGCTTGACATCTTTGTAATGCATGCACCGTGTCATCCACAGATGATAGGTTAAGCTTGGCGACATGCGCAGTACAAAATTCTTGTTTCTGTGAAGACTAAGTATTTGCACATTCACATGATCACTAACTCCCACAATATTTAGTATCTGTATGGGGATAGGTAGAGACATGGTTATTGCGTTATGCTTGTAATGGGGACCTGGAAATTCATTGCGATTGGCATTCATATCATAACAGGCAGCATGAGTATAGCGGGATATGATTGGCTATATTATTTACTGGGTTGGATGTTGAGCGCACAGACAACCAGTAGTTTGCTGGTGTGAGAGATAGACTGATACCAATTGATTATACCGTCTTTGATCTCCATAATCCTGATTGGTGAATGGGTTGTTTTCCACTGCTATTGACATTGGTTAACCCGTGGGTGACATCATCAAACCTATAAGAGGGGCAGTGATCTGGCTTTCAGGTCATTATAGCCTCAGTTCCCTGATGAAGCCAGCAATAGTGAAACATGTTAGAGAGGCTAATAACTGAATGATTTTAAATATGCAGATTTAGGTTATGTGCCACAGGAGATCAATCCTGCAGATTTATCTGCGGAAAATCCGCGGATTTTCTGGATTTTCCAGATAAATCCGCAGGTTTCAGCATGTACAGACACTCCCCATGTTATCCTATGGGACATGGGGAGTGCTGTGTCCATTCTGCGGATACGTGCGGGTGCGGAGTATGCTGCGGATGTCCTGCAGCCGCACGTAATTTCATGTCAATTCTTTCTTCCACAGGTAAGCCGCATGAATGTCCGCAGGTTTACTGCAGCTATTTTTCTGTACTAAAAATAGCTGCGGATTCCGGCGAGCAGCTGTGGGAAACGTGCGGATGTACCTGTGGATATATCCGCAGGTAAAAACTTCCGTGGGCACATAGCCTTAGGGTGAAATGGTCCTATAATAGGGTATTATAGTGGAATTAGGTCTGCGGCCGTAAGATCCACTTTATTCTGAGATGATAAGATATATGTATATTCTTTTCCCCTATCTGCTACTTTTTAAAGTAGGTCATTTAAATTGAGTAATAATAAAAGGTAAATTTTAATGGTCCTTAGTTAGGGTACTTCTAGTTGCCTTTTGGCAAATTGTGGTCAATTCTTTAGCACGTGTCACACTGATGTCCCACGGATCACATCAGTGTGCGGTCTGTGTGACACCCGTGCTCCTGGAAGAAAACGAACATCAAGCACAAGTAATAAAGTAATTGTTCAGCTCACCACTCCATGTGTTGGTCAGCAGCTCCTAGTCCAGTCCTCGGATCCAATAGTTTGGCATCCACAGGTGGAATTCAATCCAAGAAGGGGGGAGAGGAGGAAAAAATCCAGCAAAAAGTAAAAAAAAAATCCTATATATTCCAACAATTAAAACATGGCTACATGTGCAATTACGCCTACGGTCCATGTGAAAACACAGATTTGTGACCAAGCCCATTGAATTTAATGGGTCTACGGGAGTTTGTGCCTCTGGTACGTGTGGAAACGGGCATCACACGTACCGGAGACACGATTGTGTGAAGTAGGCCTAATGTTGTTTGTCGTTTATGGTGAGAAATCTGGTAACATATATTTAAAAAAAATATAGTTCTACCTCTATACAAGTCACTAGTGCGACCACACTTAGAATACTGTGTACAATTCTGGTCACCGATATATAAGAAGGACATAGCTGAACTGGAGAGGGTGCAGAGAAGAGCGATCAAGATTATTAGAGGAATGGGTGGGCTGCAATACCAAGACAGGTTATTAAACTTGGGGTTATTTAGTTTGGAAAAACGAAGGCTTAGGGGGGATCTAATCACAATGTATAAATATATGAGGGGACAGTACAGAGACCTTTCCAAAGATCTTTTTACACCTAGGCCTGCGACTGGAACACGGGGGCATCCGCTACGTCTTGAGGAAAGAAGGTTTAATCATAATCACAGACGAGGATTCTTTACTGTACGAGCAGTGAGACTATGGAACTCTCTGCCGCATGATGTTGTAATGAGTGATTCACTACTAACATTTAAGCAGAGCCTGGATGCCTTTCTTGAAAAATGTAATATTACCAGTTATGTATATTAGATTTTATGACAGGGTATTGATCCATGGAACTAGTCTGATTGCCGTATGTGGAGTCAGGAAGGAATTTTTTTCCCCATTGGAGCTTGTTTGCCACATTGCTTTTTTGGTTTTTTTTTGCCTTCTTCTGGATCAACATGTTAGGCTACGGGTTGAACTAGATGGACTTAGGGCGGCTTTGCACGTTGCAACATCGCACGTGCGATGTCGGTGGGGTCAAATAATCGAAAGTGACGCACATCCGGCGTCACTTTCGACATCGTAGTGTGTAAATCCTAGATGATACGATTAACGAGTGCAAAAGCGTCGTTATCGTATCATCAGTGTAGGCTCCGACTTTTTCATAATTACGCTGCTGCGATAGGTAAAATGTAGTTCCTCGTTCCTGCGGCAGCACACATCGCTGTGTATGAAGCCGCAGGAGCGAGGGACATTACCTGCCGCCGGCGGCTATACGGAAAGAAGAAGGTGGGCGGGATGTTTACATCCTGCTCATCTCCGCCCCTCCGCTTTGATTGGCCGCCTGCCATGTGACGTCGCTGTGACGTTGTACGACCCGCGCCCTTAGGAAGGAGGCGGGACGCTGGCCACAGCGACGTCGCAAGACAGGTGAGTACATGTGAAGCTGGCGTAGCGATAATGTTTGCTACGCCAGGAATCACAAGATATCGCTGCTGCGACGGGGGCGGGGACTATCGCGTGCGACATCGCAGCATCGGCTTGCGATGTCGCAACGTGCAAAGCCCACCTTAGAGTCTCCCTTCAACCTTAAAAACTATGATACTATGATACTATGAACAGTCATGCACAATGCAGTATTATGACTTTCTACAAGCTCAGAGGTATATAAGGCTATAGGCAATTAAGTAGCTGTACATGTTCTATTGGACGCTGCAGTATATACACACACAAAAATGTATATATCCGTATATTCAAACACTGCAATTTTAAAGTTACATACATTTTGAATGTAATACTTGTATCATTTTTCATTGCTATTATTAATTGTAATAATAAATGAAAGCTGGACTTAATTTAGTCAGAAAGGTACATGGAGTTGTGAAATGCCTCATGTCAAACAGATAATGGGCGCACTGTGCTTATACAATAAAACACGGCCATATATCACAGCCCCTGAATGGAGGCCGTAATGTCTTGCACATTTTGCTCAGACCTTCTTCATGCCTTGACAAGATTACATTTGATGTTTTAGTGCCCACGGCTGAAGAAGATAATGTGACTTGGCCTCAGGCCACACAAAGCTACGCTGGAATTTTAACCAGCCCGAGCCCCCAGCTGCTAATCCAAAATTGGGGGTCCGCTGCCTGTTGTGCTCTATCACTGTGACACATTTTAATTTGTTGTTAAGCTTGATCTTTGCTCCTTTCTCCTAATTAAATCCCAACATCACAGATCTTACCTCGATTTAATGATAACGCTTTAATGAAAAATAGTTCCAAAGAGGATCCAGGGGCCAAAATGGCCTATTAATATTGGCCCTGTAATTCAGCACAATCTGATCATCCAGCTCCCAGATCGGACTTTTATTTTAATCCTTCCTGTTTAACCCTCCACACATCAATTTAGCTTTATTTCATTTAATCTCCATTTTATTGTTTTTTTTATAGTCCCGCGTGCTTTCTCATTTCTGGAGTTCATCAGTTAGTATCACAAACTCTACATTCGGCTGCAGGGACATAGTGATAACCTGCGGACATAAAGGGAATTTCTAATTCCTCACAGCCCACATTTACTATAGGGATGTGGAGGTCTGCCAACCACCGGAGACAGATGGTGCTAGACGAGGCTTGTGTAAATACATCCCAAATTAGTAATTCTAACACATTAAGGTGCTAATGCTCCATTATCCTTCACAATCACATGAATGACCACATTTCTGCGATGGCCTTGGCAGTGCACAATTTATATGGTCCTGCTCTGATTAGCGGTCGTATTGTTGGCAGAGCGCTCGTCTAGTGCCGTTGCCTCTTCATTCTAGCAACTACTGGATATCGGTTGTCACCCAGTATATAAAGAAGCAAATCTGATGTAGGCTGAATGCTGAGTACCTTTCCGGTTGAGCGCTTTCCAATTATGAGTAAACCAATAGTTCATTCAAAAATGACAAATTATTTTACATGTCAATCTGGATGTCAAGATATAATCAACTTACCTTAGATACAATTGCTGAGACGTACTGTATAGAAACATTATACAGTGCTGATAGTGTCGCGGGCGGAGGAGGGGACGCCGCGCTCTCCCACTGCTCGGGTCCGGCTGCCACGGCTGTTGCGGCCTATTGCTGCTCGGTGGCTCGAGCGATGGGCCGGATCCCGGGGACTCTAGTGGCGCTCCTCGCCCGTGAGTGAAAGGGGGTTGTTGGGTGTGGGGATTGTTGATTGTCCGTGACGCCACCCACGGTTGTGGTGATTAGGTGAACACCACCGCTGCTCTGGCTGGGGATCCCGGGAGTGGTGGTATGGAGCAGCCAGTTGTTGATTTGCCCCTCCGTGGGTAGGGGATTGGTGGTCCCGGGGCCCAGTGATGGGGTTTGGATGGTGGACAGGCGGGCTAGGGGCCTGTGGAGGTGCAGGGGCGCAGGGGCAGAGCTGTGCCGCATGGCACGGAGGTACTCACTCAGCCAGTAACCACGACACAGTTCTCGGTAAACAAACGGCTGGTTGGACGGGTCCCTCAGACGGTTGCGCTGCTGATATCCCCTGCAGTTGACGGTGACGGCTCTTTCCTGCACCTATGTGTTGTTGTTTGGTAGCGATGGATTCCCACCGGTAACCCGCCCCCCGAATTGGATGTGAGCCGGAGGAGCTCCACTCTTGCCCGCAGGCGCTGGCCCTGGGAAACTGGTGCCTTGGCGGTGGCAGTGTCTCCCCTTAATGGTTGGACTGTTGCCTTCAAAAGGGACTTGGTTGTTGGGAGACAGTCGTCCCCTTCACTGACGGATTTGGAAAATTATGGCGACTCCTAGCCTTGCCGGGATCCGAAAGACCCCTGCCCTGGTGCTGACTAATCTTCGTATACCGCTCCGATACCGCCGGGTCACCACCCATCCACGGTCCTTTAGGCAACCTCCAATCAGTCTCGCCTGCAGACGGTCACCGCCGTCTGCCAACCTTGCTGTCTCAGTCCGGGGCACACACCCGGACTAACTTCAGGCTTCTTGCTGTCACTTTTCTCTGTTGCTCTCACTTTAGCTCCTCTACCACGTCACTTCACTTCCTTTCACTTTCACTGCCCTAGCTGGACTGCCTGGTTTTCCCGCCTCCAGAGCTGTGAACTCCTCGGTGGGTGGAGCCAACCGCCTGGCCCACCCCCTGGTGTGGACACCAGCTCCTGGAGGAAGGCAACAAGGATTTTCTGTTTTGACCTAGTGTGTACCTGCAGGGAATGTGGGGTGCGTGTGGTGTTGTGACCTGTGACCCCTGGCTTGCCCAGGGCGTCACAATAGCCCTATCAGATAGCAGTCGCTACAACAGTCTCTCCAGACCCTTCCATACAGATGTATTCTCAGCTGAGCCGAGCATGCACATGTTTGTAATAAAGAGAAAGGACTAAGCCACTGGTAGAAACCTCTGGAGGCATCTTATCACCGCTAGGAACAAAAAAGATTGAGCCTTGAAATTCAAAATGATAAAATCATAGAAAAAATCTTTCTCCTTGACTTCATCTATTGGGAACATTGAGACGCCAGCTAAATACAAGGGGTCTTATTGAGGTGTCCATTTTTCATATAAGTGTTCTATTTAGCTAATTATTTTATTCACTTATATAGCGCTATTAATTTTGCAGATGTGATCATCACTGTCCCCATTAAGGCTCACAATATAAACTCCCTATCAGTATGTCTGGATTGTGTAACAAAATCCACACAAACACGGGGAAAACATAAAAACTATGTAACGGATGTGTCAGGGTGACAGACAGTAATGTGGTTTCTGGCAATAGAAGGTCACAGCTTTTGGCTGGTCAAAATTCTCCCTGACTTTCTATTGTTCCTGCTGGTAGTATTCATTGTACTAGGAAGCTTTCCTGCTGGGTTTTCATCTCTTCCCCTTTTGGACCCAGTGGAGAACTCCTACCATCCAGCTGCTGATTATCAGGATTCCTCTTGTGCTTAAATACTCCCATCTTCACCTGGACTTGTGCTGGTTATATTATTCAGTTCATTCAATGTCTGGTTGCAAGCAGGAGGCTTGTATTCATCTGTGGTATCATTGCTGAAACCTTACTGAACTTCTACCTGAGTCATCTGTGGATAAGTATTTCATGCATTTTCCACCGTGTAGCCTCCTTTGGTCTTCTCTAGTGTTTAGTGGGGTTGACGAAGAGCTCATCCCACCCGTTCCCTATTTATGGCCCAGCTCTAGGGATAGCTAGGGTCAGGTATCCGCCTTGGTTCATAGGTGCGGAACCTATCTAGGGTGGTGAAGGACTCCAGGGACCAGTGGTAGGTTTTGTTAGGGGTCACCATCTCTGCCTTCCTTAGACAGTGTTTCCCTTCCCTATTGCAGTTTGCTTGGTACTTCCTCATACCTAGCGTGACAGCTCCTTGTAGATGTTGTACTTGGTGGGATTTGAATCCAGGGCCACAGTGCTGAAAGATTGCAGTGCTAACCACTGAGCTGCCCTATCCATGTTTTTAACACTCTAAAAAGAAAAAAAGACATGAATCGCACATCCCAGATAATACAATTATCTAAAGCCATTAGTCAAAAAAAATAAATAATAGAACATGAAATTCTTTGTTACCATTCTGATCAGACTGTATTAAGCCCACTGCCACGTCACGGCGAACCTCTGAGTGGGTCCATAATCTAAACCTTATTGTGCGGCACCGTGCACTAACCACTGCTGCAGCGACAAAGCACCAGCAAGGCAGGTGACCTGGTGCCTAACACCACCCATGCTGCAAGGCAAAGCCCCCATGGCTCCAGGCCCCACCGCCCCAACATGAAACCACCACAACAGCGGCCATCACACAGTACCAGCACACAGTGAGAGGAGCTGTGCACTCACTTCCCACTGGCTCCCATATGTGAACTAGGAGCAACAAAGACTGACCCCTCTTGCAGTCTCCTGCTGATTAGGCTACTTTCACATCAGCATTTTTTTGATGGACGTCAAAAAAACGCAAACCGCATGTGACTGGATCCTGTTGATTCAGTGTTAAATGCATGCAAATGCAAGTGTTATTTTACAGGATCCTTTCGCTTGCAGTTTATGGGTGGGCATTGGAATCATGTGATCAGGAGTCAGTGGAAACAGGATCCTTTCTATCAGCATACCACCGTTCACATGTGGTTGCGTGCGTTATAGTCAAGATCCAGTGACATGCAGTATTTGGATGCAGGTAAAAAAACGCTACAAGTAAATAAACGCAAAACAACGGATCCGGTATATGACGCATGCAAGCGCGTGCAAACGCGTCTTAACTCGATTCCATTTAAAATGCATTACAATGACATTGCATTTGTCATGGATCCGGTCAGATGCGTTTTGCGTTTTTTGACGTTCTTCAAAAAAACCTTATGTGAAAGCAGCCTTAAAATCACCTCTGCTGAATGGGGGGAGTGCAGATCCAAGCAAAAAGCAGAGGAGTATAGACTGTTAAATAACACTCTAGAACGAAAAAAAAAGTCATGGATCGCACATCCCAGATAATACAATGATCTAAAGCCGTTAGGCAAAAAACGAAATAATAGAACAAGAAGTTCCTTGTTACCATTCTGATCAGACTGTATTGTTTTACTTGGTCAGCACTCCTCCCAATTGGCACAGGCATTTTAATTAACAGGAAACTGCAAAGAGGGGTTCTGCCATCTACTAATGGCCCTAAAGCGGGCTTTACACGCTGCGACATCGCCCGAGCGATCTCGTTGGGGTCACGGAATTTGTGACGCACATCCGGTCGCTTTAGCGATGTCTTTACGTGTGACACCTATGAGCGATTTTGAATCGTTGCAAAAACGTTCAAAATCGCTCATCGGTGACATGGGGATCCGTTCTTGAATATCGCTGCTGATCGGTGTACGAAGTAGTTCGTCGCTCCTGCGGCAGCACACATCGCTATGTGTGACACCACAGGAATGAGGAACCTCACCTTACCTGCGGCCTCCGGCAATAAGGAAGGAAGGAGGTGGGCGGGATGTTACGTCCCGCTCATCTCCGCCTCTCTGCTTCTATTGGGCGGCGGTTCAGTGACGCTGCTGTGACGTCGCTGTGACGCTGAACGAACCGCCCCCTTAGAAAGGAGGCGGTTCACCGGTCACAGCGACGTCGGTAGGCAGGTAAGTAGTGTGACGGGTCCGCGCGATGTTGTGCGCCACGGGCAGCGATTTTCCCGTGTCGCACAACCGATAGGGGCGGGTACCCACGCTATCGATATCGATCATGATATCACAGCGTGTAAAGAGGCCTTCACTATTCGTGGTTCTGGGTGTGTGGCGCCCCTGACCTGGTCAGGCACCACTGAGTACTGCACCCATGCTGGGGACAGTACAATACAGGTAATCCAGAAGGCTGACCGGGGTGTGGAACACAGGCGCATAGTGACCAGGCCTCCCACATCACCAGAGGGGACCCTTGAGTAGCCAGAAGGAGTTAACTTTCAATTCCCAGCTGGGGGTGTGTTCAGGGGCTGGTTGCTAGGTGGCGTAGGCAAGAACAGGAGAGGAGGAGCAGTGAGTCAGTTAGGGCAGAGAACTCCATAGGGCTCAGTGAGGAGCAGACCTGTGGGGCTGTTGCTGTCTAACAGCGCCCGCGCAGTGGCTACAGACGGGGGAGAACGGTCAACTAGGAGTGCTGCCTGAAAGCCAGCTTCAGCTAGAGAGTGCAACGGAGTGGGAAGTAAGGAGACTGCTAGAGAGCACCAGGCCCAACCGGGCGGCAGATCCCGAAGCGGAGATAGATTCAACTTTCTTCTGCTAAACCTGCCGGTGTGGGGCTCTTAAAGCCCACACCACAACACTACAAAAAAGCCGCAGCCACGTAACCGCAGTGAGGGCCCATAGGTCATAGGAGGCAAGAGGCTGGAGTGGCCTGGTCCGGGGAACAAGCACACGGCGAAACAAGAAGGGGAGAGAGGCTTGGAGCATCTTCCCTGGGTGACCCCCATAGGGACTCAAAGTCGGGGTCACCCCAAACCACCAAGGGCTAAGGAAGGCGAGTCGGTAGTCACCCTCATAAAGTCAGCCTGAAGGATACCTGGTTCCCATCTGGTTCATCCCAGCTACGCCCGGGCTACTCACCCTGCCATCAAATGTGAGTAAAGCCCTTGAAAGACATTCCTGCCTGTGTGGTTATTCTGCGACTTGTGGTACTACAAACCTACACAGGGCCCTGGGGCTTGCCTCACTCTCAGGAGGCTCCTACATCTAACTGCACATATCATCAGCCCCAGGCGTCCCCTAACCTGCAGTGGCGGTCCCCACTGACCGCAATACTGAGAGTGGCGTCACGATCAAAACAAGAAGATTTCCTACCAGTGACGGAGATCCAGCAACGTGGAGTCCCTGAAGGTAATGCACCGACACCGACACCACACCTGCGGGGCTTCACATCTGGCGTCACGAACAGGATAAGGACTAGACCTGTTCAGACAGGTGACCATGTGCCTGGGCGGTCCGCTTGAAAAATTGGAAGCGCCGCCATATTGCCACCATGAAAAGCGCGCTGAAAAACAACAGCAGCCCGCGCTGGAAGAAGTTACCGCCCACGAAGAGGTGTGGCTACCCAGAGATCCCCTGCAGAGTTCTGACCTTGCCGGCTATGAAAGCGGAAGCGTCCAGAGACGGCGGAGCAGAAGAGAAGCCAGCAGCTTGTTAGAGAAAATGGAGTCCAGACGCGGATACCCAGAACCAGGCACTGCTGCCTGGTGGTGCCGAGAGCTTGCCATCTTCTGCGACCGGCTGGAGGCCGGGATTGTGCGACAGCTTAGGGAAGAACGCACGGAGCTCCTGGAAATGGCTGCGGCGGTGCGGACCTATGAGGAGGGAGCCGCGCGGAGCCTGCCGGATCGAGCGGCGACGACGATTCAGACCCCGATGGGTGAGTCCGGTGTTGCCCCGGCTAGAACAAGAGCCCCGACCCTAGCTGCTGCGACCGCGGTCCCAGAGGAGGCGCCCGATGCGGCGACGCTGAGTGAGGCCGCAGCCACGCTAGATGCGGCCCGCCAAGTCCAGGCCGCTGCAGCGATGCCCCGCCTGTCCCGCAGGGCTCCGACCACCACGGCAGTGCTCATCCGTGCTGCAGGTGTGACGCTGACCCAGGCTGCCACCCTGCTAAACCCGGTCCGCCAAGACCCCAACGCAGCAGCGACGCTCGTCCGCGCCGCAAGTGACATGCTGAACCAGGCCGCAGCCCCGCCGGGTGCGGCCCGCCAAGCTCCGATCAATGCAGCGACGTCTAGCCCAGCCTGCACAGAGCCCCCTGCAACAGCGACACTGATCCAGGCCGCCGCCATGCCGGGCGCGGCCCGCCAAGACCAGGCCACCGCCATGCCGGGCGCGGCCCGCCAAGACCAGGCCGCCGCCATGCCGGGCGCGGCCCGCCAAGACCAGGCCGCCGCCATGCCGGGCGCGGCCCGCCAAGACCAGGCCGCCGCCATGCCGGGCGCGGCCCGCCAAGACCAGGCCGCCGCCATGCCGGGCGCGGCCCGCCAAGACCAGGCCGCCGCCATGCCAGGCGCGGCCCGCCAAGACCAGGCCGCCGCCATGCCAGGCGCGGCCCGCCAAGAAGAGAAGACTACCTTATCATTTTCCCCGGCCTGCAAGGCCAGAGCAGACACCGCTCCCCAGTCCACAGAGGTCCCTGTTAGGAAGACCCTGATAGGAGAGGACCCCGAATACTGGAAGCTGAAGGCTGATCTGGAGGCCCAGTTCCCACAAGAGATGGTGGATCGGTACCTGCTCCCTCCGTATACCCCCAAGGAGATTCAGACAACCCCTGCAGCTGCGCCAGAGAGTCCACCGCCCGGACCAGCTGAAGAAAGCCCATCCCCAGCACTGCCACCAAAAGAGTGCAGCGAAGAACTAAGGGGGAGAGGAGACCATGAAGCAGAAGGGCTGACTCCGACTCCAGTGCCACCAGCAGTGGACCCATACCCAGAGCCAGAGATGCTGCCCTATTCTCGCTGGGATGAGGAAGAATTGACACCGTCAGCAGATGAAGATCAACCTAAAGACCTCACCTGGAAGCCTGCAAACATGAACCCAGCCCGCAAGACACGGCGCAGCAGAACACAGGTTGCTCCAACACCGCAGTCTCCAGAGCAGAGGGAGGTCACGGTCAGAGACCTGGAGGAGAAAAGATGCCTAAGAAGGTCCAAAGCCCAGGCTAGAGGACCCCTTTACAGAGGAATAGTAGAGGACTTCAACTTGAAAAGCGGATACGGCTTTATTGTAGTAAAAGGAATAAAAGAGGGCATATTTGTAAATCGGAGAGATGTTCAAGCCCACCTGCCCAGAGGACATTCAGGCAGAAATTTGAAAATTGGGGATTTAGTACAGTTCACCTTGCATCAAGGAGAAAGGGGCTACTATGCCTTAGACGTAGCACCATGTCCCAGACAAGAAAGACAAGAAAGACAAGAAAGACAAGAAAGACAAGAAAGACAAGAAAGACAAGAAAGACAAGAAAGACAAGAAAGACAAGACAGAGATAAAGAAACAGATGCAGAAAAGGAAACAGACGAAGACCAAGAAAGGAAAGATAAAGATCCTACAGATGAAACAACCACGGACGACGACGGAGAGCAAGAAAGTCACAGGTGCCAGTGCCCAACATGCCCACGCCCTGGTGAAAAAGAGGAGTAAAGTAAAGGAAAGTAAGAAGTTACTGTTTTGACCAGTTTTGAAAAGTTTTGTTTTGCAACGTTTAAGAAATGCGCCCACAAAAACTATTGTGAGAAATAAACTTTAAGGCTATGAACTTGCTATAGCCACAAACTCTCGCAGTGTAAATAGTTACACCAGTGGCACCACCACCAGGGCCAGCCTGTTTAGGGGCTTGGCTCGTCTGCAACCAGGGGGGCCCGTCCGTAGAAAAGGGCCTTGGCTCACTTGCGACCAGAGAGCACGCCTGTTTATGGGGCCTTGGCTCACCACCACAAAGAGGGTACCTGGTCAGCACCAACTGTGGAGGCCGCCTCTGAATCCTGCCAGAAGAGGCTGACGGCGCGGATCCACCAGGCCAGGTATACCCTGAAACCACCAGCCCACGAAAGCCGCCTCTACATCCTGCCAGAAGTGGCTGAAGTCGCGGCCAACGGGAGAGGAAGATTGGAGGAAAGGTCTGGGGAAGTAGATGGCCCAGATCTGGTTACCAACAGGACCGGTGACCTGCCTCCTGAGAGGGTTTTGGGTGGGTTAACGGACTTGTGGGTGGAGGGTGGTGATGTACGATAACTGGTGATCTTAAAATGTTTTTACATGTTTTAATGTTTTATGCATTTTAAAATGTTGTCTTGCAGCCCGAGGACGTGCTGGTGATAACTAAGGGGGAATGTGGCGCCCCTGACCTGGTCAGGCACCACTGAGTACTGCACCCATGCTGGGGACAGTACAATACAGGTAATCCAGAAGGCTGACCGGGGTGTGGAACACAGGCGCATAGTGACCAGGCCTCCCACATCACCAGAGGGGACCCTTGAGTAGCCAGAAGGAGTTAACTTTCAATTCCCAGCTGGGGGTGTGTTCAGGGGCTGGTTGCTAGGTGGCGTAGGCAAGAACAGGAGAGGAGGAGCAGTGAGTCAGTTAGGGCAGAGAACTCCATAGGGCTCAGTGAGGAGCAGACCTGTGGGGCTGTTGCTGTCTAACAGCGCCCGCGCAGTGGCTACAGACGGGGGAGAACGGTCAACTAGGAGTGCTGCCTGAAAGCCAGCTTCAGCTAGAGAGTGCAACGGAGTGGGAAGTAAGGAGACTGCTAGAGAGCACCAGGCCCAACCGGGCGGCAGATCCCGAAGCGGAGATAGATTCAACTTTCTTCTGCTAAACCTGCCGGTGTGGGGCTCTTAAAGCCCACACCACAACACTACAAAAAAGCCGCAGCCACGTAACCGCAGTGAGGGCCCATAGGTCATAGGAGGCAAGAGGCTGGAGTAGCCTGGTCCGGGGAACAAGCACACGGCGAAACAAGAAGGGGAGAGAGGCTTGGAGCATCTTCCCTGGGTGACCCCCATAGGGACTCAAAGTCGGGGTCACCCCAAACCACCAAGGGCTAAGGAAGGCGAGTCGGTAGTCACCCTCATAAAGTCAGCCTGAAGGATACCTGGTTCCCATCTGGTTCATCCCAGCTACGCCCGGGCTACTCACCCTGCCATCAAATGTGAGTAAAGCCCTTGAAAGACATTCCTGCCTGTGTGGTTATTCTGCGACTTGTGGTACTACAAACCTACACAGGGCCCTGGGGCTTGCCTCACTCTCAGGAGGCTCCTACATCTAACTGCACATATCATCAGCCCCAGGCGTCCCCTAACCTGCAGTGGCGGTCCCCACTGACCGCAATACTGAGAGTGGCGTCACGATCAAAACAAGAAGATTTCCTACCAGTGACGGAGATCCAGCAACGTGGAGTCCCTGAAGGTAATGCACCGACACCGACACCACACCTGCGGGGCTTCACAGGTGCGTATTGCACCTGACAGGTTTCCTTAAAAACAGTATAAAGTAATGCGCATCCGCTCTGCGTGAAATGTTTAAATGCAAAATCACATTCTTCTCATCAATGAGAAAGGCACAGGAAAGTCGGGAGAATATAAAAAAGCTTTTTGTTATGAAATATGAGCACAGCTATACAGAGTCACATGAAAGAAGATATGTGCAGAATGGGACGGGAGCGTGTTGTGTCTGATGTCATATTTGCATCTCGCAAGCTTGTTTTCAGCTGTTTTTGAACGCTTCAGATATGTTGCTGGAAATATCTAATGGGATGATTGACATTCCACCTAAAAATCTCACAAATTTGCAAACTTCTGACTTATCAGCTTCCCAATGTGTGAAGTACATGTATGTCACATGCTGGTATGGGTGAATGGAGCGAGCATCTGCACCTAATAGAGTTAGCTCTAATTGTTATTAACCCCTTAAATGGCACTGTAAACCTTTTGACTTTTTCATTATTTGCTTGCTTATATAGTGCCTTAAAGGTAAGGTGTCACGGTTTTTTATTTTTGTATTAAAAATAGTGATTATGAAATCAAGTATTTTTAATACAAAATGAAAATCACTGCTTATTTAGTTTTTATTTAATTCTAATTTTACTGAAGACACTGGGGGCCATGCTGGATTTGCTGTGTGTGTAACGACAGTAACTCATTCCTTTATGGCAGCCCCTGTGCATAGAGAACAGTAGTCGGGAGCCGACCTCTTTAGTAACATTATAGTGGTCGTCTGCTGTGACCTGGACGCGCCCCCTGGGCTGTCCAGATCACAGCAGAGGGAGGAGATTGGCACCATCATTGTGGAGCTCACAGCGTATGCTGTTTGCTCCACTTAACCCCTGTCAACCGCCAGGATATGTGAGTACGGGCCCTCCCCCCGCCGTTCCCGTAGCCAATGACACTACCTCCCTCCGCTCTGCCCTGCTACTGCTGCCGCCGCCGCCCCCCGCCGTTGCCGACTCCAATGACACCCCCTCCCTCCGCTCTGCCCTGCTACTGCTGCCGCCGCCGCCCCCCACCGTTGCCGACTCCAATGACACCCCCTCCCTCCGCTCTGCCCCTGCTACTGCTGCCGCCGACGCCCCCCGCCGTTACGACTCCAATGACACCCCCTCCCTCCGCTCTGCTCCCGCTACTGCTGCCGCAGCCGCCCCCGCCGTTACCGACTCCAATGACACCCTTCCCTCTGCTCTGCCCCCGCTACTGCTGCCACCGCCGCCCCCGCCGTTATCGTCTACAATGACAGCCCCTCCCTCCGCCCCCCGCCGCCACTGCTGTGTGTGTGCCTCTGCTACCTCTGTGTGCCTCGGCGCTGCTACCATCTCCAAAAACACCCCCCACCTTCCACCTGTCACCTGTCGGCCTGTGTGTGTACCGGGGTGATACTGTCTGCAGAGCTGTGTATCTAATCCTATCCTGTATGATACAGCAACTCAGCAGACAGTATCTAATCCTCTCCTGTGTGATACTGTCTGCTGAGCTGTGTATCTAATGCTATCCTGTGTGATACTGTCTGCTGAGCCGTGTATCTAATACTATCCTGTGTGATACTGTCTGCACAGCTGTGTATCTAATCCTATCCTGTGTGATACTGTCTGCTGAGCTGTGTATCTAATCCTGTCCTGGGTGATACGCCTGCTGTCCTTGGTGACACTTTAGACATTTCTGGTCACCAACAAAATGGCTCTGCACTATGTCCCTACATGTCATTCTCTGTTATCTGTTGTAAACACTAAGATTAAGAGGGGGAGGCGCCATCACACACAGGAGAGCAGACTCCACCCACTTTACTGCAGGCTGTAATGTGAGCTTTTTATACAGTCGGATTTCTGTAGGATTTCAGAAGCTGCTCCCCCTAGTGTTTAACAGTGAAAAAATATCAAACTTTTTAATTTTTTTTTTATATTTTGCACAATTAAAAAAAAATAATATTTAAGCAAAACATTTAAACATTATTACTTTACATTTTTTCAGTTATTATTATTTATGTTTTTTGACGATACCTTCCTTTTACAGTGAACCTGTCACCAGATTTTTCCCTATTAAACTAAAAATATCATCTTCCTGGGCTGCATTCTATGAAGGTGCACCTTGTTGCTGCCCCCCTTTTCAGACCTCCAAAACAACTTTATAAAATATTACCTTTCCGTATGCAAATTAGTTTGGTTGGCCAGATGGGTGGGCTTAATTCCGCCTTCTGTCCCCCCTCCTGCCGCTGTTCGCTGTCCCCCAGTCTTGATTTGCATGGATGATGACGGCCCCGTTATCCTCCACACTGATGCCGAAGTCTCGCGCAGGAGCAGTTAGCAGAGGCCACTATCGCGGACCTGAGCAGAAAATATCCCTCTCACACGCTGGTGATGTATTTGCACAGGCTCAAGATTATGGGCGGCGCTGTACATGACCTCACCAGAGTAATCCTAGTATCCCCCCATAATCTCGAGCCTGCGCAAATACATCACCGGCAGATGTTGTCCTTAGTGGGATTTGATCAGGACAGCAAAGAAACAGTGCCAACCACTAAGCCATCATGCATTGAAGGTATCCCATCCATATGGGAAACCTTTTTGAGAGCCCATCAACCTTCCTCCTATGACATGATCAAGGACTTCATAGGGAAGTTATGGCTTGCTAGTTGCTATGACAGCCAGGGACCAGCTAAAGCCCCCAAAAGGCTGACATTTTTGGTAATCATGTGAAGCCCAGCCACAGACTGCACTTCACTTAAATTATACATGGCAGTTCTGTGGTATTGTATTATATAGGATAAGCAATTTTTTTTATCAAAATAGTAAAATAGATTTAAAACATTATTTTAAAAGACATATATTTAGAGAAGTGTGGGGCGATAGTCGTGGACAAAGAATTGACTCCAGATACCCCGGCACGCTACATGAAATACTTGGTCCTGGCTGGATGTTTGGACTTCCACCTTGAGGACTGGGAACCCCTGCAGGCCACATACTGCCGCTGACAACAGCTGGCCAGGATTGGATGATGACCCACACACACAAGGAGACCAAAAGTTCACTGTAAACAACAATTCTTTACTGTACGTTCATTCTCTGTCCCAACTACACATTCCCTCTGGACTGCTTTAAATCTAACTGGGCTGACGAGTCCCAGTGCAACCCAGTCCGGCATTACAGCACACAATCTGATGATCCCATTCAATTCCCTCAGTCCCTCATCAAGTCTCCTTTGGGATCACATAATGACTGGAGTAAAAATACATTCACACGCCAGTTGAGGTCAACCCAATAACTTGATGGTTAAGGAACCTCGCCACTAGAGTCCTGCACCAGTAGAAATCCCCCAGTACCTTCATGGTTTAATGGACCTGGCTTCTGTCCTCCAGCTCAGATTGTCTGGGGTTACTCCGTTTGAGGATCATTCTCTAGTTACAACGCTTTGAAAAACCCTGTGTCGCTGTCCACACTTGAGGTAACTATCTTGCCTTCTATCTCCTTTCCTTCATTGCCACAAACTACTCTCAGTATGCGACCTTCATGACCGACTAAGTACGCTTCCATCACGATAACTCACTAGGCCTTCATCCTCCCAGCATGGCCTAGTCCCAAAACTTAACTACTTCTGACCCTTTAATGTGTTACAGGGCAGAACCCTCCTACAAAACATGCTACATTTACATTACTATACCTTATACATTACATATCATTACTAACACTATCATACTCTACATCACAATACAATACAGTATATTACACTTCACCATATTTACAAAATACACGAGACATTATTTACACTATACAATATAACAATACTTTGTTGCAATTGGTGTCTTCAGGGGTAGGAACACTGCAGCCTTAGTCCATCCACTGGACATATACACTGGAGATCAAAATTAGAGAACAGTGTATGATCACTTGTTTTATTTCCAAAATAACGTAATCTAAATTGTTGAACATTTGAAGTTTTTTTGTAAGGAATACACCATGCCATAAGAACAGTGTTTTACAAAAGATTCAAAGTTTGTCAATATAAAACCTTTATTTTGCCAAAAATGGGATGATAATAATTAGAGAACAACAATGACTGTAGCACAGGGAAAGATTATAACTACATTTTTGGAAGGTAACAACAGTTACTAATCAGTGTGAAGTGTACAGGCCATTGCTTTGAATGACTTCAGCACATCTGTGGCCACAGGACATCACTAGTCTCTCACACTGCTCTGGTGTAATTTTGGTCCACTCTTCTTCCAGTCTCTTCCACATCTTCCACAGTTCTTTGACTGTTGTGGGGTTTTTGGACATAATTTTGTCACCTAGGATTTTCCAGAGGTTTTTGCATGGGTTTAGATTAGGACTTTGTGCTGGTTATTTCATCGTTTCAATGTTTTCTGTTTCAAGGAACTGTTTACCCATTTCGCTGTTTGACAGGGAACATTGTTCTGCATTAAAATTACTCACTGATTGAGTGATGAATGCAAGTAGGGAACCATGTGTTGTTGAAGAAGGTTCTGATAGATACTTGCATTCACTCTGCCATGTAGCTGTATGAGAGGTTCAACTCCTGGTAGAGAAAACATTCCCCAAACAATGACACTTCCACCCCCAACTTTCACTGACTTCTTAACACACTTTGAATTCAGACTTTCTGCAGTTTGTTGATAACATATAATGTTTCCCATCAGACTCAAATTAAACTTGCTTTCATCATTAAAATTAATTGTGGACCACTTCTCCTCTGTCCACACAACATGTTCTTCACCAAAGGTGAGTCTAACCTTTTGATAATTTCTGCTAATGAGAGGTTTGGTCACTATAGAGTGGGCTTTCAGTCCAAATGCTCTTAAACGTCGTGACACTGTATGACAAGACAGATCCTTAACCTGTTCAGTGCTGAACTGGCGAGCAATTACAGCTGCAGTGTTGAAATGATTATCCTGTCCTCCCTTGCATCTGTCTTTCGAGGCTTACCAGCCTTCTTGGGGGACTTGAAAGAGTTTTTGTTTTTGTAAAGATGCAATATTCTTGAAATCACAGACTTGGAACAACCAACTTCTCTAGCTATGGCTGATAGGGTCACCCCTTTGGTCTTCATCTGGACAACCTGCTGCCGAAAGGTTTCAGTTACTTTGGAACGGTACACCATGTTTTGCAAAGTCAGTGGAAACTGGAAAGTTAGGCTGCCAGTTAAAGAGGGATTGTCAAAATAAGGAAATTAGCACCAGGTGTCAGATTAGCATCAATAACTTGCAGGTATCTGAAAGTGTTCTCTAATTTTGATCAGTGTTCTTTTTCATTTTATCTCATTTACATTTTTATTATGTGTTTTTGAAAAAAATCAATTTATGAAATAAGCCTAAAATACTGCTAGTTTACTCATGTTAGGATATAATCACATATGACTACACAATAACCTTTAACATTTAGGAAAATTGTGTCATTCTCTAATTTTGATCTCCAGTGTATATGTAAAAAAATATTGAAGTTGATATCAGCCACCTTATCCAACTCTAATGAATAAAGAAATACAAATATAAACATATCTGAAAAATGTCGGTGTATGAAAACATAAAATTTAAGAAACTGTATGGTGAACGATGGAAAGAGGAAAAATAATTGCCATTTTTCAGCTGCCACAGATAGAAGTTATCAAAACATGATATTTTATCAATAAAAACATCAACTCAACATGTCAACAAAACAGCCACCATGCAAATCCATTACTTGAAAAATAAAATAAAAGTTACACATTTCAGAAAATTAATCAAATTTCTGTTTTCTTTTAGCCACTAAATACATATAAAAAAACATGAGTTTGGTATTTCTCTAATGATACTGGTTAGAAGAATCACATTGACATTTTTATTGAACACTGCAAAATTCCAATGAAACAATTGCTTTTTTTCCACTATTTTCCTTATTTTTAATTGCCGTACATTATATGGTGAAATGAATGGTGTCATTGAAAACTACAAATGCCTAAAAAAAGTCCTAATACGGTTATGTCGACAGAAAAATGAAACACATAGCTTTTGGGAAAAAGAGAAGGTGAAAATTAAATTGCATGTGTGACGCCCTGGCACAGCCAGGTTGTCACAGAAAGAGTTAATCCTCCTTGGTAATCTGATCTCACACCGGAGCAGCCAGACAAGCCACAGCCCCAGTGTAAGAGAAAAGCAGAGGAGAGGGGAGGGGCTGGAGGAGAGAGTGTGTGGAGAGCAGACAGGACAGAAGTCTGGAGTGGTAGCTCCCGGCCGCAACGGCAGCGAAGTACCGGTCCCGTTGACCAATCTGGAACCGTTTTTGGACTGGGGTCAAGGGGTGCTGCCCACTTCCTAGGGGCAGCACCAAGGCTAGGTTGTTTGGGTGGGTGACTAAAGGACCCGTCACGTTGACATTATTAAAAGTGTTATTTGTTGTTGCAACGTTGAAGCAATGTGCATCCCGCTGTGGGAAGACTGAAAATGTTTAAAATGTTTTATCCTTTTCCAGTTTTAATAAATGTCGGTGCCTAGACGGCCCGAGGACGGGCCGTGTTTTACCAAGGGGGTGTGTGACGCCCTGGCACAGCCAGGTTATCACAGAAAGAGTTAATCCTCCTTGGTAATCTGATCTCACACCGGTGCAGCCAGACAAGCCACAGCCCCAGTGTAAGAGAAAAGCAAAGGAGAGGGGAGGGGCTGGAGGAGAGAGTGTGTGGAGAGCAGACAGGACAGAAGTCTGGAGTGGTAGCTCCCAGGCTGGGAGTGAAGCGTTCTCCAAAAGGGCCGGGGCAGGCCGTAGTGAGGAAGGGGCCAGAACAGGTAGCCGGAGCAGGGCGGTGGCCCCTCGGTACCTGGGTACCCGGATCACTACAGGGGAGTAGATTCCCCGTTCCCGGCTGAGGAGAAAGAGGAAGAGAGAGGAGGAAAAGGCACTTGGCTGCAGGGAAGGAACAACAAGGGCTGCTGCACCGTGTGTGGGACACTAACACCCCCGTACCGGAGGCCGCGGACACCGGCAATTCTTAGTTCACCAGTGACTCCGTGTGACTTTCTTGTGAGTACACCCGTGCCCTCGGGCACCGCACTGCAGCACTGCGCCCTGCTCCCTGCTTACCCCATCACCGGGCCCCGGGACAACCAACCCTCTACCCACGGAGGGGAGAAATAACATCTAGCTGCCCCATACCATCGCTCCCGGGATCCCCGTCCAAAGCAGCGGTGGTGTTCCAACCTCACCACAACCGTGGGTGGCGTCACGGACAATTTCCCTTACCAAATCCCTTTATACTGTGGAGCCTGGGATCACAGACCGGGTCACGCCACCGTGATACCCACAGAAGTGACCCTGTGGCCCGGATCTGAGTACCCCCTGGTCCCCGGGCGACACACATGCGTCTTTAAAGGAAACTTGTCAAGGGGCTTTACCCCTATAATATATTAGGAGCGCTTTAGCAGACTTCTAATGATGTTTTAATTATACTTTTATTTAACAAAGATTAGTGAAGCCTCTGTAGATAAAATAAGAAAAAGACTGATGGCACAACCTATCCTACTAATGTAAACAGGTCCAAACTAAACATGAAATATAGCAACAAAAAGAAAACAGTTGCACTCTGTAGTGCTAAGATATGTAGAACAATTAATATGGGAATATAGACATGCATTACTGCTATGAAAAATATGTAAAAGTTGAGATACTTGGCACATAAAAATGGTCAGTTTTATGAGAGCCCAACAGCAAGGCGACCTCTTATTGTTGGGTCCCTACCAAACTGTAAATAAAATGTTTAATCCAGACAAGCATTTACCTGGACAAGTCTGGAAGCGCCGTCAATCATCCCCTTCGTTATCTGGTATCACGCCATCAGCAGCATGATGGATAAACCATCAAGAGCAGTATGGAGGAGAAGAGAGGCTTTTTTTTTCCTCCTTGCTCCCCAATCCATTCGTGTTCGTCAATCCATTGTCAGTCACTCAGCTGTGGGTGTAATTCCAGAGAACTGCAGAGATAAGTGATGGCCCTCCCAGCCAATTCTGTGTATGTGTGTGCCACGTTCAACATTTTTTTATACACTGTGGTACAGCCACTCACTCAGCCGAAGAGGATGAAGCAGGAACACCTCACTGGGTAACTGGTTACCAGGTTTTAATCACATAAGTCATAGTCCATGATCATGAGGAGAGCACTTCTTCCTCTTGCACAGCAAAATACAAAAGCCAAACAGAAGACCCCGGGTGTGTCCAGAGGCCTGACTTTTACCTCTGAGACCACACCCTGAGGTGGAGATATGGTGAAGAGCCATCCCACCCATCTCATTAGCTGTTCACAACAAACCCGGCCCAGTTACTACAGATTAACCCTCTCAGTACCTAATGTGCTGGAGTATTACATCCGGGTTTACATCACTGAATGCAGAAGTCACAGCGACACATATCTCCCCTCGTGCACATTACTAGTGATCACATCACAACACTCTACAACAACAATTATTTATAACACTAAATAGTCCTAATAGATCAAACTTCAGGAAAGATAGCACTGAAGATATGATATATCACAAATTTTCAGCCAAAATGATTGACAAAAATATAGTGACAAACTCTAAAATTACAATATATACCAAGGGAAAAGGCTTAAATAAATAAGGCTTTTACCTATGATCAGCAGTGGTGGTGGAGATTCGTAAACGGAGCCTGTGTCCTGTTACCCCAACACACACCCCCTGAGGACGCTTTGGGCGAAACATGTGTCGGGGTGAGGGGACACAGGCTCCGTTTACCACTCTCCACCACCACTGGCATATACTATGTCTATTAAGATCTTATGACCTGCTGATCTGAGTATTATATCAGACTCTGAGAATGTATTGTCTTAATTTACCTTCAGCTTAATCATTCAATATATCCCCCTGTTGGGGAGAAGGAAAAGACACGGTGCAGCACTTTTTCTGAGTGTTGTAAACCTTTAAACCTATATTGGCAATATATGTAAATATTGCACTCACCTATAGTGAGCACATAAGACTTGTGTAATATATATCCTTATTGCTGGAGTTCTGGTCTGCTGCCCGATCAACGTGCTGCCAATAATCCCCTCCATCAGAGATACTACAGATGGAGTCTAAAAAAGTGCAATAGATCACATACGGCGCTTCCTATATATCCAACCTTGATAAGGTCGGTCTTGGTAGATTATTTTAATAAAAAAAAACACATGTATTTTTTATTAAAATAATCTACCAAGACCGACCTTATCAAGGCTGGATATATTGGAAGCGCCACATACGATCTATTGCATCTTTTTATCTTCAGCTTGGGATGGTTCAAGTTAGCTTCTCCCTATGTTATTCACATAGGGCACAGTCCATTTACTAATAATAGGGGTTTAGTTTGTATATCATCTTTTTAGCCTGTGTCCCTGTAAATTATAATTCATTGAATGAAGCATGAATTGCTGTTTTTGAATTGTTATAAATAAAAGTATTTATTTTAATTTTAGACTGTCACTGTATTTTTGTCTGCCATTTTGGCTTCAAATTTCGGATAGTGCAACAATTATTTGTAATAGAATCATTAAAAACATCATTAGGAACCTGATAAAGTTCTCCTAATACCGTGCATAATAAGGGTAAATCCCCTTGAGAGGTTCCCTTTAAATTGTTAATAGGCCACATTTAGGGATAGGGATCATTTATCATTTTTCCAGAAAAGCTTACAAAGAGTTGTACAAGATTTTGAATAGCACGGTGGCTTAGCAAGTGTCATATGTTTGTAATTTCATAATCCCCCTTAACCCAATAAACGACAAAACACCATAAATTTACAGGTCTTGGTCTTAGGCTTTAAACCCATGCCATTGTAAATTTAAGAGCAGGGTTAATGCTCCTGCTTTTGCAATGTCAGGATTGAGCCTGGTCCCTTGTGTCAGACACTACCGAGAACAAGAGACAAAGTTAGATTCATTTTATTTGTTCTGTCTTCTCTTTTGAATCCAACAGAATCTCCTTCTCCCACCCTGCATTAAAAGTTTATTAAGTTATATAATAGACACTAACCACAAAATCCAAAAATGACTTAAAAAGATAACCCTTCAAGGGACCTGAGAGATGAAATCCCTATATGCAAAAAAGCTGTAGGTCTATGGAAAGCCATTCAATACTGCTAAACATTTTGCTACATTTTCCTATGTAGCATCCTACCTAACCGCAGAGGGTGGCACCCTAATAGGTAACGCAGGGATGGTGCCTTCAATTGTTGTTGTTGTCTGACCCTAATGATCAGCACCCCTTTAAGCCGCTTCTATGGGACGGGTGTCCTGTATTTCTCACCTCAATATGGCACAGTACTTCAACCCAAATCTTGCTAGGAGCTCTAGGGGAATGCAGAAGGGTCTTCCTTTTCTGCCAGGGGTTAACTCGGGATAACCCCTGTCCACACTCCGTATAAACACAAGAGATGATGCCTTTGTGACATGCTGATGACCATCTCTCTCTAAAGGGCTCATTTGCCTTGAAAAATGCCTTTGTGGCAAACTTCTTGGAGCTTCCCCAGTTTTGTAGGTTTGGGCCACTCATTCACAGCTTCTACTTTGGCCAGGTCCATGGAGATGCCTTCCCATCTGTTAATGTGTCCTTCATACTTCACAGCCTTCTGGCAGAACCAGCACTTATCACATGATAGCTTTAGTCCAGCTTCTTTTAGCCAGTTCAACTCTTTAAATAACCTCTGGTTGTACTC